>NC_137136.1:1065000-1172500 GCF_949319135.1 Squalius cephalus
GTAGAGAGAAACGGCGGAGTGTGTCAGGCAAAGACAGAAGTCATTATTCAGCTCAACTTAATTAACTCATGTAAGACTGACACATAATGACAGAAAATAAGACTCAAGACAAAGATGAGCTTCACTCAACAACGTGTTCATTCAAACGCATGATTTCTCTTTCAAACACAAGTAAGCCTGAACAGTACAAAGGACCTGTGTATTATCGGAAAGCAATAAGCCACGAGCCGCCGTGTGTTACTGCGATTTTACCACGAGAATGAGAGAAGCTTTTATTAAACGGAGAAAACTGAATCATAATTTAAGATATGCTTCATTCTTAGCCTTTACAGTCATTTCTGTGCAGCACAGCGTGAAGAAGAGCACCTGAAATCACTGTATAGATTATATTCTTCATATTCATTTCAGTTATTTCAGAGATGAACATAACAACATGTCATAACATAACATAACATAACATAACATAACATAACATAACATAACATAACATAACATAACAGAATTTAACTTAACTTAACATATAATAACATAACATAACATAACATAACATAACATAACATAACATAACATAACATAACATAACATGACATGACATAACATGGCATAACATAACATAACATAACATAACATGACATAACATGGCATAACATAACATAACAACATAAGACATAAAATAACAACATAACATAACATAACATAACATAACATAACATAACATGGCATAACATAACATAACATAACATAACATGACATAACATGGCATAACATAACATAACAACATAAGACATAAAATAACAACATAACATAACATAACATAACATAACATAACATAACATAACATAACATAACATAACATAACATAACATAACATAACATAACATAACACAACAGAACTTAACATGACATAACATAACAACATAAGACATAAGACATAAAATATAAAATAACATGCCAACATAACATGACGACATGACATGATATAACATAATATAATATAACATGACAAATGACATAACATAACGCAACACAACTTAACATGACATAACATAAAATAGCATAACATAACAACATAATATAATATAACATAACATGACATATGACATAACATAACACAACACAACTTAACATGACATAAAATAACAACACAATATAACATAACATGACATATATGACATGACATAAAATAACATAACATGAAATACACAAAATAAAATGACATGACAACAACATACTAACATAACATGACAAAACAACATAACATATAACAACATAACATAACATATAACATAACATACAATAAAATAAAATAACATGACATGATATATGACATAACATAAAATAACATGAAATACACAAAATAAAATGACATGACAACAACATACTATAACATAACATAACGTGACATGACATAACATAACACAAAACAACATGACATAACATAATAACGACATGAAATACAAAATAAAATGACATAACAACATGAAAACAACATAATATATGACATAACATAACATGACATCACAACATAACACAACACAACACTAAATACCATAACATGACATAACATCAACAATAAACCGTGGTGAAATCACTGAAATGGATTATATTCTTTATATTAATTCCAGTTCTTTCAAACATCCTCACAAACAGCAAACCAGCCAGAAACACACAACATCACCGGCCAAACAACAAATGACAATTTCAGTTTAATTCTGAAATTACTTTTAACATCCATGCAACCATGAGTCTCTTTCTCTCGCTCTCTCCGTCTTCCACAAACACAGAGCTCGATGTTGCCTAATCAATACAGTCGTCATCCCAGAGTTAAAGTTATATACTGTAACTAATGCTGCATTTGTAGAGAAGTAACTGCACAACACAAATGCATGCTCTCTCTCTCTCTCTCTCTCTCTCTCTCTCTCTCTCTCTCTCTCTCTCTCTCTCTCTCCCTCCCTCCCTCCCTCTCCCCCCCTCTCTCCCTCCCTCTCCCCCCCTCTCTCCCTCTCTCTCTCCCTCCCTCTCCCCCCCTCTCTCCCTCCCTCTCCCCCCCTCTCTCCCTCTCTCTCTCCCTCCCTCTCTCCCTCCCTCCCTCCCTCTCTCTCTCTCTCTCTCTCTCTCTCTCTCTCTCCCTCCCTCCCTCTCTCTCCCCCTCTCCCTCCCTCTCTCTCTCTCTCTCTCCCCCTCTCTCTGTCTCTCTCTCTCTCTCCCTCCCTCCCCCCCCTCTCTCTCTCACTCTGGTTTAAAATACAATTCATATTCAGTAATATTATTGATATAACTGCACATACTATCAGACGAGAACATTTTAACATAATTTTGCCGGATAATGACACAAACTTTGCAACATAGACACTGTTACTGAACTGAACTGGATCAACAGTGAACTAAATTGAGCTGAATAACAATAATGACACTATTATCCTCTGTAGAGATGCTTATCGCTGAAATTGAATTGGTTTCATAATATATAAACACTTGTGACTTGACTTAAAAATTGCACAGAAACAGCACAAGCCTCCATATGAGTCTGAATGACTTTGTTAAACTAGTAGCAACGGCTTCGGCGTCTTCAAGATGTGCAAGAAAGTAGTTTTAGGAACAAAAACCTAAAAATGTCAACAAATATGGTAACCCTGGTATGAGAATAATCGACTTATGAAAATAATGCACTTCAGGTCATGGTCACTTTGGCATGTTCATACATTTTCAATAACGGAGAGTCCAGAGTCAATTATTCCTAACTTAATTTATTCCCATAAATTAGCAAAAAGAGCAATATGATAAAATACACTATTAGTTAGAAGAAAGTAAAGTTTGTCGGGACAAACTTTTATGTTGGCTTGAAAAAGCCTGAAAGATTTATAAGTTTCCAAGCAAGTATTTATCAATTGATCCCTAATGATTTGAAATACAGTTTCTGAATGTTATTTACATCTAAAAATGCCAATTGTTATTTGTAATTAAGTGTCGCATTTAATGGAAATGTATTTTTACCGTTATTTAAGCGAGGTAAAAGAAGTTATAATGAAGCATAATCTGAAATTCACAGCGTTTAAACTCAACTTCCGCTCACATATTTCAAGGCTGCTATTGGATCATTTGAAGGTAAACGGCATATTATCCCACAATGCATTACTTTACAGGAATGGTGCAAAGGAGTAGCTAGTAGTTACTAAGCCTTTACGTTCCAGTTTAAGTAAGAGCTGTGGCACGTTCAACCTCAAGCGGTGTCCGGGTTGTGTTACAGTAAATATAGCATATCAACAGTTATCAGCAATAATGATAAGCCTAATACTCATAATAAAAATAATAAGGTCATATATCATAACACCGTCTCAGAGATAAGAAGTGGATTATCCTTCACATGAAATGTTTGTCTTTTCATCCTGAAATACGAGGCAAATGTTGGATCACAATAATTAGCAACCACAGTTTCCACAAATCCCTTCATTCGATTGGGATGTTCTCTTTTATTCCGGACGGAATACATCGAGCGTATTTTGCAGTATTAAACACATGTGACCCTGGATCACGTCACCAGTCTCGAGTCGCACGGGGATATCTGTGGCAATAGCCAACAATACATTATATGGGTCAAAATTATAGATTTAGCTTTTATGCCAAAAATCATTAGGATATTGAGTAAAGATCATGTTCCATGAAGATATTTTGTACATTTCCTACCATAAATATATAAAACATGTATTTCTGTGAGTGAATGCAGCACAATCGTCAACATAAATGAACAACTTTAAAGGAGATTTTCTCAATGTTTTGATTTTATTGCACCCTCAGATTCCAGATTATCAATAGTTGTGTTTCAGACAAATATTGTCCTATCCTAACAAACCATACCATCCTTACGAAAATGGAACCATGTGACTGGTTTTGTGGTCCAGGGTCACATATTTATACCGATTCCATCAGGCTCCGAAAATTCTTCCAAAGAACACACGGAATGTCCTTCTCAGCTGCCGTAGTTGCAACTCTTGCATCATCAGAACAGGGTGTTCAACGCACCACCGTTTCCGTTAAAAAAACTTTTTGCAACTTTTTGTCAGCCCAGGTGTGTCTTACCTGAGCAGTGTGGCTGCGAGCCACTCCATTGGCCGTTCAGCTGGCAGGAGCGAGTGGATTCACCAATCAGAGCTCGGTCTTCCAAACACCTGTAGTGAACTGTAGATCCGAAGGTGAACTTCTCTCCCGTCACAACGGCATGAGGAGGAGAACCAGGGTGACCACAGTCCACCTCTGTAGGAGACACACATCAATCACTCACTTCAACTCACAGCTCGGGTTATTCTTCTAGCTTTAATGATTAAAGTCCCCCTGTAGTCAATCATTTTATCCCTTAAAACTCATCTTTGATCACCAAAATGACACATTTAGATGTCTTCAAGTCTTAAAATATCTTGAATGTAACTCGACACCCTTGCCTCATTTAGTATGTGCGGTTCTATGAATATGCAAATGAGCCCCGCCTCCACTCACTCACTCAGCTCAGAGATCCACTGGTTGACGATCACACGTTGATCTGATTGGTTACAAGGTAGTTTGTGACGTCAGAAACACCAGCGATTTCAAAGCGTGTTTTTGAGACTGCAGTTTTAAGGAGGAAATACTCAGCAATGCTGTCGACTTATGAATTTACACATGCTTTGTCTTAAAGCAGATTAAAAACACCACATAAGCAATATTAAAAGCTTGATTTTTCACCACAGGGGGACTTTATGCTGAGATTACAGTAGATTGAATTACTATTGTCATGAGTTATTTATAGTATAAAATCAAATTCATAATTCAAGTTTACATTACATGTTGTTGAAACACTAGCATTTACAAAATGATGGTAAACCTGAAAAAAAAAAAAAAAAAGAGACAAAAATGGCTGAATGACAATGCAAGTTGACTCGACTTGACTGTCAATGATTGGCGTTTTCATGTCAGTGGGAATGTGAAGGTTTGTGTGGGTCTGGCTTTTACCCTCTCGGAAGATCTCCAAAAACAAGTTCTGCGTGTGTGAAGTTTCGCAGAGAGGAAAAGGACCTCGTACAATACGTAACATTTGCAAGATTACAGAGAACACATCTCTAAATCCAGCCCTACTTTTCTGTCTTCAGCAACAACACAATCACTATGGGACTTTTCTGCGGTGAGCAACGTTCAAATCATCATGCATAATCTTTTTGTTTCTGAGGACTATGATATTTTTTTGCACAACAAAAGCTTATTTATTGAATATATGTCTGACACACTTCGCCTAGCATCTATAATGTATTTGATAGGTGTCTGGAAGATATAGTTAAAAGACAAAATCTCTATATTTTTGCTCTGAAATAGGTTTTTTTCCCAATAAGTGGAGCCATCTTTTCAAACAAACAGCCACTGCTGCCATGTAGAACTTTAATGTTTAGTAGAAATGCAAGGCGAGTTAATCAGCTAATCAGAGTTTGTGTCCTAACCAGTGATTCGATTTTAGAAACGGTTTCTATTTCTGCCACGTCGTGGAACAACAACACACAATCTGACAATGATAATCTCTGATTTGTGATTGATTTGGTTGTGAGTGCAGTGCGCTTGCAGAGAGACTCCGCCCACACTCTCTTCTGATTGGCTGTGGTTTGTGATTGATTTGGGTGTGAGTGCAGTGCGCTTGCAGAGAGACTCCGCCCACACTCTCTTCTGATTGGCTGTGGTTTGTGATTGATTTGGGTGTGAGTGCAGTGCGCTTGCAGAGAGACTCCGCCCACACTCTCTTCTGATTGGCTGTGGTTTGTGATTGATTTGGGTGTGAGTGCAGTGAGCTTGCAGAGAGACTCCGCCCACACTCTCTTCTGATTGGCTGTGGTTTGTGATTGATTTGGTTGCGAGTGCAGTGAGCTTGCAGAGAGACTCCGCCCACACTCTCTTCTGATTGGCTGTGGTTTGTGATTGATTTGGTTGTGAGTGCAGTGCGCTTGCAGAGAGACTCCGTCCACACTCTCTTCTGATTGGCTGTGGTTTGTGATTGATTTGGGTGTGAGTGCAGTGAGCTTGCAGAGAGACTCCGCCCACACTCTCTTCTGATTGGCTGTGGTTTGTGATTGATTTGGGTGTGAGTGCAGTGAGCTTGCAGAGAGACTCCACCCACACTCTCTTCTGATTGGCTGTGGTTTGTGATTGATTTGGTTGTGAGTGCAGTGAGCTTGCAGAGAGACTCCACCCACACTCTCTTCTGATTGGCTGTGATTTGTGATTGATTTGGGTGTGAGTGCAGTGAGCTTGCAGAGAGACTCCACCCACACTCTCTTCTGATTGGCTGTGGTTTGTGATTGATTTGGGTGTGAGTGCAGTGAGCTTGCAGAGAGACTCCACCCACACTCTCTTCTGATTGGCTGTGGTTTGTGATTGATTTGGGTGTGAGTGCAGTGAGCTTGCAGAGAGACTCCGCCCACACTCTCTTCTGATTGGCTGTGATTTGTGATTGATTTGGGTGTGAGTGCAGTGAGCTTGCAGAGAGACTCCACCCACACTCTCTTCTGATTGGCTGTGGTTTGTGATTGATTTGGGTGTGAGTGCAGTGAGCTTGCAGAGAGACTCCGCCCACACTCTCTTCTGATTGGCTGTGGTTTGTGATTGATTTGGGTGTGAGTGCAGTGAGCTTGCAGAGAGACTCCGCCCACACTCTCTTCTGATTGGCTGTGGTTTGTGATTGATTTGGGTGTGAATGCAGTGAGCTGGCAGAGAGACTCCGCCCACACTCTCTTCTGATTGGCTGTGGTTTGTGATTGATTTGGTTGTGAGTGCAGTGAGCTTGCAGAGAGACTCCACCCACACTCTCTTCTGATTGGCTGTGGTTTGTGATTGATTTGGGTGTGAGTGCAGTGAGCTTGCAGAGAGACTCCGCCCACACTCTCTTCTGATTGGCTGTGGTTTGTGATTGATTTGGTTGTGAGTGCAGTGAGCTTGCAGAGAGACTCCACCCACACTCTCTTCTGATTGGCTGTGGTTTGTGATTGATTTGGTTGTGAGTGCAGTGAGCTTGCAGAGAGACTCCGCCCACACTCTCTTCTGATTGGCTGTGGTTTGTGATTGATTTGGTTGTGAGTGCAGTGAGCTGGCAGAGAGCCTCCGCCCACACTCTCTTCTGATTGGCTGTGGTTTGTGATTGATTTGGTTGTGAGTGCAGTGAGCTTGCAGAGAGACTCCGCCCACACTCTCTTCTGATTGGCTGTGGTTTGTGATTGATTTGGGTGTGAGTGCAGTGAGCTTGCAGAGAGACTCCGCCCACACTCTCTTCTGATTGGCTGTGGTTTGTGATTGATTTGGTTGTGAGTGCAGTGAGCTTGCAGAGAGACTCCACCCACACTCTCTTCTGATTGGCTGTGGTTTGTGATTGATTTGGGTGTGAGTGCAGTGAGCTTGCAGAGAGACTCCGCCCACACTCTCTTCTGATTGGCTGTGGTTTGTGATTGATTTGGTTGTGAGTGCAGTGAGCTTGCAGAGAGACTCCGCCCCCACACTCTTCTGATTGGCTGTGGTTTGTGATTGATTTGGTTGTGAATGTTGTGGTTAACTCGAAAAACAACTAAGAACGGATTATTGAGTTGAACTTGAGTTCTTGAGTTCAACTCTCTGATGCAATGCTGGCAGGAGGGAAATATTTTCAATAAATAACTACTTAAATCTCAGTCTGTTCCTCAAACGAAGATTACAGAGGATCTAAATACATCACCATAGCCGAATGTATTACATGAATGGCACTTACACAGCATTTATTAATCTCTGTTAATGTTAATTTCAACATTTACTAATACTTTATTCAAATCTTGCACTGTGAACTAACATGAACAGCTGTATTTTTATTAACTAACATTAACACAGATGAACAAAAACAGAAACAAATGCATTGCACATTGTTAGTTCATGTTAGTTAATACATTAACTAACGTTTAATAAATGAACCTTATTGTAAAGCGTTACCAAATGAACCATGAAAGTCGTTCAGATTTGCGAAGTGTGTAGTTGTTCACATCTTAACAGCATTAATTCATCTCTCGTGCGCTGCTGGAGAAACACACATAAGCTCTTCAATTTAATTTAGCTAAGCTTCTTTTCAGGCCTGGTTTTGATGTTTGCTTTCTTTTGAATTGTAAATGCACCCGAATAAAACCGAGGAGGTGCACATTTTCATATTATTCATCCGGCTGAAAGGCTGACGGGGGAGAAGAGGCTGCTTATTAAAATTCCCAAGTAGCCTCCGTCGACTAAGTAAAGTGCAGAATCACCTTGTGTAAACTAGAGAGAAAAACAAGGCTAACAGACAGCTAGCAGGACTGTTGCCTCTCCTTCACGGTCAGTGTAAGCATCTCGCTGGAAACCCACAAGAAACGATCAAGTTCAGGTTTGAAGCAATTACAGGGACAGAGATGGAAAGCGAGAGCGGGAGGCAATTACTTTCTCACAGGCAAATGAACACGTCTCTCTAATGAATGCGCTCTTGACCTTAATACTCCTCGCTTTGGCAAACTGTAGAAAAGGTGTGTTAAATCCACTGCTGTCCACTGCGGGAAACTCTGGGAAACTTTTAAAGCTTTCACACAGACGTGAAGTCTCCATCATAAGAGCTCTTTGAACCGAACGTTGCGCTTGACTAACCTGTGACATTTACTATCGCCTCTCAGATGGAGAGAGTTCAAAGATTGGCAATGATAAAAGTGGAAATAATGAGAAGTAAAGTGAAGAGACTCAGACGTACCCAGGCATTCTGGTAGCGGTTTGTCCCAGTATCCCACCGGCTGGCAGGTCAGAACCGACGAGCCGAAGAGGTAATACCCGGGATTGCAGTCGTAGGAAACGACGGTCCCGAAAGTGAAGTTCCCGTACTCGATTTTGCTCTTCCTGATTGAGTTTGCTGGAATACCGGGATCAGTGCAGTTGACGACTGAAGAACACAAACAGAACAAGTGTAATAAGTGTTGCAAAGCCACGACAATTCATGAATAAAACACAAATAATGTATTTGAGGAGATGTTTTTTATTATTTCTGTTTATATACACGCACACTACGGTTCATAAGTTTGAGGTGAGTATGATTAGATGTTTTTGAAAGAAGTTTCTTCTGGTCACCAATGATACATTTATTCGATCAAAAAACAGTAAAAATAGTGAAATATTATTACAAGATAAAATAATTTTTTATGTGAATATATTGTAAAATGTAATTATTTATTCCTGTGATCAAACCTGAATTTTATATCTATCTATCTATCTATATCTATATCTATCTATCTATCTATCTATCTATCTATCTATCTATCTATCTATCTATCTATCTATCTATCTATCTATCTATCTATCTATCTATCTATCTATCTATCTACAGTATCTATCTATCTATCTATCTATCTATCTATCTATCTATCTATCTATCTATCTATCTATCTATCTATCTATCTATCTATCTATCTATCTATCTACACTGCTAGTCAAAAGTTTTGGATCGGTATGAGTTTTTATGTTTTTGAAAGAAGTCTTTTCTGCTCACCAAGGCTGCATTTATTTGATTAAAAATACAATAAAAACAGTAATATTGTGAAATATTATTCTAATGTAAAATATCTGTTTTCTATGTGAATATACAGTAAAGTGTAATTTATTCCTGTGATCAAAGCTGAATGTTCAGCATCATTACTCCAGTCTTCAGTGTCACATGATCCTCCAGAAATCACTCTAATATGAGGATTTGATGATCAAGAAACATTTATGATTATTATCAGTGTTGAAAACAGTTATGTACAGTTTAATTTATCCTTGATGAATAAAAGTATTGATTTGTTTTATTTCTTTCCCACATTTATTTCTTTAACTTTTGAATGGTTAGTGTTTAATGTTACAAGAGATTTCTATTTCAGATAGATGCTGAACTTTCTATTCATCAATGAATCCTGAAATAAAAATAACTGTTTTCAACACTGATAATAATCATAAATGTTTCTTGATCATCAAATCCTCATATCAGAGTGATTTCTGAAGGATCATGTGACACTGAAGACTGGAGTAATGATGCTGAACATTCAGCTTAGAATAAATGACACTTTACCGTATATTCACATAGAAAACAGATGATTTACATTAGAATAATATTCTACCATTTTTACTGTATTTTTGCTCAAATAAATGCAGTGTTGGTGAGCAAAAGAGACTCTTTCAAAAACTTAAAAACATTTTTTGAACATTTACAATACAGTATTTACAATCACTCTAAGCTCTTTTATCATTTTAAACTTGCTACATAACAAAAGTAACAAATATAGAGCATCTTCACCCGTTCAGTGAGATAAGCATTTATTTGTCCATTACTATTGGACAAAAGCACATTCCAGTCATGTAATCAGGCCATCATCACTGCTGATCTCTTCACGCGAGTCAAACACTCCAGCCCATCCTCTGAGACGCTCATAATCACGCCGCTAACAAAGCAGAGATTAGCTTCAAAACATACATCTCATCTTCTGATTTGCAGGGCTAATCTGTGGCTATTCAGACCCCGAGTGAACGAGTCGGCTGAAAGAGGGCCAGAGGCTCTCAGAGATCAAATTGGTCATTTCTTTTTTAACCGCAGCCTAAAAGTCATTTCCATCAGCGCCACAGTGCTCGACTCTCGCTATAATAGGGGCTTTCGCTCCGGTTAGTTATAGGATCTCGCCACCAGGGTTCCTGATGGTTCCCTCAGGAACGTTTTCCTGGTTGAGTTCGCACCGCCAGTAGGAACTCTGAAGTGACGTGAGACACGCTTGTTGTTGGGACTTTTATTTTGACGGCACTGAGAATGAGCTCACATTCTCCGTGTTCATTAGTTTACGATCTGTCTAACAGTCCTGTCTAATGCATTATCAGATAAAACTGTTCTACATAGAAAGTAGACAGTAATGAACAGTTATTAGCGTATGGCGTGTGTTTGATGTCCAGTGTTGCTAGGCAGAAACACATAATCATGTTTCTCTTGGTCTCCTCAAAGTTGCGTTGGATTTTCTCCTCAGTGTAAAGATTAAGAGGCTCATCTATCACTGTTTTCATGTTCGTAGAGTTAGTTTCTGGAGCAAATATATAGGCTATAATCTGTTTAATAATATAATCTGTATAAAGTTTACACAGCCTTTATTAATAATGGCGGATGCTGGTGTTTCGCATGCGTTCGGCCCATAGACTGTAAAAAGATGGACGACGCCCCTTCGCTCTCTTCCATTGATGAGAACTGAAGCCGCCAGAGTCCCGATATGGCGCTGACATATTGGAACTTGAGTCTGCGCAGTAGCGATCTCGGGACCAGACCTGCGCAGTAGCGATCTCGGGACCAGACCTGCGCAGTAGTGAGCAGGAAGTAAAGCCGCGAAATCAACGCTCCGCCCTCACTCTCGCCGAATGCGCTCAGGAAGAGTGCATTCTGCACACTTTTTTAAAAATTGATTGCAGTACGACAAGAGGCTTGTTAAAATAAAGTAAATACAATCTCCTCAGTCCTCCGAAGATCCCGAAAAAATGTCCGTTGGTGCTTCAGTTACTACTTCGCTCAGAGAACCTGTTAATCACAGCTGTCAATCATGACGTTACACCACCGCATCACGTAACTAACTAAAAAACAACTTATTTTTGAAACAGACACTTGAACTTGCATCAGCGTGATAAAAACGACAGCAAATGAAAGAAACCACCTTTAGAAAAAAGATATTTGAAGTGTAATTTAATTGTTTAGTTGGTCTCGCGTCCCGTTGAATAACACGGGGAGGCGGGGCTTATGACCTATACTAGGACCAGTCACCGGGGGGCGATCGAGACGTTTTGGCTTCACTTTTCAGGGCTTGTGCGGCACGCTTGGTTCGGCCAATCAGCGAACACTAATGTCACGGGTAGTTCCTATAGCGCTGGTTTAGACCGACTCTGGAGAAGGAGTAATTTAGTTCCTCCAAAATGAGTTCCTAGAACTAAAATAGTTCCTAGTTCCTGCGGTGCGAACACGCCAAACACCGGGAACTTTCTTCAATAGTTATAGGAACTATGAAACACTTTATTTTCGATGGTCCCTTTTGAACATTCTGTTGATTATAAGTAACTGTGCAGTTACATGCCCACTAACTCTCATCCGAGTATTAGTCGACTCCATGGGCGTCAGATTGGTTTGAGATGTGCTGGGTACAACGACACATTCATTTTTTTCTCTTTCGTGCAGGTCATGTTTTGAAAGACGATGTCCTGTAGCTTACTAATGTAAATAAATAAAGATGTATACAAAAATGTGATGATGTCCGACTCGTTTTATGAAGAAGAAAGCCTTAAGTTTTCAAAAGGCATTAGACATATGACCCACTCTTCTGCTTCATAAGTACCATGTTGACAATATGACATGACGTGGTTTAATGTTCCTAAACAATGATTACCAAATTTCTCTCTCATATTGCTCATATTGCAAAAAATCGAACCAAAAGTCAAATTATTATGGACGTTATCTGACATGAAGCGTTTCTGCTTCATTGAGGCTTGTAGGAAAAAGCTTAACGGGTTTAATGTAGGCTTCCTAAACAACGATCAGTGATCACCAAATTTCTGGTTAGATTTTTTGACCGTTTTAAGTGGTTATGATGAGCAATAATATGTATAATAATATGTACATGAGTAATAATATGTAACACTTAATACCAATAAAGTGGTGGGTACAAAATGACTCATGACGAACCGAAATCGAGGCCTATGGTCGACTCTCTGTCAACTCTTTATAGTGATGCTCCTCCAACAGACATTACACTGACTATAAGTAACTTTGCAAGTACATGTCAACTTATACTAACCCTAACCCTACCAGTCTACTAACACTCTAGTCAAGTCAAGTCATCATTTATACAGCGCTTTTAGCGATATAGGTTGTTTCACAGCAGCTTTACAGTGATAACAGGAGATTACAGTAACAGAGATTGTTTAGGCTTTACAGCAGATCTAGAATAAAGTTATTGTCCAAATAAAGTTAGTTTTGATTGATTCACTTCCACAAAGATCATTAGTTATTAACTTAGGGGCCGCTAACACGACACCGTTTTAACAGAAAACAGAAACTTTGGTAACCCTTCATAATAAATCATTAATAAATCACTATTAATCATTAGTTAAGCATTACTAAACAGTTAATTAATCATTTATAAAGCATTACTAGAAATAATAAGCAGTTTATAAATACAGCTATAAATGCTTTATTCTTGGTTTATAAGCATATCTATAATGTGTTTAATAATTGTATTTTCATACTTTATTAATGATCAATTTATCATTTCTAAATGAAGTATTGCATTATTTACAAACTAGGTGTTGTCACTGATTAATAAGATCACTTAGAAAGTGTAAGTAAATGTAGTAGATTCAGGAGTTATAAAGCAGTTAGTAGTGGTCAGTTAACTATGTTTGTGAGCTCATCTAAAGTGAGGACTAGTTATGTCTTGTAAAGCGTTTATAAAGGAGATTTAAAGACTCAGTTTTCTTCTAAACAGAAAAAGGAAAGAAACACACACAGTGATACAGAACATAAAAATATTTAACAGCCTTTAAATCTCCTTTATAAACGCTTTACAAGACATAACTAGTCCTCACTTTAGATTAGCTCACACACATATTTAACTGACCACTACTATATGCTTTATAACTACCTGAATTAACCCTGAATTACAGTAGAAATACATGTTAATAAAGCATTTATTAACACACTTAGTAACTATTACTATATGTCTGAATAATAATATGTATTTAAAAAGTTTATTAATCATTTACTCACACTTTCTAAGTGATCTTATGAACCACTGACAACTCCTAAATAACTGGTTTGTAAATAATGCCATATTCATTTAGAAATGATAAAATGATCATTAATAAAGTATGAAAATACTATTGTTAAACACATTATAGATATGCTTATAAATCAAGAATAAAGCATTTATAACTGTATTTATAAACGGCTTATTAATGTATATTAATGCTTTATAAATGATGAATTAACTGTTTACTAATGCTTAACTAATGATTAATAGCGTGCAGTTATTATAAAGTGTTACCGAAACTTTTAATGTGTTCTGGCCGTTCATTCACACGACAACAGTGTTCGGAGCTCGAGAACGCAAACCTTGAAACAGGTTACAAGCTAAACATTTTGAAAAATGTAATCATCTCCGAGTAAACTTCAAAAACGCGAATCTGTGAACACGCAGACAGCGTGCACATGTGTATTATGTGTTTAGTCTATAGTCTACACGCTAATGAGAGTTAGCAGACATGTACTGTAGGTGCAACGTTACTTCAACAGAATGTGTTAAAGGGACCATCAGAATAAAGTGAGAACAGAGCGGATGGGGTCCAAACCTCTGCATGTTGGCGGCTGGCGGCTCCACTGGCGGTCCGACTGGCACTGCGCTCGAGACGGGCCTTCCAGAATATAGCCGTTATTGCAGAAGAAGTTCACCACGTCGTTCAGGTTGAAGCCGTCGCCAACCGTGCGACCGTAGATCGGGCTGCCCGGATGACCACAGCTAACGGCTGAAACACAAACCAGGAAAACGACCGTCAAAAGTCTGAATAAACCAGATCATTCTTTAAAGTGCCCCTGAAGTCAATCATTTTATCGCTTAAAACTCATCATTGATCTCCAAAATTACATATTTAAATGTTTTTTTCTTGAAAATATCTTGATTGTAACTCGACACCAGTGCCTCATTTAGTATGCGTGGTTCTATGAATATGCAAATGAGCCCCGCCTCCACTCACTCACTCAGCTCAGAGATCCACTGGTTGACGATCACACGTTGATCTGATTGGTTACAAGGTAGTTTGTGACGTCAGAAACACCAGCGATTTCAAAGCGTGTCTTTGGTTCACTGCAGTTTTAAAGGAACACGCTGACTTTTAGGGACTTTATCTTATTCACCGTATCCCCCAGAGTTAGATAAGTCCACACACACCCTTCTCATCTCCGTGCGTGCCGTAACTCTGTCTGACGCACCCACCGCTAGCCTAGCTTAGCACAAACACTGGAGGTAAACGGCTCCAGCACGGAGATGAGAAGGGTGTGTGTGGACGTATCTAACTCTGGGGGATACGGGGAATAAGCTGAAGTCTCAAAAATTTGCCATGTTCCTTTAAGGAGAAAATACTCAGCAATGGTGTTGACTTATGAAATTACACATGGTTTGTCTTAAAGTATATTAAAAACACAGTATAAACAACATTAAAAGCTTGATTTTCACCACAGGGGGACTTTAGTAATTGTATTTTAATTTTTTTCATTTTAAAAAACGCAAACACTGTAAAAAAACAACAACAAAAAAAACATTTATTTGTCCATAATTATTCGAACATTTTTTCAAATTATTGAACTGCACAGTTCAAATTAATTTGAAATCATTATTTATATTTGCGCAGCCACGTTTTCTAGGTCAGAAGGTTGTTAAGATAATGAACATTAAGTCAAGTGTGTCCTAACCAGCATATTTCAATCAATTTGTAGAATAAGAGTCTCCAGTGCTTGACGAGAAAAATTAAAATGTATTTATGCATTTATCTAAGAAGCTTTGCTTTTCGGCATCACAAATAAAACAAGGCAAACGTCCAAATCACCCACACAAAATCAGATAGAGTTGGTGTTTTCCCCTTCAGATGTTTCATTGGTAACATCAGGATTTGTGTGATGCCTGTCACGAGCTGATTCAGGGTTTGCCTGCATTACATGTCAAACTAATCCTCTTGGATGTGAAGCAAACGTTCCCCCCCGGTGTGTGTTATTGCGTGTTACTCACACACACAGGACGGGAGCTGCCCGGACCAGTGGTGATCCTGTTGGCAGATCCGCACAGAGGAACCGATGAGCCGGAAACCCGGATTACACTGGTAAACTACTGTATCCCTGTAGCCGAAGTTTTCCCCGACCACCTGACCGTTCACGATCCTCTCCGGAACGCCACAGTGGCCGGCTGGGAAAGAGCAAGGAGAACATGTCAATACATGTGCTTCAACTTCAACAACATTTCTATCAACCAATCAGATTTCAGGACTCAATCAGAGGAAAACACATGATTTATGAATGGATGTATAAAACATAAAACATTATTATGACAGTCAGAGCATATTCTGTTGGGTTGCTTTTCAAAAGTGCTGGACAGCGATTAATCACATCCAAAATAAAGTTTGTGTTTACATAATATAAGTGTGTGTACTGTGTATAATTATTTTGTATATATAAATACACACACATGCATGTATATTTATTTAAGAAATATTTGCATGTATATACTGTATATATATTTAGATTATATATAAATATTTTATATATTAATAAAAAAAAATTCTTAAATATATACATGCATTGTGTGTGTATTTATATATACAAAATAATTATACACGGTACACACACTTATATTATGTAAACACAAACTTTTATTTTGGATGTGATTAATCATTGCCCAGCAATATTTCACATATCAGCTTTTGAACATGTGATTCATACTGTAGTTTCCTGGGATTAAATTAAAGACTATAAGTGCACCTTTTGTGAAATGCACCAATATATACACAAATGTGTGTTAAAAAATGTGTCAAAAGTGCATTAAATAAATGTATAATGTTTCAAAATATTCTATTTCAAATAAATGTAGTTCTCTTAATTCCTCAATGACAAAATTGTTTTCAACATTGAGAATAATCATAAGTGTTTCTTGAGCATCAAATCATCATATTAGAGTGATTTCTGAAGGATCATGTGACACTGAAGACTGGAGTAATGATGCTGAACATTCAGCTTTGATCACAGGAATAAATTACACTTTACTATATATTCACATAGAAAACAGATATTTTAAATTAAAATAATATTTTGGTCAAATAAATGCAGCCTTGGTGAGCAGAAGAGACTCAAAAGACATTTAAAAGTATTTTGAACAGTTTGTTTTATTGCTTGGACTTTTTATTCACTCCATCAATTATGTTAAATATGTTTTATCACTGAGGGTAATAAATGCAATAAAACTGTTATGATTCCTCGTTCCTCAAACTCTCATAAAGAGTCTCTGATGGATAAGTGAAGATTTTAAGCGTAATGAGAATCGCTGTTAAAGTTCCCGTGCCGAGATCAGCCTGTGATTGGATATGAATGTTATTGCAGTCCTACACGTGTGTAAGTCACATGGTGTGCGGCGAACAGAGATATTCACGATCCACTGTTTAATCTCACAACAGATCCTGCAATCTCCACGCATCCGAGGATCAGCAGAATGCATTTTAGACTCTTTTGGTGGACAAAGGTTGTTTTACTGCGAGACGGCATGACGGGGGAGAACGAGTGGAGATCTGTCAGGGCGTTCGCTCTCAGATCTGAGTGATGACAGAACTCAGCAGAGGCCGACACACTTCACAGAGCAGCGAGTCCGCTCGACTTCTGCAGAGAAATCACTTCTTCACCTCTGCCTTCTCTCACTTCATTTTCTGCCCAAGCCGTCAGATCGCATCATTTCAACTTAGTTTTGAAATAGTCCTGTTTAACAGGAGAATTCGTGGTGAGAAACTACATTACCCATGATGCTGTTTAGAGAATTCCACCAATCAGAGTCAAAACATGCCAACAGATCTCGTTAGCTCCGCCCACTTCCATTAATCATCGTCATCGAGTCGATCTCCCCACGCTCTCAAAATACTTGAATATTTGTATTGTGCAATACACTTAAATTATATTGTTTTTATACATATAACCTACTTTTTTAAAAAAAAAATTAGTAGTTCTTTCCCTCACTAAAGCTGTTAAGATCTTGTATCTTTGTCTGATTTTCAAATACTTTTTTGCTTTAAATTATAGTTTGTAGTGTTGTGATTCTCCTCAGCTGGATTGGTAAATCCCTAGTTTAGTCTTTGTGTGTGTGACACTGTATGAATATTGGTCATTCTCCACTGACAATGAACCCTGATTCACCGTGTGGATTTCTACTGTACCACCTGAATTATTATGATGATTATAAGAACATTTTAAGGTAAAAAGCAGATTTTGATAGTTCAAGTAGATTAGTATATTAACATTATATCACTCACACGATTATAAGTTCCAAAATATACAGGGACCAATTTGCCATTCTGTAATACCTGAAACATTGTCACCGTATTTTTATAAAGTGCCCCTATTTTAAAGTTTCCTAAAGTTGTTTTGGAGTCTCGTGCAATAGACTTACACACATCCAATGTCAAAAAACACATTAATTGTCTCTAATATACAGTGCACATCTCCTCATTTCTCAAAGAGTCTGAAACGGTTAGTTTGAAGATTCAGTCTCTCTAAACTCCGCCTCTCTGAGAGCTGCTCTGCTCTGATTGGTCAGAGCCCAGTCCAGTCTTTTGTGATTGGTCGACCGCTTACAGCGCATGTCGGAAACTAAATGGCCATTAACATATCAGAATTTTCCTTAGTGATATAAAGTGTGTGTTTTACCGTGTCAATCTCATCAAAGTGGATTTGCTTTGCCAGCAGAAAACAGCGTCTTCTCAACACGAACAACACGAACCAAACTCTTCCAGTCTCAGATACACGGCAGTGTTTGAGGGCGGAGCTAAGAGACGCTGCTCAGCCAATCAAGACCAGAGGCTGGCATTATGCAAATGAGTTACATTGTAACAGGATTGTAACAGAAAGCGAGACTGAAGAGACTCATTTCAACAGTTCAGAATCAGTTCTTTCTTTTAGAAGACAATAACTATTTGTCCTGCACTTTGATCTTTTACATTCACAATCACACACGGCATGAAAGATACTATTTGAAAAGCATAATAGGGGCACTTTAAGGTGAATTTGTGGCAACCACATGTGCCGTTTCTTAGCTGCAAATTGAACTATATTTTTCCCAGTGCAGGAAAAACATGCAGATGCATATCTTGAGTCTCTTTGGATGAATAAGTGATTCTTACACATATTAAATGACATTTAATTCTCTCACCATTTCCATCACCTAAAATGGCTTTTTGTTTTTTTTCCACTGAGAAACACCGCAATGTTTTATGGGATTGCTTTTTCTGTCAAGGTCAAAACCGGTCTCTAAGAAGGAATAATAATGATGCTTTTGTGACTAACTCTCATCTGCATGTGAGGATACAGGTGAATGCAAAAAAAAAAAAAATACAATTATTAAAACCACTGTTGCCATGGGAATCCAGACGAAATGCCAGTGAACCCGTTCTGGCCTTTCAGGAGCCGGTGTCCATTAAAAGGTCACAGTGATGCTAATGCATGGTGATAGTGAAAGAGACGAGGGGTGTGTGTTACCGAGACAGTGTGTTTCCGTCCCGCTCCAGAGACCCGAGGACAGGCATTCCCGAACACTGGAGCCCACCAGAATAAAGCCCGAGTTGCAGGTAAAAATAGCGGTTGCTCCGAAGGTCGTCTGTGTCCCAATCTTCTTTCCATTAGGAGGAGTGGCCAGCTCTCCACACGAAATGACTAAAGTAAGAGGCAATAGAGAACACAATGAGTCGACTGTGATTTAAAAACACCAGCGGATAACATGAGGAGAATATCCCGACCTCTGAATGGAAGAATCTCAGTATTAAACACGGTTACCAGGTTTAAAGCTTTAAGTTGCACTTGATAGATTTAGTAGCAAACTAAAGCACAAGCACACTGCAAAAAATGTGTTTTCCTTAGTCATTTTCAGGGAAATAAAAAGCTGAAATAAAATCACATAAATATTATGTTTATAAATATTAGTTGCAATTTAAACTAATTGAAAATGTTAGAAATGTTGCCTTGGCAATGAACTGAAATAAGTTTAAGTCGAAGCACTGAAATTATTAACTGGAAATAAATCAAAACTAAAACTGAAATAAAAATAAATTACACCTAAATATCAACATTTAAAAAATAAATAAATACAAAAGCACATAATGAAATGACTAAAAGTTCAACTAAAAATAACTACAATACAAAAATAAAATCTTTAATAAAATATTATTTATATAAAATTTTATATAAAATATTTAAAAATATTAATAAAACTGTAAAAACTAAAATGACACTGTTAATATTGTCTTGTTTTCAATCACAAATATCTAAACATACTTGAATCAAGATTCGCCAAACGACAAAATATTAAGTTTTGTTATTAAGTTTCTGAGAAACAATATCAAAATTAAGTCAGTTTATGCTTAAAATGAGAAGAAAAAATCTGCCAGTGAATAAGAAAAATAAACTTAATTTAAAGTTTGTTTTTGACCCCATTAGCAGATACTTGTTCTTGTTTTAAGAATTCATTCTTACATGAAGTCATTTAATTTTGATCATTTGTCTCAGAAAAAAGACTTAGCGAATCAATCTGGATTTAAGAATGTTTAGATATTTGTGAATGAAAAGAAGACAAAACTAAATTAAAGCTGCAAGCAGCATTTGATCGGGGTTCAAGCAGTTAAGGCCTTTAAGCACAAAAGCATCAAAAGTTAATAAGTTTTATTTAGCAAGCATGTAACCACTGACATCATAGATGGAAAAGACCATTTACAGCCAATTCAGGCAATTCACCATAGGAAATATATGGTTTTCAAAGCTTTTTAACAGTTATAGTGCCACCTATGATCCGATCTCCATAAAACTTTGCATGCTTGTTTAGAATGTTATGGCACATATTCCCACCAATTTTCATGAACTTCTGAGTTTTCGTTTAGGATTTATAGGCTTTTAAGTGTATTTTGCCACGCCCATTTTATAAATGACCCTGTTATAGCCATCCAAATGCATAAGTTCAACTTTAAATCATTATTTTGATAATTATTGATCTAGAGAGTCCAGAGAATTGTCCTAGACTGGTTTGGTTCCGGTCGGGCCAAAAACCTAGGACTAGTTCACAAAAGTAGGTTTTTGGAAAAAAACGAAATACCCGGAAATTTTCCCAGGATGACGAGCAAATCCGAGGCATGCTTCTTGTCCGCCTTCCAACGATATAAGACACTTGAGCCTAAGCCTAACAGTTGAGGAGTTATGAGCCATTTCGTACTTTTGCCCGCTGTAGCGCCCCCATCAGGCCAATCGGGGCGGGCCTTGGTGACGCTGTAGGTGGTGTGAGTACTATCAGCCCCCAAAGTTTCAAGTCTCTACGACTTAAGGTTCGGTCTGCCCGATCAGTTTTATATGGAGAATGCTGCATCATGGGAAAATTAACAATAACAATAGGGTTTCAGCACTTCATGCTTGAACTCCTAAAAAAAATTGCAGTGTAAGCTTTTGTTTGATCACTTTATGATACTAATGATACAGAAACATAAATGATCCGATTGTTACATTTAAAAACATGCTTCCTCTTCAACTTAACTGACTAGTAAAAGCTAACTAAAGTTCAGCATGATAGTTTGTGTCTCGGGAAGTCTTAGCTTCCTAAACTCCACTCATATCGAGCCTCAATCCTCTGAAACTCAGTCGGAAGCAGAAGATTTGAGCAGATCTGGGATAGATTATACATGCGCTATATTGTTCTGGAGCGTTGACATTATCATTTCATCTGTTCTCCACTTCTCATCATCTTCCCTCCGACTGCTGATGTTTCTGAAAATTGTTCTGGCCAGGATCCCGTCAGACGCCATCCGTCATGAAGCGCCTCTAATGTTTAGATTGTGGCTCTCATAAACACATTCATCACGACTGTAGTTACAGCAGACACACAACATTGATAACCCAACCATCTGAGGACAGCAGATGCTGATGACACACTGATAGAAACACACAACTGCGTTTACTCAGGGCTCCTAAACTGTGTTAAACTTTGTGTTTCCTAAAGCTGAACGGCGCCGTATAAAGCCGTATAGGAAGTTACTATGCATGATTTCATATGATGAAATATGAATTAGAGTTACAATTTGTAATTGCAACAAATGCATGCTTTTGTTAAATGCTTGTGCAAAAAAAAGTACACTGTATGAAGTGGTAACCTGCAAATGATACCTTAAAGAACTGTAATTCATGTCAAAAATAAAAATAGAAATCGTTATTAATTAAAAAAAAAATGAAAAAATAAAAACGCTTTCGTCCCATGTGATCAACAAAATCTGATGCAACTGGGAAAGTCACAAAATATAACACATTACTTGCAATTTAGAGCTGCACCAAAAAATCAAATAAAAAATCAAATATATATAACATACATATATTGCATTTTTTATGTGATGTTCAAAAATCCACATAAAAAGATGTGGATGGAACCTAATGATGCTTTATGCATTTTATCATTTTCATGCAGCCACTGGGAATTATGGGAAATGTTTTCTGTTTGCACAAGCCTCTCTCCTCATAATCCATCAAAATGATTAGAATTATCCCGCTAGCTGTTATAGCTAACAGTAAACACAATTCATGCGAATATCTGAACTCAACATTCTCAACTTAAATTATAAAACAATTATGACATACTAATTTGCTTCCACTTGCTTAAATGAATATTAAAATTAACACTTTCTATGAAGCCCATGCTTATAATGAATTTTAGCCCCATTTATACTTATTATTAAGTATTACTATTCTATAAATATATTTATAAAGACTCATAAAGACCTATACTGCATTATAAGAACAGTTATAGTTACATTTATATTATTTATAAGTCATGCATTTGCTTTTTCAATAAGTAAAACTTACTTATAAATAAGTATAAATGGAGCTATAATTCGTTATAAGCATGGGCTTCACAGAAAGTGTTACCACTTTATGTTTAATTCATTCAAGCAAGTGGAAGCAAATTAGTATGTGTCATAATTGTTTTATAATTTTAGTTGAGAATGTTGAGTTCAGATAGTCGCATGAATTGTGTTTACTGTTAGCTATAACAGCTAGCGGGATAATTCTATTCATTCTGATGGATTATGAGGAGAGAGGCTTGTGCAAACAGAAAACATTTCCCATAATTCCCAGTGGCTGCATGAAAATGATAAAATGCATAAAGCATCATTAGGTTTCATACACATCTTTTTATGTGGATTTTTGAACATCACATAAAAAATGCAATATATGTATGCTATATATATTTGATTTTTTTTTTCCAGCACTAAATTGCAAGTAATGTATTATATTTTGTGACTTTCCCAGTTGCTTCAGGTTCCATTATTACTTTGCTACAATTCTTTTAATTCTTCCTCCCCAATACAAAAGCAGGAAAAGTGTAAAACGGCGACGGATTCCGGAAAAACATTGTGTTTATCGTGCAATTTATACGCGAAAATGAGTTTTTACGTGCATATGATACGCACTTTATTGCGTGTAATACACACACACCCCACACCACTACTAAACCTACGCATGAGTATCATATGCACGTAAAAATGCATATAAATTGCACGTGTTTGCTATAGAGACGCATTCAGTGTGAGCGGGTGAGAGCCACACAAGCTGCTAATCCTTCACCCTTCAGGACACATTGACAGAATCATTAGTCTGGCAGTCTGACCTTAAAGACGGCCTAACAAGGCCAGAGGAGATACACACACACACAGCATCAGCGCTGGAGGAACACACACTCACTCTTGCAGCGCGGCCTCTCGTTCCTCCAGCTCCAGGTCCCGTTGGACGTGCAGTGAATGTGTGCGGGGCCGAGCCGGAAGAAGCCCGGGTTGCAGGTAAAGGCCACTTTAGTGCCGTACTCGTAACGGGAGCCGTTGACGATCCTCCATTTGCCGTGATCCAGCGAGAAGGAGCCGATACTGGGACACACCACAACTGAGAGGAAAGGGTTCAAACGCTTGAAGAATGCAATGTAAGGCACAAACTAACACGGGACTCGTTGTAACACACATGGTGCATTCATACTTTCAATGCAATGCAAGTCACTTTAGATAAAAGCGTCTGCCAAATGCATCAATGCAAGGATAACATTTCAGATATCTTTTATTTAGTGTGTTTAATACTGTAAATGGACATAATATATGTGTGAGCGGGGCACAAACTAACACACACGCTTTAAAACTTTCCTGTGCATCGAGGGGTTTCATCATGGAGTCTCACCTGTGCATCGAGGGGTTTCATCATGGAGTCTCACCTGTGCATCGAGGGGTTTTGTTGTGCGTGCTCCAGGTGCCGTCGGCCTGACACACGCTGCTCGTCACTTCTTTAGACGACAGGCGGAAGCCGTCGCTGCAGAAATACGTGGCTCGTGTTCCTGAAGAATAATCCGCAGCCAGAACGCCTCCGTTCACAGGAGCCACCGGCGGCCCACACGACACAGCTGCAAAACACAACTACACTTACCATCAAGACCACAGACAAAGAACATCAAGTTATATTAAAGTGGACATCACGAAAATCTGACTTTCTCCGTGTGTAAGTGCTATAATCGGTGCTTCTACCGACCCAGGAAACGTGAAAAGTGAAACTCCAAAGACCCGCTTCTACCTCACATTCGGCCAATCACACGCTCCGAAGGCGCTTCTACCTCACATTCGGCCAATCACACGCTCCGAAGGCGCCTCTACCTCACATTCAGCCAATCACACGCTCCGAAGGCGCTTCAACCTCACATTCAGCCAATCACACGCTCCGAAGGTGCATCTACCTCACATTCGGCCAATCACACACTCCGAAGGCGCTTCTACCTCACATTCAGCCAATCACACACTCCGAAGGCGCTTCTACCTCACATTCAGCCAATCACACGCTCCGAAGGCGCTTCTACCTCACATTCGGCCAATCACACACTCCGAAGGCGCTTCTACCTCACATTCAGCCAATCACACACTCCGAAGGCACTTCTACCTCACCACGCTTCTACCTCACATTCAGCCAATCACACGCTCCGAAGGCGCCTCTACCTCACATTCGGCCAATCACACGCTCCGAAGGCGCTTCTACCTCACATTTGGCCAATCACACACTCCGAAGGCGCTTCTACCTCACATTCGGCCAATCACACGCTCCGAAGGCGCTTCAACCTCACATTCGGCCAATCACACGCTCCGAAGGCGCTTCAACCTCACATTCGGCCAATCACACGCTCCGAAGGCGCTTCAACCTCACATTCGGCCAATCACACGCTCCGAAGGCGCTTCAACCTCACATTCGGCCAATCACACGCTCCGAAGGCGCTTCTACCTCACATTCGGCCAATCACACGCTCCGAAGGCGCTTCTACCTCACATTCGGCCAATCACACGCTCCGAAGGCACCTCTACCTCACATTCGGCCAATCACACGCTCCGAAGGCACTTCTACCTCACATTCAGCCAATCACACGCTCCGAAGGCGCCTCTACCTCACATTCAGCCAATCACACGCTCCGAAGGCACCTCTACCTCACATTCGGCCAATCACACGCTCCGAAGGCACCTCTACCTCACATTCAGCCAATCACACGCTCCGAAGGCACCTCTACCTCACATTCTGGAAATCTGGAAATAAAGCAAAATAACTGAGAAAAATGAAAAATAGTCCTCAGATGCATGTCTGTAATGTATAGCGAAACATCTAGCGCTAATTCGATCTCAAACAGATTCATTAACAGTAGTTATTACTCCATAACCTGCGGGACATCATTAACCAACACAGTTGAACGACCAATTAGTGACAATACGGTTTCGGGAAACAGTCGTGACTATAGTTGATTTCTTCAACGATGATCGTACTATAGTAGTGAAGCAGCGAGTTACAGCGTTATACGGGAAACACACTCCCGTTCACTTCAGTTCTCATATAATGGTGTCATTGCAGGCATATCAATAATATTGTTGAATATTATATTAAATGTCCTCAACTAAGCAGCCAAAAGACAAAGGCGACAGTGGAACCGAAACTCCATCAGGGACAGAATGAAAATAAAAACCTTGTGTGAACCCAAACTCAGTCGCTCAGTTCTCCTCTGGCCAACGACAACAGTGTGTGATTGTGATTTAGGCATTACAGGTCAGAGGTCAGATTGGATCAGAACATTCACAATATTATCCAGTTCCCTCTGGTTGACGATCGGAGTCATCACGCCGGTACAGAGACGAGTGTGTTGAGGATGAGAGCGGTTTCTGCCACGATGAGGATCATATCGTTCACATACGGACCGGAGCGAGCGCCTTTCAAGTTTTAATGCACATATCTCATATTCTCCAGCGCTCTAAACATGAACCAGCCCTGTGTGCAGGGGCGGACTGGCCATCGGGAGCACCGGGACATTTCCCGGTGGCCTGACGGTCGTTCTGGCCTGCCGGCTGCCGCTGTGCAGACCATCAGCCTGGCATGTGATAGGCTGGTGTGCAACTACGAATGCAGACGCAGTGCAGTGCTTTAATGCTTTGTCGGTTAAACATTTAATTCGCATGCTGATGCGCTGTTCTAACGTGTGCGTTTCTCAGCGCGTACATGTGAAGTTCACATGCACTAAAAGCCTGTCTACCAGCGCCTGGATACTGGACTAAGTTATCTTTTGAGTCTTATTGTGCTAATACTGTCAAATACACACAAGGTTTACATAAACAAAGTCGGTTATGTCTAAAGTGAACGCAAACTTGAGAAAATTGAGAGAAAATCTGCTTGTCAAATGCGTGTATAATAGACGCGTCATGCGCAACTCTTAAAGAGACAGTAGTAATAGTAGTAATAGTAAACACGCTGCCGCTTCTCCTTAAAGGGATAGTTCACCCCAAAATAAAAATTCTCTCATTATTTACGCACTCTAATGTTATTCCAAACCTGTATTAATTTCCTTTTAATATTTTCTAATATTTTTCTAATATTAATATTTTGAAGAATGTGGCTAGGCTATCCAAACAGTAGCTGGTCCCCATTGACTTCCATAGGAGAAAAATATACTATGGAAGTCACTGGGGTACATCAACTGTTTGGTTACCCACATTCTTCCAAATAACTTTTATTTTCAACAGAAGAAAGAAACTTATTCGAGTTTAAAACAACTTGAGAGAGTAACTTATGACAAATAGCATTTTTAGGAGAACTATCCCTTTAATGTTAATAAAACAACAAAATGCAAAGAGAAAATCACACACTGCTCCTGACTGATGACTTTTAATAGTAGCTTTAATAAGTATCAATGTATAATTTATACAGTGAAGTCTATGTTTTGTTTTATTTTCATATTTGTTATTTTTGTTATTTTAAGTACTTTCTTCAATGCTACTGTTAAATACACCTACTGTAGCTGAAAACATAAAGCACTGTTTATTTAATTTGTATATTAAGTTGTGTATGTGTAATGTGTATCTTTGATCTTAATATTTAATAACAAAGAAAATGACAAAAAAAATATCTTCGCCCCGTCTGCTATTCTTTTTTATTTTTTATTTTGTTACCTAAGGCTTTGTTTTTAAAATATGGACATTAGTTTGGCTGTAATGCTCAGTCACAAAATAGTAAAACCAACATTAAAAAAAGAATCGTGATAAAATCGTGAATCGTGATTTTTCTGAAAAAAATCGTGATATTATATTTTTGCCATATCGCCCACCCCTAGAGTTGAGCACTGAAAATACATAATGTAAATATTTCAACATGTGAATGTGTCTCTTATTATCTCTTTTAAAAAGCCAATTTTCTATTTGTCATTGGTTTGGTAGTATAAATGGTGTATTCCTAGTGAGTTTTTAAGGGTTATTTTTTTATTCATTTATATTGCATCTGGTAGTCTACCTGGTACATTAATAGGGTTAGCCTACAAGTTTATCAGTCCAGTAGATTACATGAATAGGGTGGTGGTGACTGCAGCAGCAGAGGTGGCCTGGCAGTGGAGTCAAATTCCCGGCCTGAATTATTGTCCCAGTCCGCCACTGCCTGTGTGTGTGTGTGTGTGTGTGTGTGTGTGTGTGTGTGTGCGCACGTCTTCGTGCAGATAAAGACACCGACGCAGCCGTACGTGTGATCATGAACACGACGACAGGAGGAATTACTCTGATACACAGAAGACACAGATGTAGACCGACAATTCAAAGAACAATGAATACAACAGTTGTCTGCCTTTATTCTCCTGTTAAACTGACGTGTGTTCAGAGACGGTAATGCTCCAATGAAAATATCAGACCTTTTAAATGTTGTTCTGCGTTTCTCCCTCGTTTAGGCAGCTTGTAATATAGCGTTAGATGTTTAACCCTCGACTCTGGTCATATATTAATATTCATGCGTCTGTATAATGAGTGTGTTTTTTATTGGTTGTCCCCCCCCCACCACCACACTCCCACTTTTCCACAGTTTACACGCCCGTTCCTAGAGACTTTCCCAACTCTGAGGTGTGAACGACCAGGATAAAACCAACGCATTCTCATCCTTGGGCGTCATAATACTGACACTTTTGACATTTCGTCTACATCGAACGCACATGGCACCCTTTAGTGTCAATATGAGACGCACAGAGCCTTGTTCGGTTATGGGTAGGTTTAGGTCTAGTGTAGGGTTAGGGTTAGACCGCTAGGAGGCGCCTTCTGGCCCATTTCTATCTGCGTCTCATATTGACGCTAAAGGGTGCCATGTGCGTTCGATGCAGACGAAATGTCAAGAGCGTCAATATATGACGCCCTAGGATGAGAACGGGCTGGATAAAACAGGGGTTTCACGACACTTTAAAGGTGAAGTATGTCGTTTCTGTGACACTAGTGGAGTTATAAACATAACTCAACTCAAACATCTTAATCCCAGCTCTCATGTGGATCACGTCTCAACAGGAACTTTCAATAAAACGTCCATCAGTAACAGTTTATAATAACTGCACGCTATTAATCATTAGTTAAGCATTAGTAAACAGTTAATTCATCATTTATAAAGCATTAATAGACATTAATAAGCAGTTTATAAATACAGCTATAAATGCTTTATTCTTGATTTATAAGCATTTCTATAATGTATTAATAATTGTATTTATTGATGATCAATTTATCATTTTTAAATGAAGTATTGCATTATTTACAAAGCAGTTATTTAGGAGTTGTCAGTGGCTCATAAGATCACTTAGAAAGTGTGAGTAAATGTAGATGCAGGGAGTTATAAAGCGTTTAGTAGAGGTCAGTTCACTATGTTTGATCTTTTAAACAGAAAAAGGAAACAAACACACACAGATGATATTTATACAGCCTAAATATTTAACAGCCTTTAAATCTCCTTTATAAACGCTTTACGAGGCATAACTAGTCCTCACTTTAGATGAGCTCACAAACATAGTTAACTGACCACTACTAAATGCTTTATAACTACCTGAATTAACCCTGAATTACAGTAGAAATATATGTTAATAAAGCATTTATTAACACACTTAGTAACTATTACTATATGTCTGAATAATAAGATGTATGAATGTACATTCAAATAGTTTATTAATCATTTACTCACACTTTCTAAGTGATCTTATGAACCACTGACAACTCCTAAATAACTGGTTTGTAAATAATGCCATATTCATTTAGAAATGATAAATTGATCATTAATAAAGTATGAAAATACAATTATTAAACACATTATAGATATGCTTATAAATCAAGAATACAGCATTTATAGCTGTATTTATAAACTGCTTATTAATGTCTATTAATGCTTTATAAATGATGAATTAACTGTTTACTAATGCTTAACTAATGATTAATAGCGTGCAGTTATTATAAAGTGTTACCGGTCCAACATATGAGGAATACTTTTAGCTGTGTTGCAGCTAACACACACACACACACACACACACACACACACACACACACACACACACACACACACACACACACACACACACACACACACACACACACACACACACACACACACACACAGATGTGTTATGAGTAATCTATGACATGATGCGCCGCTTCTCTTCACACTGCAAGTTAACTCGTGTTTCTGAACGAGTGTGTGATGATGTTGTATTGACGCGTTCACTGTAGTGTGTTCGCTTTGACGTGTTCATGACCCGTTTAATCTTTGAATCTGCGTTATGTTCACTTCTGACAGAAGTTGTGGAACATCTGATTCTCTCGGACTCGTGCATGGAAATAAAGAAAATTTCGATGGTGCACCTTATTTTTTTCTTCCTGAAATGAAAAAGTCTTGCAAATGCATGTTTGGTGAGATATATTCTGTTCAGAGCGGAAATGCGTGGCGTGCGTTACATGCCTCGCGGATAAAACCCAAAATATGCATTTAAAAAGAGAAAACAAAAATGTAAATGCAAATAATGTGAATGTATTATAACCTGTTATTTCCCTCAGGAATTATAAAATACAATTTACTTCTGTTTGTTGAAATCTGAAATAACAGATGTCTGAAGGGCAGGGAATGTTCATGAAGTCTTTCCCAAACTTTGTTCTTCAATTCGGTCCATTTCTCAGTTATTATATATAAAAATAGCAGAATTAAGAAATGTCCAGTACAGAAGCTTTCTGTATCACAAAGGCAGTTCGTTAATCTCAGTTTCCTCGTTAACCAATCACAGTGATGTGAGCGGAGCACAGATGGTTTCCCAGCTGGTCTGAGGTCAGTGCAATTGATTCAATTCCCACAGAGTGACCTCAGGATTCACTTTCCCTACATGTGCAAAACTACTTATTTCAAAATCGACTAGTCGAGTAATTGTCTGTCAGTCTGTCCCTCAAACAACAAAAGCCAGTTCCTTCATGACATCATCATCCAGGAAGTGACATCATTTAGGAGGGAAAATCATCACTAAACATTAACAGTGGATTTGATGAATTCTGGGATGTGTCGCTCAAAAACATCAATCCTGTTTGATACGATCACAGAAATCAAATCATTTCAAAGATAAACATCAATATTTGGTAACGCTTTATTTTACAGTGTCCTTGTTACATATGTTACATGTACTTACCATAGTAATAACAGTAAATTATGCATAATTACATGCAACTAACCCTCAACCAAATCCTAATCCTACCCTAAAAGTACATGTATAGTTAATTAATATTACTCAGTGCTGAAATATATAATTACACTGTAACAATGACACCTAAAAATAAAGTGTAACCCAATATTTATATTTTAGACGTTTTCCTGTAAAGTAACTGTCGATCCCTCACTTTAAATCTTTACTTTTTTAATTCATCAAACTTTCTTGAAACCATGTAAATTAATTAAATGTCTGATCTTGCCCACATTATGCACACATACACACACACACACACACACACACACACACACACACACACACACACACACACACACACACACACACACACACACACACACTAATCAAGATTAATCGCATCCAAAATAAGTTTGTTTACATAATATGTGTGTGTACTGTGTATAATTATTTTGTATATATAAATACACACACATGCATGTATATACTGTATATATTTATATTATATAGAAATATAAATATTTTATATATAAATAACAAATTTTTCTTAAATATATACATGCATGTGTGTGTATGTATATATAGAATATATATATATATATATATTATTAATAAAAATGCCTTCTTCGAATACAGCACACTGAAGTCACACACTGAATGGAGGGTCTCAGACTGTAATTAGCCAGAATGGCAGAAATGTGTAATTAAAAGTGCTGGAGTTCTTCACAGTGATCAATACAGTGATGAAGTATAATAGGACGTCCAGTTACTGAGTGCTTAAATTCTAATCAAATAAACCCCACAAAACAACGGTGTTTCTATTAGACCCGAAGCAGAACGCAGACCTCACTCAGCCGTATTAATGAACACAGAACAACGAGTCGATTGATCAGAGATGCCGGCATCTGACACGATCTGTGCAACAATTCAATCTCCATTACACTCCAAATAAACAACAACAACAAGAAAAGAAAGAAACTTATTCAATATTTTAGCAATGCTGTCTTTAGAAGAATTAATCACTTTAATATACAAAATAGAGGAATAGTTAATCCATTCCTGTTATTTACTCACTCGGTCGGTTCAGTTTTGGGTAAACCAACTTTTTAATTTATGCTTATTATATTGACACTGACTTTTATACTGTATAATGATCATCTCTTATCTAGCAAGCAGCAGTCCACGCTTTCACAAGCTGCACATTCAAAATGTAAATGAACTTCCTTCAAATATGCCAATTTCATATTTTCTTAGCAGATTCTCCATGGACTTATTAAAGAGTTGAAAATCCGCTCCATTATTATAGAGTTGAAAATCTGTTTCTCAGAAACCCATTTACTTTAATTACCCTTTATTAATGGCTTTTGTTTTCTTTTTCTTGTTATTATATTTTCCTAGTAGTGATTTGAACAAATGTATTTTTGATTCCAGCCCTCTGGACAACACTTCTGTTGCTCTCTGCTTTATGATGTTATATACAATATATACATATATATTATATATACACTATCATTCAAGAGTTTGGGTTCGGTGTGATTTTATAATGTTTTTGAAAGAGTCTCTTCTGCTCACCAAGGCTACATTTATTTGAACAAAAATACAATAAAAAAATTGTGAAATATTATTATGATTTCAATATCTGTTCTCTATATGAATATATAGTAAAGTGTAATTTATTCCTGTGATCAAAGCTGAATGTTCAGCATCATTACTCCAGTCTTCAGTGTCACATGATCCTTCACAAATCACTCTAATATGATGATTTGATGATCAATTATTAATAATGTTCTTAATAATGATATATATATAAATTTTTCAGGATTCTCTGATGAATAGAAAGTTAAAAAAAACAGCATTTATTTGAAATATAATCTTTTTGTAACATTATAAATGTATTTGTCACTTTTAATCAATTTAATGTATCCTTGATGATGAAAAGCATTCATTAAAATTATTACATTACATTTCTAATAATTAAATCATTTATAAAAAAAAAAAAAATCATATCTCAAACAGTTTTTATCACAGTTTCCACAAAAATATTAATCAGCAAAAACCTTTCAACATTGCAATAATCATAAATGTTTCTTGATCATCAAATCCTCATATTAGAGTGATTTCTGAAGGATCATGTGACACTGAAGACTGGAGTAATGATGCTGAACATTCAGCTTTGATCACAGGAATAAATTACACTTTACTATATATTCACATAGAAAACTGTTATTTTAAATCATAATAATATTTCACTGTTTTTTACTGTATTTTGATGAAATAAACACAGCATTGGTGAGCAGAAGAGACTTCTTTTAACATATAAACAATCGTTTGAACAATAAGGAATGTAGAAACACAATCACAACTCAGAGCTGTGAGTGTGTCCAGTGAAGGTTAGAGCAAACGATAACTGTATGCGTGTGTGTGTGTGTGTGTGTGTGTGTGTGTGTGTACTTGTACAACTATCTTTGTGAGGACCAGTTTGAGTTTTAGACCATTGGAGTGAGGACACAGAGTGTAAAGTGAGGACATGTTGGCTGGTCCTCAGTTTCTGAAACCCCTTTAAAGGCCTGTTTGAGGGTCAAGACTTGGTTTTAGGGATAAGGTTATAATGAGGTTAAGGGTCGGTTTAGGGTCAGGGGTCGGGTTAGGCACTTAGTTGTGATGGGTAAGGTTAGGGTAAGCAGCTAGAGATTGCATTGTGTCAATGAATGTCCTCATAAAGATAGATGTACAAGAATGTGTGTGTGTGTGTGTGTGTGAGTGTGAGTGTGTGTGTGTGTGTGTGTGACTGCAGAAACACCTTGGCACGCGGGCACAGTGGAGTCCCAGGCCAGATGAGCGAGCGCTGTCCTCCTACAGACGGCCGAGTTGTTCCCGATGAGCCGGTATCCGCGATCACAGGCCCAGCGCACGACACTGTTCACGTGTCCGCCGGTCTGACTGAGGACGAAGCCGTGCTGAGGAGAGTCTGGAGTACTGCAGTACATCGCTGTCGACCAGAGACCGGACCGTTACACACTGATAACCCATCCACAACACTCCAACACAGCGCAATCATCCAGCCTTCAGTGATGTTAGAGTTACCAGCAGACTCATATCTAGACCGACACACGTGCATTTCTGGTGTTGCTTTAACACTAAAAAACATGTTGCTGAAAATGAATTATGGGTAACACTTTACTTAAAGCCTTTATGTATAATGCATTATAAACGTATTCATAATGCATGTTGTGATTCTTTATATCTCTTCATAAATAACTGTAAAGTTAAAATGCATAATAATATTTTCTAATGCATTTAAATCAAATATATATGAAACGACACGATTACAGGAAGGCAGTATAAAAACACTGCAATGACAAAAAAACAGAGCTATAAGCTTTCTAAACTACTCAACTTTAGTGTGTCGTGCAGAAAATAATCATTTTTATCAAGGTTATGAATCACTAGATAACAAATGGGCGTTCATTTATGAGTTGAACCATTAAATCATAAAATTATTGTCATGGGAAACCTTTTTAAAGTTGAGCATGTTCATTAAATATATATGACAGATAGATTTATAAAGTACTGGTCATAAGCTGTTATTATTAAACTTTCAGATCCGCAACATTTTACTTCACTCCATTATGTTTAATGCATTATAATAATGGTGTTCATGCACATTATATCACTTCATAAATATTAGAAACTAAAGTTAAAATGCATTATAATATTTGCAGATTCCTTGTTGCATCTGAAACTGGTTGTTTATCATGTGTTTTAATGCATTATTCTTTCTAAAGGTGTGTTCGATGAATATATAATATTATAACTGTGGTTACAATTACTCATGAGGTGCATTACAAGGCATAATTAATGCATTCAAATACTTTGCATGCATTATATATAAAGGTTTTAAGTAAAGTGTAACTGAAATATGAAATGCATCTGCTTTATAATACTCTTACACATCATAATTTGGACTTTGAATGTTTGAGGATCTTCTTTCACACACTCTGCTCACACACAAGCTGCAGCGTCACAGCTTTCAGAATACAGTCAAATAATGACATGAACTATTTAAAACACATTCGACGCGCTTCATCCCACACAAAACAGCACTTTCTGCTTAAGTCTGACGGAAACAAGCTGATCGAAGCGGTTCACCTCTTTAATTTAACATTTGCATTTTGGAGTTTATTTAAATTGCATTAATTATTTTATTAAAAGGAAATACTGATCATTTGTGTTAATGCAATGTGGTTATTTTCTGCATGTTAGACTGTCAGTTTATGTGCTCATATCCACTTCAGCATTTTTATGCACATCTTGGTGTTTCCATCTAGCATTGTATTTATGCATTGTCCAGAAATTTGCATTAAAATATGAGCAGGGCCGTTTCTGAGCATTTCGGAGCCCTAGCCGAGGTCCCTATGGATCACTAGTTATTTATAAATAATACTAGATAATAATATTATCGTCTAGTATTTTTTAAATAATAATACTAATCTCAAGATGTGTTGCATGAACTCATTAGACTATAGTAAATTGTTTAGTTTACTTTTGCAACTTTCTTTGGATTAAATAAAGTATATTAAATTAATAAATTATCAAACGAAATATTATATCTCATTGCCTTTTTATTACATTAATTAGAGTTTGGCAGATCTTGCCCTATAATTACGCTAAGAAGGTTTTAATTACATTCCCAATAGAGTTTAATTAAATTTCATACATTTAAGATGACAATCAATTTAATGATATCATTTTTGATTACACTTTAATTTGATTATGATTGTCCACTTTATACATTCTGCTAACTGTAAGTAACTTTGCACGTACATGTCAACTAGCTCTCAGTAGAGTATTAGTAGAGTTAGAGTTAGAGTAAGTTGACATGTAGTTGTAAAGTTACTTTTAGTCTGTTAGGAGCATCAAAATATAGTTTTACTTAATTAAAATAAAAATAAAAAATCACAGGAGATGAGATCGATTATACTATCCTTTAGATTTCTAGATATAAATATAACACTTTATTATGCTTTCTAGATTTTATTTAATACTGTATCAAAGCCGTGGTTCTGGAATTCATCACTGGTTTGCCTAAAGTTATTTTTCTGATATTTCAATATACGCTGAATATTTGTATTTATTTATTTGATCAGCGTCTTTCTGACAACATTTGAAAAATTCCATCTTTCTTATGCTAATATTCAGCCATAAATGTAATTAACACGAATAATTTGTGTGTCATTACGTTACATGCTGCACACGCGGGATGCGTCGTCCAAAATTAGTTTTATGGTTTAATTATGACATTATATTGTATATAGAATGTAATATTTAAACCATAAAACTAAGTTTGGATGACAGAAGTTGCATTTCCAGACAAAGTTACATACAAATACACACACATTTGGACACAAAGACACGGACAGATGGGACACGGACTTGAACGCACACGACATGGGCCGGACACACAGAAGGTTACGAGAGACACACACAGAACTGAAAGGAATTACCGATCGGGGATACATACTTTGATACTCACCCACGTAAGTGATCCGGAAGCCCTTCTTGTTGGTGCCGTGATCGGACGACCAGCGCAGGAACAGCTGGTGACCCGTCGTGGTGAGGTTAAAGGGCACTCGCTGGTCTCCGCTCAACACCGCCAGACTCGGACTGTACACGTTAGGCCCTGGACAAATGCATACAGAAACAAACCAGATTTGCATTTCCAATGCAAATGCATGAGCAAATAAATTAAAAAAAAGAAAGAAATTGTTGAATAAGAGACGATTGTAATAGAGCGCAACAGTCGGTTCTGGAAACAGTAGATCATCCAGGGACTCTTTGGTTTGGGACGCACTTATTGTAATCTCACACACTAGCGGTGTAACGATACCCTCACGTCACGATTCGACACACACTTATTCTATATTTAAAAACTTGTGTTACATGCGATTAATCGATTTCACAGCACTAATATATATATGTATATATATGTTTATATATGTGTGTGTGTCTATTTTTTATATGTAACAGGGAATTGTTATAGTAGCTATAATTTGCACTAAACAATGCAGTGTTCAATATGCAATATAATACTGTATATATAATTGCATTATTTATTTCATATAAATATATTAGCGGTGTAACGATATCCTCATGTCACGATTCGATACATATCACGAATCTGAACTCACGATACGATATTATTGCGATACTCCAAGACATATGATAAACGGTTAACAAATGTACCGTTGATTAAAATGCTAAATTTGGTATTACATTGGGGTGTAAATGAATAGGCTTGGATTTGGTGCTGAAACCCAAAGCACAGGACAATAGAGACGCCAGAATAACAATATTCATGATTCTGAAGCTGAAAATACTGAATTATTTTAGACGAATATGCTTGCACTCTTTCACTGACTGGCCACTTTTTACTGGTACATCAGACATTTGGTATTATCAGGACACACAAATATCCCCCCATTGCATTATTACATTATATTCAACATTATATAGTAGTTTAATGTAGTACTGACACTAAAACTCTGTAAACTTGAATTTTTTAACACCAGTATTTTTCATTTTTGGGTGAACTAGCCTACACGATACATATTGTAGCATTTTTGTTTTTGCGATATATTGTGACACCCCTCTCTCTGACTGTTCAGGATGCATAGCGTGGACATTGAGACGCACGGATAGAAAGTCATTGGAGGAAAGCCCCGCCCACACGTGACGTGATTGGTCACATGTTTGTGATGTAGGAAACACCAGCGATTTCAAACCATGTTTTTGAGACACGAGAAAAAAAAATCTATTCATGCCTTAAAATATCTTGAATGTAACTCGACACCCTTGCCTCATTTAGTATGCGCGGTTCTATGAATATGCAAATGAGCCCCGCCTCCACTCACTCGCTCAGCTCAGAGATCCACTGGTTGACGATCACACGTTGATCTGATTGGTTACAAGGTAGTTTGTGACGTCAGAAACACCAGCGATTTCAAAGCGTGTTTTTGAGACTGTCTTTGGTTCACTGCAGTTTTAAGGAGGAAATACTCAGCAATGGTGTCGACTTATGAATTTAGCTTAGAAAACACCACATAGACATATAACCAACATTAAAACTTGACTTTCACCACGGGGGACTTTAAGACTCTTGGGAAGGAGCTGCAGAAATTGCCTCGTTGCAAAACATGAACACAAAAGCTGGTCTGAGAGACGGAAATTGCAATTGGCTCTCACTTCCTATTCCACTGGGTTTCTGCAAATGCCATGGGCATTAACAAGCATCCAATCAATGATGAGTAATAGGGTCATTTGCTGATTGCAAGCACTTAAGTAATTAGCGCTAATAACACTCTGAATGTTTTCCGAATTGTCTTTGCCATTGCCTCGCCATCAAGAAATCCTCGAGTCTTTCCAGCGCTTTGCATATCTGCAGGTCCTAAATGGGGAAACATTTCTCTCGTAATGGTCACGGATCTAAAAAAAGCGACTCAAACGGATTCCAGAGGCTCTAAATGTAATTTCGAGTTTTCCAGAAAAAGTGTCAGAGTTGCGACAAGAGAATAATGTGTGCAATATTCAGGGCCGCAGTTGCACAGATGATGCCTGGATATGAGGAATAATTCAAACCCACCATCAAAGATCTCCAGGATATCAAACTCTTTCTCCGTCTGGAAGAGTTCAAAGTGCAGTGTGATGTTGTAGCCCTTCTCCACGTTGATCATCCACGAGCACATCTGAAGGTTGGGGTAGCTGTCGGGGTAACCCGGACTCAGGATCACACCGGTCGAGTCGAACAGAACCTCGCTGTCGGGACATTGCACTGCGAAGAAACCAAACCAGCATGTGTTAAATACTGCAAGAACCAACACAGACGCGCTGGAAACACATGCATGAAAAGACTAACTGCATTTCAAAATAACATCTACTCTAAACCTGATAGTGTTAAAGGTCCCGTATTATGCCCCTTTTCACAAGATGTAAAATAAGTCTCTGATGTCCCCAGAGTGTGTATGTGAAGTTTCAGCTCAAAATACCCCACAGATCATTTTTTACAGCATGTTTAAATTGTCATTTTTTGGGGCTCAGAAAAACGCGCTGTTTCAGTGTGTGCCCTTTAAATGCAAATGAGCTGCTGCTGCCGGCACAGGGGGCGGAGCCTCACGAGCTCGCGCTCAGTCTCTCAGGATAATCTCATCTCACGGAAGGATGATAATATCAGAAACTCTCAGTAACGTGTTCAGTCCGAGTCGGACAATAATGCCTACAGAGTCAGAGTGCTGTATAGAGATGAAACAGGTATAGTTTAGTAGTTTAATTACGGTTATTATAACGTATTTGTCATCTGCTTGTACTGTATCCATTATTTATTAATAGCCTACAAGTCTGCTGTCTGAATGATGATCAAACATATACTGATGAGTTTAATAAAGTTTATTGTACATCACACAAAAGATGAAGCGTCAGTTTTACTCCAGAAAATCACCGTAAGAGCTGAGTAAACACAGTAAGTTATTAGAAGTGCGCAAGTAGCCAGTAGAGTTGAGGGAGCATTCCTGTGGGCGGAGGTTAGTCAAGAAACTGTTCTAGTGACGTCATTAAAGCAGGAAGTAGAGGGATGTAGTCCAAACGGGCCGTTCGATGTAGGTGACTTCTGTTAAATAAAATATCTCGCTTGGCATTGAACTTTGAGCTTTATAATTTTACAGATATTATTTATACTCTAACAGCAACATTACACACTAACTAAAGTTTGAAACATGGGATCACGAAGAACAGGACCTTTAACAAAAGCCATTCTAGCATATGGAGCTTGTTATTTCATGCAAATGTCAAAATGTATTAGTTTACTAATCATGCATTAAGGTAAAAGAGTTTTGAGGTCATAACATAACGTCTTTATTAATCATAATTCTAATTTGTGTGAAAAGGAATACGTTTTGCTGGTTTTATTGCCAGTGTTCATTTCAGCTGGAAATTGTAATATTTTGTGTAAAAAAAAAAAAGAAAAGTTTTTTAAACCAGTCATTGTTGGCTAAACCATCATCTGAACACAATCATTACAGTATAAACTGATTGCATCATCATGGTCTATGATTATACATTTCCCAAAAGGAACCATTTTCACTTTATCATCATTTTATTTTACATTTTACCCCCCCCCCCCCCCCGAAGACCACTTATAATGTCAAGCTTGAAATAAATGTTTCTTGCCTCATAATTTACTTTTACCCAACATGATGAGACGTGACAAGTTTCCTCTGACAAGTAATTTGTCTGTTCTCACTGAAAGTGAAAATGTGAATCATTCAATCAGAATATTTTATGTTTAATAAACAGCTTTGTGGAGTGCGGTTTTGAAGAGCTACTCAACACGATGCCACAGGAAGGAAAACTTCAATTCCCATAATGCACTGGGCACGTTGCTGGCCACGCCCACTCTGCTCCTATTGGATAAGCTTGACCAGAGTCAAAAACCTCCTTGCTTTAGTAGGAAATACTTCTTAATAAACTTTAAGTCATAATGGTGTCAACTTGTATTGTTCTGGGTGCAAGAATTCAAAGAGTGAATGTTTAAGCTGAAGGCAGCGGCTAAAGGCTGCAAAGAATTGTAAATATAGAGAGAATCTAAAAAACCTCCATGTTTGTAGTCAACATTTCAAACTGGATGAGCATGAACACAGTGTTCAAGGCTAAACAGAGAGAAAAACATTTACATATTTAAACACACTACCGACACTGCAACAATACAAGGCGGGTTGAAAACTGGTGAAGTTACACTTTAAGCTTTAAGGCGCTGATATACTTCAAGCTCAAACTGGTGTGACATTTTAAACAAAATCAGTTCAGTTCTTTTAGTATTTGTTGTGAGAGTTCGAAGTAGTTTGTGTTTCCCGGAAATTTTGCTCTGGCTGTTAAACATCTTCCAACTACCATTGGTCTGTGGTTATGATGTAATAAGTGGGTGTGGCTCGGAGGCTCCGCCTTCTTTGACGCAAAAATCTTCTCCGGTTAATTTCTTCTGTTCAGTTCGCTGAGGTCACACGAGTAAAAACATGAACACACTGGAGAGACGCTTTAGAGTAAAAACTGGAGCTGTGATTGTAATTAAAGGAGAACTCCGTTCAATTTTAACATTGAGCTCATTTTTTTGTAAATTTGGAGTGCTGTCAGTACAGAGAACAACGACAAAAATCAGTGTTGCCTACACCGTGTTATCCTCTTTTTAAAATTTGCACCCTGTTGACTTCAATGGGGCAAGTTTTAAACCTGCTTTTAGCCTCTTAACATCCTTGATGTGTCATTACAAGTGCACAGCCATGTGAGTGATTCCTTCAGAGTGAACGTGGGTCAATCTGACTGCAGTAGATGTACAAGATATTAATAAAAGTGATGTTAATTCAGCCAGCGCTCATACCTGTATTTACATCCTGTTTTCGGTCGAAAGTCCACAGTAGTCGATTGTCGAGTTTGGGCGCATGATAACCTATGAGCGTGAACTCGACAATCGACTACTTTGGACTTCGACCGAAAACAGGATGTAAATACAGGTATGTGCGCTGGCCGAATTAACATCACTTTTATTAATATCTTAGTTAATTAGTTCTCCTTTAAAAGCGACACTGACACTGTTTTTCCCTTTTTATTCCTTAAAACTCATCTTTGATCACCAAATGACACATTTAAACGTTTTTCCTTGAAAATAATGTATTCACGCCTTAAAATATCTTGAATGTAACTCGACACCCTTGCCTCATTTAGTATGCGCGGTGCTATGAATATGCAAATGAGCTCCGCCTCCACTCACTCACTCAGCTCAGAGATCCACTGGTTGACGATCACACGTTGATCTGATTGGTTACAAGGTAGTTTGTGCCGTCAGAAACACCAGCGATTTCAAAGCGTGTTTTTGAGACTGTCTTTGGTTCACTGCAGTTTTAAGGAGGAAATACTCAGCAATGCTGTCGACTTTTGAATTTACACATGGTTTGTCTTAAAGCAGATTAAAAACACCACATAGACACATAAACAATATTAAAAGCATCCGGCTTTCCACCACAGCGGGAAGAACGAAAAAGTGGGGCTTTTAGCATCTCTCTACTACAGTTTCCCGAATCCGTAAGTCCAAAAGAGCCTAACAACTAGCGGCAGAGCTAACGACTCGAGACACGACATCAGGACGAACACACACACAAATGAGACAGCGTGTCGAACGCACTGCCAAACTCACCCTGGCACACGGGAGGAGGACCATCCATCTGGAGTCTCTCGCCCAGCCGACAGGTCAGGATCTCGGAGCCGAGCAGCGAGAAGCCCGGCAGGCACCGGTACCTGATGATGTCTCCTGTTGAGGAAACACACACACACATCTCTCTTTCCCACTGCAGCGTGCGCTCAACAACACATTAGCTAATTAAGACCTGACCGCTTACACACTCGTGACATTAATGATGACAAATGCAGAGCGTCGCTGTTATTTTCCCCACAGAAAGAGGCATTTTCTTTCACATTAAATAAGAAACGCTGGACTGTGAAGGCGGGTTTCTCTTTAACGAGGGTTCGATGATAAATCTACACACACAACTGATCATCAAACGTTGTTCTTACGTGCTCCGACTAACGCTCAAAATAATGAACTGGTTTGAGTGGGACAAACTTAAATTAATCGAATTAGTTCAGTCAAATGAACTTTTATGAGTATTTAGCACTTTCTTTTTCTTTCAAGTTCACAGAACTGATATATTCTAAGTAAACTGAATGGTTTCAATGTTATGAGTTTTATTAAATTAATTCTTTTAATTTAGACAAACTTAAGTTTAACTGAAACGGCTGGGATTTCTATTTCCCAGCATGCTTTGCCGATGACACTCAAAAGCGAGAGTAAATGCTAAAATTAAGTGTAATTTAAAAAAAATTTTTTTTTTTTTTTTTTTTTTGTGTGTGTGTGCAAGATTAATGTTAAGTAGGAGATTTAGCAGTGATTAATGTTTTGTTATGCTAATTTAGAAGAATTTCTGGTGGTTTTAGGAGAGTTGCCATCAGTGGTGCATGAGCTTAGTTTGAGAGCAAGTTTGTTAAAAGCTTTATAATCATAATCATACTCATACGGCAAGTGCTATACCATGCTATTGTTAACATGTTAGCAAATTAACAATTTAGCATTTATTGAACTAGCTTGTTATAGCTAGCTGAGTTTATACTAATAAAAATGTTCACATTGAGGTTACATGAAAATTTTAACATGTTAAATGTATGAATTAGTGTACTCAAACATTTCAAGTTAAAAGTTTAACTTAAAAATTGAGGCAACTGACTGCCTTAAATTTTTTGAGTTTTGCCAACTTATTCATGTGTACAGTATAGTCTTCGACGTGGTCTGTTATTTTAACACGGAACCACTGAAAAAAATGATTTGTTGAATTTAATCAATTTTTTATCGTAAGTGGTTGCATTCAATCGATTTTATCTACATTTAAACAAATGCATTAAGTTGAACATGATACATTTTAGTTCAACTTAATGCATTTGCTTAAATGTAGCTAAAATCATTTGAATGCAACCACTTACGATAAAAAAATTGATTAAATTCAACAAATCATTTTTTTCAGTTTACATCCGACAATTGGGTTAATAAAGATTACTTTGCCTTTCGTTTTAGTTCTTGTTAATGTTAATGTCACAGGGAACGAGAATTATCCATTATTTCATATATTCCTTTACTTATTTAGAGTAACTTTTTTAATTTTTTTGTTTTTTTACACGGACATATGTATGAACAGATGTAAGTGGGTTGTTGCAAGTATGTAAGCACATGGTAGGAGTGTGTGAATATGCGTGTTCATAGATGCATGAATGCGTGTGTATACGGATGTGTAAGTATGTATAATTATATATGTGCATATAGTTTCTCTTTATGTATGTGTGTATATGACTTGTATACGTATGCATAATTTGTATGCATTCTTATCAAGTTAATTTTATTTAGTCATTTCATTTGACTTATTTTTCTCTTTTCTCACGTTTATGTATTCATACGTTTACATGTCTTTATTTGCATATTCAGTACAACATGCATGACTTGTGCTTCGAACATTCAGGAACGAGGGCAACGTGAAGTATTGTTTCAAACATATCGTGTTGCTGTTGATGCTTCACTGTTTATGTAAAGCTTAATAAAGAATAAAAAATGAAAAATGTTCTTACCAATTTCGAATATATCATCTTCAGCCAGGATTTCTGCGTTGGCTACGGGCGCGGGAGGCTGACACACACGGAGCTGGTACGCTGGGAACGAGATGAGCGAGAGATACGTGATGTTTAGAGCTTGTTTAAGTGATAACGCTTTGAAAACAACCCACACAATTACATCTTAAATCATCACACCTGTCACTGGAGTTTCTCTAAATGCACAACACAATTACAGGAGAGTATGAATCATAATCAACGTCTCAGCATCTGCCTCGCCAACACTCGTTATGCACACTGTCTAATTGCAATGAGTTTCTAAAAGAGGATTATATACATTAAAAACCTACTATTACTGGCGTGTTATGATCATAATCACTATTTTGATGTTGAGCAGAAAATATTCCCTCACTAAGATGTATAATTCAGAAATATTGTTTATACGAACTACATGCTTTAGTGCAGCAATGCTGGGAAATTATGTTTATAATATACATATTCAAAAAGAAAGTTAATGCTATAATATTAAAAGTATTCCTTTTAAAGGGTTAGTTCACCCAAAAATGAAAATTCTGTCAGTAATTACTCACCCTCATGTTGTTCCAACCGCGTAAGACCTTCGTTCATCTTCAGAACACAAATTAAGATATTTTTGATTAAATCTGAGTGCTGGATCACTCCTCCATAGGCTGCTAGGTGACCGAAACTTGCTGGCCCAGAAAAGTCATCAAAGAGATCGTTAATATAGTCCAAGTGACTACAGACTCAATCTTAAGTTTATCAAGCGACGAGAATACTTTTTGTGCGCAAAAAGAAACAAAAATAACGACTTTATTCCACTATTCATTTCCTTCTATCTGGGCCTCGAGTTGGTTCACGTAGTGTTTTTTGCGCAGCGCGTCTGTGAGGCCCAGAGAGAAGGAAATGAATAGTGGAATAAAGTCGTTATTTTTGTTTGTTTTTGCGCACAAAAAGTATTCTCGTCGCTTTATAAACTTAAGATTAAGCCACTGTAGACACTTGGACTATATTAACGATCTCTTTAATAACTTTTCTGGGCCAGCAAGTTTCGGTCACCTAGCAGCCTATGGAGGAGTGATCCAGCACTCAGATTTAATCAAAAATATCTTAATTTGTGTTCCGAAGATGAACGAAGGTCTTACGCGGTTGGAACAACATGAGGGTGAGTAATTACTGACAGAATTTTCATTTTGGGTGAACTAACCCTTTAAATGTCAATGCAATAATTTTGCTAATAGATGTAATTAAATATAAAGTAATATATTGTTCATACTAAACAACCTGCTAAAAAATATTATCAAAATAATGCTGTAACATTAAATAATTTATGTAAAATGTAGTAATTTAATTAATTTGCTAATAAATTTAATAATTTGTTATAATTATTAATGTTGACAATGAATGAATACATTGCAGATGAATAAATAAAGTAAAAAAAATATATATATAATTAAAACTTTTTTTTTTTACTGTATACATGAACCTGCTAATAAACAACAATTTTCTGTAATTATTATTAGGTTATTATTAGACAAGTTTAATTGATAAATTAACTGAAGAAGAAGAAAAGAGTGGTGCTCGTTCATGTCTGCCGACACACACACAAGGAAGGTTGTAAGATAGTTAAGGATTAGTTTAAATGAGTTTTCATCCAGCAAACGCTCTCAGTATCTTAACATCATGAAGATTTACACACATTTAAATGACCTCTATACTGTTAGACGGCACCGCTGATAAACAAAAGCACATCTCATTTAAAATTCATCATCAGGAGGAAACAGAAACACACACCGTTCTGGGACCGCAAGCATCTTATTTTATTATCTTTTAAAACCCTAACGAGCTTTGTGCTCCGCAGCTCTTGCCTTAACTTCCTTATGCTGTATTGCTTTATTGGTAAACCTCAAAAGCATCAGCAGGAAATATGCTAACGCAGATATTATTGCCCTTTATCGAATAACACTTTCCCATCACAACGGCAAAACGGATTAGAGAGATGCGATGGGGTCAAAGGTCATCTGTCGTGTTCAGATGCTGTTTCCCCTGTTAAACGCTCTGTTTAATAACCGAGTGAGCATCGCAAAGCATCAAACACCCACATTTATCTTTAGCAGGAGAGGCAACTGCATATTTCATAGTAAAACCAAAAATCATTGACAAAATTGAAGTCAATTCGTGCTGGGCAACGATTAACCGTTTCCAAAATAAAAGTTTGTGTTTACATAATATATGTGTGTGTGCTGTGTATAATTATTTTGTATATATAAATACACACATATGCAGGTATATATATATATATATATACCTGCATATGTGTGTATTTATATATACAAAATAATTATACACAGCACACACACATATATTATGTAACATATATATATATATATATATATATATATATATACACATTATATATATATATATATATATATATATATATATATATATATATATACACATATATATATATATATATATATATATATATATATATATATATATATATATATATATATATATATATATACACATATTTATATATATACACTCAGCTAAAGGATTATTAGGAACACCATACTAATACTGTGTTTGACCCCCTTTCGCCTTCAGAACTGCCTTAATTCTACGTGGCATTGATTCAACAAGGTGCTGAAAGCATTCTTTAGAAATGTTGGCCCATATTGATAGGATAGCATCTTGCAGTTGATGGAGATTTGTGGGATGCACATCCAGGGCACGAAGCTCCCGTTCCACCACATCCCAAAGATGCTCTATTGGGTTGAGATCTGGTGACTGTGGGGGCCATTTTAGTACAGTGAACTCATTGTCATGTTCAAGAAACCAATTTGAAATGATTCGAGCTTTGTGACATGGTGCATTATCCTGCTGGAAGTAGCCATCAGAGGATGGGTACATGGTGGTCATAAAGGGATGGACATGGTCAGAAACAATGCTCAGGTAGGCCGTGGCATTTAAACGATGCCCAGTTGGCACTAAGGGGCCTAAAGTGTGCCAAGAAAACATCCCCCACACCATTACACCACCACCACCAGCCTGCACAGTGGTAACAAGGCATGATGGATCCATGTTCTCATTCTGTTTACGCCAAATTCTGACTCTACCATCTGAATGTCTCAACAGAAATCGAGACTCATCAGACCAGGCAACATTTTTCCAGTCTTCAACTGTCCAATTTTGGTGAGCTCGTGCAAATTGTAGCCTCTTTTTCCTATTTGTAGTGGAGATGAGTGGTACCCGGTGGGGTCTTCTGCTGTTGTAGCCCATCCGCCTCAAGGTTGTGCGTGTTGTGGCTTCACAAATGCTTTGCTGCATACCTCGGTTGTAACGAGTGGTTATTTCAGTCAAAGTTGCTCTTCTATCAGCTTGAATCAGTCGGCCCATTCTCCTCTGACCTCTAGCATCAACAAGGCATTTTCGCCCACAGGACTGCCGCATACTGGATGTTTTTCCCTTTTCACACCATTCTTTGTAAACCCTAGAAATGGTTGTGCGTGAAAATCCCAGTAACTGAGCAGATTGTGAAATACTCAGACCGGCCCGTCTGGCACCAACAACCATGCCACGCTCAAAATTGCTTAAATCACCTTTCTTTCCCATTCTGACATTCAGTTTGGAGTTCAGGAGATTGTCTTGACCAGGACCACACCCCTAAATGCATTGAAGCAACTGCCATGTGATTGGTTGATTAGATAATTGCATTAATGAGAAATTGAACAGGTGTTCCTAATAATCCTTTAGGTGAGTGTATATATATATGCATATATATATATATATATATATATATATATATATTTATTTATTTTTGTACATAATTAATATTATATATAAATATAAATATTTTATATATAAAATAAAAAAAATTCTTAAATATATACATGCATGTGTGTGTATTTATATATACAAAATAATTATACAGAGCACACACATATTTATTTTGTAAACACAAATGTGATGCGATTAATCGTGATTAATCGTTGCCCAGCACTAATATGCATGATAAATGCAAACTCTGTTCAGTCTCCACATGCATCTGCTTGCATGATGCACACATTATAGTGCATGTCAAACCGTAACTTATGAGGTTTCATAACAGCAAGGATTTGAGAAGCCAACAACTGCGTATGTTTCTACTCCTGCTCGTTCAGAAATGGGTGTTATTACGGATGACGGAAGTTTCCAAACACATTACAGCGCCATCCGCGGCAATAATCGAAGCCATTTTCCAAACAAACAAGTAATATCATTTCTAGCCTGTGTTTTTGAGAGCAGTAAAACAAACAGCAAGAGAGCAAAGCAGCAACGTGAAATACTTCTAGGAACAGAGTTTTTTATATGTACTAGCTGTTGATACTATTTTATAGCAATTACTATTCAATTCTGCTATTGAATGAATGTTTGATTATTTAAATGTAATTGGTATTTTGTCCTAACCAACCCCTAACCTTCAACACACTATTGGTAAACCTCTTTAAATATTTAGCCTAATTTTAACAACATATGAGCCTTATATTCTGGTTTTAAATTCAGTTTATTTGGAACAAAATACCTTATTTTTCAACGTGTGCATGTACTTGCTTTTCATTAACTCATCTGATATGTGACCGGCTTAAAGTGCAGTAAACGGTACAACTGTTTGCGCCACAATCTAGTGTGTTTATTAGTACAGTGATAACTTAAAATAATATGAAAACAAATACCAGGTTACATCATCAAAAAGCAGGTATGAACAGCTAAAATAATGTGGATGGAGTCTCTCTGCAAGCTCACTGCACTCGCAACCAAATCAATCACTAACCACAGCCAATCAGAAGAGAGTGTGGGTGGAGTCTCTCTGCAAGCCCACTGCACTCACAACCAAATCAATCACAAACCACAGCCAATCAGAAGAGAGTGTGGGCGGAGTCTCTCTGCAAGCTCACTGCACTCGCAACCAAATCAATCACAAACCACAGCCAATCAGAAGAGAGTGTGGGTGGAGTCTCTCTGCAAGCTCAACTTCACTCAAGCAAATCAATCACAAACCACAGCCAATCAGAAGAGAGTGTGGGTGGAGTCTCTCTGCAAGCCCACTGCACTCACAACCAAATCAATCACAAACCACAGCCAATCAGAAAAGCGTGTGGGTGGAGTCTCTCTGCAAGCGCACTGCACTCACAACCAAATAGATAAGCACAAAATCAAATTAATAAATATTACACCATTTTAACATTTGGAACATCTTTGTTATAGAATACACTCTTTTTATTTATTTTCATGATCTGAGGTGAATGATCCATCACTGCTTTCAGTACGGCTATGAATGATAATCAAATTCACATTACATGCTTTTAACATCAAATAAAGCACATAGTCAACATCTGAGATTATAATTGTCACACTTTGTACATTGTTGTTCCAGCCACAACGTCACAGAAACAGAAGCCGTTTCTAAAGTAGAATTGTCACTGCCGGTTAGGACAAAAACTCTGGTTGACATGGAAAAGATGCTTTTTAATGCATGTCACGGCCTTTAAATCACATCTGGTGTGACACTGAAAGACTTGAACACTCAAATTTGAATGGTTGCACCTGCTCTTTTATTAAAAATAGAATGATTTTTAGGTTAAAAATGTGGAAAGATAATAAAAAATTTAATCATTTCCATGGGTCTAGTCTTCGCATCAGTTTGAGGTTTAAAGGGACAGTTCTCTCAAAAATTTAAATTAGCCCATGATTTACTCTCCCTCAAGTCATCCTAAGTGTATATGACATTCTTCTTTCAGACAAACACAATCACCGTTATTAAAAAATGTCCTCGCTCTTCCAAGCTTTATAATGGCTGTTTATGTTTTAAAGGCCATAAAAGTGCATCTATCCATCATAAAAGTGCATCTATCCATCATAAATGTGCATCTATACATCATAAAAGCGCATCTGTCCATCATAAAAGCACATCTGTCCATCATAAAAGTGCATCTATCCATCATAAAAGCACATCTGTCCATCATAAAAGTGCATCTATCCATCATAAAAGTGCATCTGTCCATCATAAAAGTGCATCTATCCATGATAAAAGTGCATCTGTCCATCATAAAAGTGCATCTGTCCATCATAAAAGTGCAAAAAAAGTGCATCTATCCATGATAAAAGTGCATCTATCCATGATAAAAGTGCATCTATCCATCATAAAAGTGCATCTGTCCATCATAAAAGCACATCTATCCATCATAAAAGTGCATCTATCATGATAAAAGTGCATCTATCCATCATAAAAGTGCATCTATCATGATAATAGAGCATCTATCCATCATAAAAGTGCATCTATCATCATAAAAGTGCATCTATCCATCATAAAAGTGCATCTATCCATCATAAAAGTGCATCTATCATCATAAAAGTGCATCTATCATGATAAAAGTGCATCTATCCATCATAAAAGCACATCTATCCATCATAAAAGTGCATCTATCCATGATAAAAGTGCATCTATCCATGATAAAAGTGCATCTGTCCATCATAAAAGCACATCTATCCATCATAAAAGTGCATCTGTCCATCATAAAAGCACATCTATCCATGATAAAAGCGCATCTATCCATGATAAAAGTGCATCTGTCCATCATAAAAGTGCATCTGTCCATCATAAAAGCACATCTATCCATGATAAAAGTGCATCTATCCATGATAAAAGTGCATCTGTCCATCATAAAAGTGCATCTATCCATCATAAAAGCACATCTATCCATCATAAAAGTGCATCTATCCATCATAAAAGTGCATCTGTCCATCATAAAAGCACATCTATCCATCATAAAAGCACATCTATCCATCATAAAAGTGCATCTATCATCATAAAAGTGCATCTATCATCATAAAAGTGCATCTATCCATCATAAAAGTGCATCCGTCCATCATAAAAGTGCATCTATCCCTTTAATTCAGCTCTCCTCTATAGGTGGTGCTGTCACAAAAAAACAGGAATATATACAGCAGAAACCTGAATGTACATAATGCAATTTCACAGCACAGTTTGAGCTGAATGTATGTAAGTATGTTGAGCATAAATAACATGTTCTGGGGGCGTGAGGGAATAAGCCAGGATAATCAACCTGACAATAAGCAACACACAGACGATCAGCAAACTAAGCCGTGCAACATTAAAGCGGGAAACTGCTCACCATGGAAACGCAGAACAAAGAATCCGCTGGTGCTGAAGTCGCTGTGGAACTTTAGCAGGATCTGATTGGATGTGCTGGAAACGAACTCCTGAGACGAGCTCCCACTGAACTGACCGATCTGAGGAGATGTTTGGTCAGGGCCGTCCCTACAGGAGACAATAGAGGCATTTAAAACATCCTTGACTTCTTCTGTTTGCTGATATAATACTCTCTCTCTCGCTCTCCCACGTCTGCCGGGATCACATAAAGAACAGCTTCTCTTTTCTGTCGTTCTCATTCAAAACCCTCAATAGTGAGTTACACGCTTAAAGCAGAGCGATCAAAACACTGACCTTGCTTCTCAATCTGTCAAAATCCTGTAATTGCACAGTGCTTTTTAAAGGAACACACCACCATTTTTTAAAATGGGCTTATTCACCGTCTCCCCTACATTTAGATAGGTGGGCAAACACATTTTTGTCTCAGTGCATGCATTGTCTTAGTCTGGCAGCGCCGCCTCTATCCTTTGTTGCCGGATAGCATGTCGTGAGTAAAAGTGAACCAAAAAAAACCAAAAACGAATTACTTCTTGTGGCATGCATATTCACAACGAGTCTAAATGTCTTAATGTCCCACCTATCTAAATGTAGGGGAGACGGTGAATAACAAAAAATGGTGGCGTGTTCCTTTAAAGGGGTGGTTGATTCTGATTTGACTTTTCTAACTTTAGTTAGTGTGTAATGTTGCTGTTTGAGCATAAACAACATCTGCAAAGTTACGACGCTCAAAGTTCAAAGCAAAGGACGATATTTGCTTTTAAAGAAATCGCTTTTTAAGGACTACAACAAACGGCTGGGAGAGACTACACCACATTCCTCCCGGGTTAGTGACATCACCAACCCTAGAATTTACATAAACCCCGCCCCCTGAACACGATTTATAGATTATCATGACAGAATATGCTAATCAATGACTAGAAGATAACTCCACATCAGCTTCATAAATTCATCAACTAACCATTCAGAAATGTCCTGTTGCTCTACATGTTGTCACTTCTTCTCGAGTCTCTCCATCATTGTCTGACTCCGGTTTGAACATAAAAGGCTAAACGTTTTTGAAATTTTCAGTGCATGTGTGTGTGAGGTAAAAGAACACAAGCTCTTGAAGCTCCGCCCACTGTGCCGGGAGCAGCAGCTCATTTGCATTTAAAGGGACACACACAAAAACGGTGTGTTTTTGCTCACCCTCAAAAAGTGACAATTTTAATACGCTATAAAAAATATCTGTGGGGTATTTTGAGCTGAAACTTCACACACACACTCTGGGGACATCAGAGACTCATTTTACATCTTGTGAAAAGGCCATTATACCACCCCTTTAATTAGGAAGACGCTTTTATGAAACTATTTTGAAACCATCCGATTACAGAAAGTTAGAATAAAAAAAATGCAATAAAAAGCAATGTAGCTTTCTAAACTACTCAACTTTAGTGTCATAAAATTATTATCATGGGAATCCTTTTTAAAGTTGAGCATGTTCATTAAATATATATGGCAGATAGATATAAAGTATTGGTCTTAAGCTGTAACTTTAAATGTTTATTATAAAATTTAATAACAGATCGGCTACTTCAAGCCTTTATGTATAATGCATTACAATAATGGTGTTCATAATGCAAATGCATTATATCGCTTCATAAATAACTGTAACTAACGTTAAAATGCATTATAATATTTGCAGATTCCTTGTTGCATCTGAAACTGGTTGTTTATCGTGTGTTTTAATGCATTATTCTTTCTAAAGGTGTTCGATGAATATATAATATTATAACTGTGGTTACAGTTATTCATGAGGTGCATTACAATGCATAATAAATGCATTAAAACACTTTTATAATGCATTATGCATAAAGGCTTTAAGTAAAGTGTTACCACAGAGACTAATGTAAACTTTTCCTCTATAGTTTCTCTTCTAACTTTTTAATGACTTCCCCCAAAAAGAGTCACAATGTCATGTCCACAGATTTTGCACCGTGAGAATTAAATGATTAAACTAAACAGTCTGTTTTCACTATTGTACCTCGAAGACTTCTGTATGTAAACAACCCTTTGCATGAGAAGTGAGTAACAATAGCATTGAGCTTTGAATATGCATTGATATGTAAATGTGGGAGGTCATACTCTATGATAAATTATTTCTGAATACGCCGTTCCTGGGGAAGGATTTAAACTGAGTACATCAAACCCTTTTATTTTGGAAAAGCAAGAAAAATCCTATTTTCCATGATGTGAACACAAGCGTCAACATTTTGCATTCGCACCAGCCACTTGACACTTCAGCACTAATGCTCGCTCAAGGAGAAAATACATGGAAGAGAGAAATGTGTGAAACAAAACAGATAAAAGACTCAAAGTGTTATGTAAGTCTCAGATCAGCAGCATTACAACAGATGCGTTTCTTCATGGACGAGGACAAACTCTCTGCTGGAATTCTTGACTAATCATTTTGATGGATCCAAACTCACACTTGGTAATCGGTTCTTTTATTTTTTACCGATCGTTCGGTGAGTTTTAACAGTAGCACTCAATAACGCCATCAAGGTTTTCATTTAGTCTCACATAAAGAATGCTTGGCATTGAACTCGCTGAAGGAGATGTATAATTTGTTCATCACTGGCCATTTAAAAACATAACATTAATTAATTATTTAAATAAATAAAATTCATTAATTTATGGCAATTGTGAAGTTGTTGTTTTGCAATGTAATTATTATTAGTAGTAGTAGTAACAACTATAATAATAATAATAATAATAAATAATAATAATAATAATAATAATACATATTTAATAAAATATTGTATCGGACATTTAAAAACAAACAAACAAACAAATAAATAAATAATAAAATAAATAAATGTCAATTGTACATTATAAAATGTTGTTCATCATCAGTCATTTAAAAACATAACAAACAAACAATAAATAAAGTAATAAAGTAATTTATTTATGGCGATTGTGAAGGAGTTGTTTTGCAATTTTATTATTATTATTATTATTATTATTATTAATACCAGAGAGTTTGTCCTTGTCCATGAACAAGTGTCAAGTGGCTGGTCCGAAAGCAAAATGTTAAATAATAATAACAATAATAAAAAAATATTATTATTATTTGTCATAATATTGACAAATAGAAAAATAATAAAATATTGTTCATCATCGGCCATTTAAAAAAACAAAACAATTGTACATTATAAAATATTGATCATCATTACTCAATATAAAAACATAACAATAAATAAATGAATGAATTCATTAATGAATAAATTAATTGTTGTTTTGCAATCTAATGTTTGTTAACTTATTTTTTTTTTTATCATATTAAGAAAAGTAATTATGAATTTGCATAAAATAGTAAAATATTCAGTATCTCTATCCTAAACCTGAGGTTATTCTTAACACTCGTGTGAGTTCTGTGAGTCCTGCGGTTATACGAGGCTCAGCAGATGTTAGCGTTTAGGTGAAGACTCTTCTAAAGCGCCGGCAGGACTCGTACCAGATGGTGATGTAGTCGTAGATGGGCTCGGTGTTGAGCACGGTGAAGTTGATGTGGATGCCGTTGCCTGGAGGGACTCGGATGCTCCAGATGCAGTCTTTAAGATTGGGGTAATCAGCCGGGTGTCCCGGAGAGTAGATGGTGCCGTTGAGGGCCGTGATATTCCCACCGCAAAGAGCTGAAGGAAGGCCAATACAATCAAAACTGAGAAGCACAATGCCTTATACAGATGCAACAAGCAATAATGCAGTGACGTCACACTTCATCTCACAGTTTAATGCATGCAGAAAAGCGTTCATATATAGTCCACATTTACCACTGAAGCTTTTATAGAATTTACGGTAACACTTTACAATAAGGTTCGTAAGTTAACATTAGTGAACTACATTAGTTAGCATGAACTAATAATGAACTGCAGGTATACAGCATTTATTAATCTTTGTTAATGTTAATTTCAGCATTTACTAATACTTTATTAAAATCTTGTTAACATTAGTTAATGCACTGTGAACTAACATGAACTAACAATGAACAGCTGGATTTTAATGAACTAATATTAACAAAGATTAATAAATACTGCAACGAATTGTTAGTTCAAGTTAGTTAATACATTAACTAATGTTAACTAATGAACCTTACTGTAAAGTGTTTACAAAACTTGACAGTTTAATTAAAACCTTTATGGCCTGGTTTCACAGACAGAGCTTAGATTAAGCCAGGATTAAGTATTTTTTAAAGTACTAAATTGAGTTTATAGATTTCAAAATAATGTCAAAATGCAGGTCTTGGCGAGTATTCTCGTAAACACAGTCAGTTGTGTTTTAAGTGAATGTAAATAGTTAAGAAAGAAAACACGTGTAACAGTATGTTGGATCCGTGCGTCAGGTCTTAAAGTGACAGCAGACAAAGCAATGACTAGCTTAAAGGGTTAGTTCACCCAAAAATGAAAATTCTGTCAGTAATTACTCTCCATCATGTCGTTCCAACCCCGTAAGACTCTCGTTCAACACAAATTGAGATATTTTTGATTATATCTGAGAGCTGTCTCACTCCTCCATAGGCTTCTCTATTATTGAAACTTGCCGGCCCAGAAAATTATTAAAGACAATGTTTAAATAGTCCAAGTGTCTACAGTGGCTCAACCTTACGTTCATCAAGCGGCGAGAATACTTTCTGTGCGCAAAAAACAAACAAAAATAACGACTTTATTCAACTCTTCATTTTCTTGTAACAGCGCAGCGCTTCTGGGTTGTACGTCAGAACGGAGGCTCACTATTGGCCAGCATCACACGCATCACACACATGACCAGCATCGGCCAATAGTGAGCCTCCGTTCTGACGTACAACCCAGAAGCGCTGCGCTGTTACACTACGTGAACTCACTCAGAGAAACACAGAAGAAAATGAAGAGTTGAATAAAGTCGTTATTTTTGTTTGTTTTTGCGCACAGAAAGTATTCTCGCCACTTGATGAACTTAAGGTTGAGCCACTGTAGACACTTGGACTATTTAAACATTGTCTTTACTAATTTTCTGGGCCGGCAAGTTTCAATAACAGAGAAGCCTATGGAGGAGTGAGACAGCTCTCAGATTTAATCAAAAATATCTTAATTTGTGTTGAACGAAAGTCTTATGGGGTTGGAACGACATGATGGAGAGTAATTACTGACAGAATTTTCATTTTTGGGTGAACTAACCCTTTAAGCCTAGTCTGTGAAACTGGGGGAATATTTCAGTATTTTCTGTAAGAAGGGCTAGAAGACGAAAGGTTTGTTGGGTACCGTCACATCGAGGCACAGGATGGTTCCAGTTGCGGCTGATGCCATGCAAACACGTGAGCGCCGATTCCCCCAGAAGTGTGTATCCCGGCAGGCACTGGAACGAGATGGTCATTCCCACGCCGAAATCACTGCCGATCACCACTCCGTTCCGGAAGGGCCGCGGATCCGGACATCTCTGCAGCTCATAGGCTGAACACACACACACAAACTGTGTTATTTACTTATGAGCAGAAGGTTTTATCCAGTGAGAAGCCATAATGAACACCAGTGACAATTATATAACAGGGCAGTGTTGGGTGTAACAAATTATAAGTAATGTAATCAGATTACTTTTTACAGATTACTTCAATGTTTTCATTAAAGGGGGGGTGAAATGCTAATTCATGCATACTGAGTTTTTTACACTGTTAAAGAGTTGGATTCCCATGCTAAACATGGAAAAAACTAAATTGTACGTTTGAAGGAGTATTTCTGTGCCAAAAATTGTCCTTCCGGTTTGTCACAAGTTTCGGAAAGTTTTTTTCGAGTATGGGTCTGTGTGACGTCAGATGTAACGGAATTTCCTTATATGGGTCCTAAGGGCACTTCTCCGGTAAGATCGCGGGCGCGCGCGCACTCGTAGACCAGAGCAAGAGAGCGAAAGCAGTTCGCCATCAAAGCGTCCTGCCCGGCTTTTGGGAAGCCAATGTCACCAAAGAAGTGGGTTTTTGGTTGCCAGGGCAAGACAACCCTGCACAGATTCCCAAAGAACCCGGCGTTAAGGGACCAGTGGATGGAGTTTGTTTTTCCTGAGCATAAACGGAGTTGTGTAGACTGTTTGTTCCCTGCATTTCGACGATGATTGTTTTACAAACAAAGCCCAGATCGACGGATTTGCAGATCGTCTAATGCTTAAGGATCGAGCAGTCACAATGATAAAGGTTCGGTGAGTAAAACTGCTTCAAATGTCTCTGTGTGTTGTTACTAGCTCGGCGCGTTAGCACAGCTAAGCTTCGCCCACAGGGCCCGCCTCCAGCCGCTCGGTTTTTTCCGGAAAGACTCGGTACAGCCTATCTTTCTTTTATAAATATAATAAAACTAAAGACTTTTTGGAGATATGAAGGATGCAATACTACTCTATAGGTACTCAAGATTAACAGGAGATTGAGTGAAAATGAGCATTTCACCCCCCCTTTAAAGAAAGCCTCTGTGCATTACTTCCGATTCCTCTGAACATTGAGACAGGAGAGCTGTCCATTCCTTTTCTGATAAAGTAACTCAGATATAAAAGCAGTGTTGGGAGTAACACATTACAAGTAAACGCAAGTTGCATAATCAGATTACCTTTTTTCAAGTAACATCCTGTAACTTTCATTAACTTGACATTAAAACCTAACAAATGCATCCAACCAAAGGCACCTATTGAAAATGAACATGTACATTTGATTATGCAGGAACGTCTCCTATGGCTTCAGATTGCAATAGAAATTATGCAAGACAAAGTTCTAAACTAGTTTAGTTTAATTTCAATAAACGTCCTGTCCATGATGTGCAAAAATGCTTAGACAATTAACATACATAATTATTAATGAAAGCAAAAAATAACTTTGGATTTAATATTCTAATTCTAAGTACTTTAGAGAACATAAAGAGTCATAATTATCATCTAAAATTAAATGTCTAAACTTAGCCGTGTGGCCACACACACACACACACACACACACACACACACACACACACACACACACACACACACACACAAAAGCAATAACTATGTTGTGACTACTACTGAAAAGTTCTGTCAAAGCAAGCGGATGAGAGCTTCTATTTATAATAATAAAAATAATAATAATGTTTATTTATATAGCGCCTTTCCGTAGTTCAAGGTCGATTTACATTGTACATTACAATACATTTACACACCCGCACACACATTACAATCACATAAGGACACATATAGTCACATTATCCAAAATGCATGTTAAATTAATTAATTAAATAATATTAAGTTAAATTCAGAAAAGCATTTCAAAACAAACTTCCTGGTTAAACATTAAAGCACACTAGTGTGATAAACAATGCCATTTTCTTTTCATATTTTATTGAATATTGACAAAATTTTCACTCAAAAACTGAGGTGCATCCCTAGTGAAAAAATAGTACACTTAAGCACAATTTACTCGTATGTACTTTAGTATAACTAAATGTATTTGTGGCCAACTATAAATTGGTATAGGTACAGTCCGTTAAATTGGAACAACTCAGCTTTTTAGTTGTCTAAAAGCAGTTTTATAAAATATACTTGTTTGTGATAAAGTGGAACCATTCCAAGTATACTTAAGTACACTTTAAATATCTACTCTTGTATTTAAGTTTTGAAATGCAGAATTCACTCAGCACGAACTTCAAATGTATTTTGGTGCACATTACAATTGCAATTCAATTAAACCCTAATGCTCAAAATAATGAATTGGTTTGAGTATAATGAATGAATGAATGAATGTATAATAATGAATGAATTTTCGGCCTGTTTCTGTTCTACCTTTCATCTCTAAGGTGATGGAATAAATTGTCTCTCTGCAACTCCAATCGTTTTTAACTAACAATTATGAGACCTTCAAATCAGGTTTTAAAACACTGCATAGTACGGAAACGGCCCTTGTAAAAGTCCTAAATGACACTGACTCAGGAGATTCTGTCATTTTAGTTATGCTAGACCTGTCTTCAGCCTTTGACACCGTCGATTATGAAATTCTCATCTCTCGCTTGGAGTCCTATGTGGGGCTTGGAGGAACGGTCTTAAATTGGTTCAAATCTTTTTTAACCAATAGAACTTTTTCGGTTAAAATAGGAAATTCTAATTCATCATCACGCAAGCTAACCTGTGGTGTACCGCAGGGGTCTGTTCTTGCACCTACTCTCTTCTCTCTCTATCTGCTTCCCTTGGGATCTATCTTTAGGAAACACAACGTTTCTTTCCACTGCTACGCTGATGATATGCAAATCTATCTGCCTCTGACCTCCGAAAATGAGCATGCTCTTAGTTGTTTATCCGCGTGTCTGGACGACGTAAAATCATGGCTCTCAAAAAATATCCTTTTTTTAAATTCAGATAAAACGGAAGTTATTGTTTTTAGCCCCTCCGAAACTAGTAGGCAAAACTCACAAAATTTGGAGTTCTCAAATCTGAGTACCTCATCCCAAGTGCGTAATCTGGGTGTGATGATCGATAACAGTCTGAAATTTGACCGGCAAATTGCCTCTGTAGTGGGCTCTAGCTTTTTCTATCTACGCTCTCTCTCTAAAATTAAATCTTTTCTCTCTAACGCCTCTTTAGAGGTCGCTGTCCATGCCTTCATAACATCGAGGCTGGACTACTGCAACTCTCTATATTATGGTGTTGCTAAGACTCAAATTTCACGCCTACAAGTCGCTCAAAACGCAGCAGCGAGATTCCTGAAGGGATGTAAAAAGTTTGAGCATGTTACACCCCTTCTGAGATCCCTACATTGGTTACCGGTTCAGCATAGAATTGAATATAAAATTCTATTACTGGTCTACAAATCACTAAATAATCTTGCACCATTATACCTGTCGGACCTACTTCACCTATATACCCCTAAGCGAGGGCTTAGATCGGAAAACAAATTCCTCCTTCAGATTCCCAGAACCTGCTTGAAAAACAGGGGTAATAGAGCGTTTGAAGTGGCGGGCCCCCACGTTGTGGAACAAACTCCCAATCCAAATTAAAATGGCTTCCACTTTATCTGAGTTTAAATCTGCTCTGAAAACTCATCTGTTTGATTCAGCTTTTAATATGTAATTGGATTTTTGTATTTATTGATTACAAGTGATCATTGATTGTTTCATTGTGTATTTGATTGTAATTATTGTACAGCACTTTGGTCGGTTGACAGCCGGTAGTAAATGTGCTCTATAAATAAACGGAACTTGAACTTGAACTTGAGTAGGACAAAATTAAATCAAACTAATTAGTTCAGTCAAATGAACTTTTATGAGTATTTAGAACTTTCTTTTTTTTCAAGTTCACAAAACTGATATATTCTAAAGGTGACATATCCTGAAAATCTGACTTTTTCCATGTTTAAATAGATGTGTTTTTAGCTGATTCTTGAATGTAGCCACAGATTCCATAATTCCATAATTTAGGAGCATTAACACTAAATGACCTTCCACCTGCAGTAGCCTTCCGGAAACGAGGGATGGACAAGAAAGCAAGTTCAGCTGATCTAAGGGACCGGCAGGGCGGTATAAGAGTACAGTAGATCAGACAGATATGGAGATGCAAGGCCATTTAATGCCTTAAACGTTAGAAGTAATACCTCAAAGTGAATGCGTGATGCCACGGGTATCCAGTGAAGGTCATGAAGCGGAGGAGTAATGTGAGAGAACGCCGGGCGGAGGAGAGAACTCTTGCTGCCGAGTTTTGAACATACTGTAATCTTGCAATAAGTTTTTTGGGCAGACCAAGAAATAGAGCATTACAATAATCCAGATGTGATGTGATTAATGCATGAATTAAGGTTTCAGCGTCAGCTAAAGTGAGAGAAGATCGAAGACGTGCAATATTATGAAGATGGAAAAAAGAGAAGAAATATGAGAGCCAAAAGATCGATTAAGACACCGAGGTTACGAATAGATGACAAAGGCTTAACATGAACTCTATATTATATTTATTACTTCAAAACCTCGAGTGAGGAGAAACATCTTACTGTTCAGGAACCATAAAGTCAGAATAGTGACAGATTCCTGCTGTCGAAACCACAAAGGCACAAGCAGTGGAATATAAAAATAGACTTTTAAAACTTCTGAGTAAATCTTACTAGGGATTTCAGGGTGGTTGTCAGATGAAAACCGTCTAAAGGGCCGTTCACAACTATAACGATAACTATAACTATATTAGCATCCACACATATCGTATATTTTACACATATATTTTCTTTAACAGAAATTGCTTTTTAAGAACTGTAACAAACGGCTGGTAGAGACTACACCACATTCCTCCCGGGTTAGTGACATCACCAACCCTAGAATTTACATAAACCCCGCCCCCTGAACACGATTTATAGATTATCATGACAGAATATGCTAATCAGTGACTAGAAGATAACTACACATCAGCTTCATAAATTCATCAACTAACCATTCAGAAATGTCCTGTTGCTTCTACATGTTGTCACTTCTTCTCGAGTCTCTCCATCATTGTCTGACTCCGGTTTGAACATAAAAGGCTAAAAGTTTTTGAAATTTCCAGTGTGTGTGTGAGGTAATCAGAGCTGCTAACACACACACACACACACACACACACACACACACACACACACACACACACACACACACACACACACACGCACACACACACACACACACACACACACACACACACACACACACACACACACACTCAAGTTCTTGAAGCCTTGCCCTCTGTGCTGGGAGCAGCAGCTCATTTGCATTTAAAGGGACACACACAAAAAACGTGCGTTTTTGCTCACCCTCAAAAAGTGACAATTTTAACATGCTATATAAAAATATCTGTGGGGTATTTTGAGCTAAAACTTCACACACACACTCTGGGGACATCAGAGACTTATTTTACATCTTGTGAAAAAGGGCATTATACCACCGCTTTAAGCTATCCTTAGATAACAGAACAGTCGAAATGGTGCTTTTAATTGAAAAGACACTGATGTTATTTTTAGTGCTATCTGTTAATGCTGTGCTGTAGATGTTTGCATGGTCAAATCCTCTCAGAAAATCTGCGTCTTTAAATTCATCCCATTGAAAGCACCACAGCTAGACATACACATTCCCGCAAGCAACTTAATTATGCAGGGCTTTTCCGTAAGACCGATCAGTCGTTCAGGCCACATCTCGGAGCTGCACGAGGCTGGCGAGAATATGCTTGTGGATGTGCATTGACTGAACTCAAAGAAAACAATTGGTTATGTTCTCTATATTGTTATTGCGAGGAGGGATGTAACGGTGTGTGTCCACTGTAAAAATAAATAAAAAATCTGTGAAATTTACCGTAAAAAATACGGTTGCAACATTTTTGGTTTTACAGACTTAACTTAAATTTACAGTAAAAAAGCATCTTTCAGTATCTGATATAATGTTAATGTACCGATCTATTGAAGTGCTAATATCTGTTTTGTACCATTGTAATACACTGACAACCACCAATCACAGCGGTGATGAGAGTCACATGATCAATCAAAGCTTTTCCACAAGCTGAGAAAGTTAAAACTATTATACAGAAACTGCACAGTGTCATTCACACACACACTGAACTCCATCATGGACATATTATGTACATAACTGATTAGAAAAAAAAAAGTTATGAAAAAACATATTTCAACAAAAATACATCAAATGTGAAGCGTCACGCAGGGAATTGTGGGAATGTCAATTTATGTTTTTTCACTGTGAATTATATAATGACTTGTTCTTTTTCACTTCCAAAAACTGTAACGGTATTTTACTGTAAAATTACATTAAATGAACGGTTATATCTATCACAGTTATTCACCGTATAATCTTTCTGTTAACCAATTAACAGTTTTTCACCGTAGCATTTTTACAGTCTTTTACCGTTAAATCATTTTTTACAGTGTCTGGACAGCAGAAGCAATATCCGCGGGCAGGTCTGACCCATCTTACCCTCGTAGGTGATGTGGAAACCGGGCTTGTTCTGCGAGTAGTCGCTGTGAAAGAAGAAGCTTGTCTCGTGGGTCGTGCTGAAGAAAGACTCGGGAACGACAGGCCCACTGAACCTGTCGATCACCGAACCCGAGTCCAGCGTCCCGCCACGCACTTCCAGGTAATCGTGAACAGACTCCGTGGAGAAGTTCAGGAACTGCAGGTGAATCCCTGTTCACAAACAACAGGAGGAGAGATGAGGTGCGTTTTAACAATGAGATGCTTGAAGAAAAATGGGTAACACTTTACAATAAGGCTCATTAGTTAGCATGTATTAACTACACTCTAAAAAATGCTGGGTTGTTTCAACTCAAATTTGGGTCAAATATGGACAAACCCAACCATTGGGTCACATTTTTAAATTACATTTTTAATCCAATGTTTGAGTTTGTCCATATTTGACCCAAAATTGGGTTAACATGAACTAACCATGAGCAATACAGTATTTGTTAATCTTTGTTAATGTCAGTTAATTAAAATCCAGCTGTTAATTGTTAGTTCATGTTACTTGACAGTGCATAAACTAATGTTAACAAGATTTTAATAAAGTATTAGTAAATGTTGAAAATTAACATTAACAAAGATTAATAAATGCTGTTCATTATTAGTTTATGCTAACTAATGTAGTTCACTAATGTTCACTAACGGACCTGATTGTAAAGTGTTACCGTAAAATGAGGATTCAGGTTAAAGCGAAAGTTACAGGATACAAACCAAAGCCAACGGGAAGTTTAACCGTCCAGTTGCAGTCAAGCCCACTGGGATAATTCCCAGGAAAACCGGGACTCAGGATAACTCCGTTCATTTCGGACAGGAATCCTCCACACTGAGCTGGAGAATAAAGAGTGAAGAACATTACACAGATATTCATCAAGTCCAAACTCCTTTACAGATCTAGTGATATACGTGTTTTCTCTTCATATAAATAATGTTATCGTACATCACATATTTGAAATGACATTAGATGATGTAAATCATGAAATTACACTTCAATATTGTTGAACACTTCATATTGTTGTGATGAAACAATTCAAATTAGATGAAACGCCACAAATTCAGTTTTCTAAATTAAATCATGCTTAACTTTTGAATCCACATTCAATTGCTCAATTTAAGGAAGTAGCATTAAAATGGAATTAAATTCAAATAAAACAATACATAAACTATTTTTCAGTGTTCAGTGTCACACATGCAAGTGTAAAGCCCAGTGCAATACTGGGAGAGCGAGATGATCAGATATTCATCAAGTCCAAACTCCATTACGGATCTAGTGATATGCAAAATGAACTCATTTGCACATATAAGAGAGCCTCGTGTTCTGTCTTCATATAAATAACAATGCAATGATGTGCACTAAGAAATGCTTTCAAATGCTAATGGAATAAATGTGCCGCGTTCATTTTGAGAAAATGATATATGTGTTATGTTTTCTCATAATGACTTTTTAAATTATTACCAGTAGACCTCACTGGGATTGAAGACTGAAGTATATCTCCTTTATTTTACTGCGGGGTGTGTGTGTGTGTGTGTGTGTATCTCCCTGCTTGTGTTTGCATTCGTCTTATTGGCAGATGTGTAATGAATGGCCTGTTGGACTCGCTGTCCATTTACAGTGCTTTAGAACAGCAATTGAAATGTCAATAGAGAACATTGAATCTTCTGTTTACCCTGAAGGAGTTCGAATCAATTCAACTTCAAGTGTCATTCTTTAAAGGAACAAGCCGACTATTTGGGACTTTAGCTTATTCACCGTATCCCCCAGAGTTAGATAAGTCTAGGGCTGTAATCTCCCAGTCGATTAGTCGATTATTGGTCGATACGTTCTGGCTCGACCAAAATTCTGATTGGTCGATTTTTTGCCGCGTTCATTTCATCAGTTTTTCCGCGTTCATTTCATCAGGTGGAAAGCACTAATTGCTAATGGGGGTGTTTTCAGAGCACCGCTGTTTCCCAGGTAACAGTCTGTCTTCAGAACACCCCCCTTGTTTTCTCTTCTTTTGGATTAGCCCAACCCACTGGAGAAGACAGACAGATTGAAGAAAGTAGGCTACTAGAAGGTTTGCTGAATATTATTACTTGATCTGGTTTGTTTAATAAACATTCTTTTTTTTAATTATAGTGGACGTGCCTTTTGTGTTTAAGAGTAAAAGCTTTAAGTTAATAGTCTATTCGTGTCTGAGCCGCGAAGCTGAGCTCCACAGAGCGGCTGAAATGATAGTGTCTGTCAGTTATTATAATACATATGACAAAAACAATTGTCTAAATTATGTTGCATATTCCTCAAAAGTTCTTGTGATGATATCACTAGTTGACAACATAGTACTGTTTTCGGAAATCATAGGCTCTGATATTGCGCAGGTGCACGTGATGCAGCGCTGCCAGAGCTGACAGACTCGTGTGTCAGACTCATTTCAGTGCAAAATAATTTAATATACGATTTAATATACTGCAAATAGCCTACTAGTTTTTTATGTTTATTTATAATTCATTTAGGCAGACAACAAGGCTACCAAGTACTGCTCAGCTAATTAATTTAACGTTTTTTTTCCTAACGTCATTTTTAGTCAATTTTTAGTCTTCAGTCGACAAAGATTTTCTTTGGTTGATTACAGCCCTAGATAAGTCCACACACACCCTTCTCATCTCTGTGCGTCATCTCATCTGACGCACCCACCGCTAGCCTAGCTTAGCACAAAGACTGGAGGTAAACAGCTCCAGCTAGCATACGGCTCACAATAAGTGACAAAATAACACCAATTTACATGTTGTGATGTGTATAGTCACAGCGTGTACAGATAACAAGGTCACATGACACACAGCCATCTTCTAACCGTATACATACTGGGAACTATATTCTCAGAAGGCGAAGCACTGCTACTTGGGCAGAAGTGAATAAGGTAAAGTCCCAAAAAGCCTTTTAATGTCCCAAAAGTCATGGTGGATGTCAACAACTGAGTCATGTGACAACTCATTAATTTCAGCAAGTAGATGCATACGATGAAACACCACAAACGCAGTGTCCTAAATTAAATTGTGCTGTGTTGTGTCTATATAAAAAAGTCAATAGATTATAAATGATTTGCTCTGGCTCTTGTTTTAACTGATTTTGTTCCGTCATCTGTTGACGTTGTACAAGCAGAATGTGGCGGTTGGTCGCTGTGGTATATTAGCCCCGCCCCTCCTCCACTGTGATTGGACGGCTGGGGAAAAAGTGACAGTGATGAGTGCTGCGAACTCTCGGCGGCCGGTAAAAAACGTAGAGTGTTCATCGCTTCAGCGCGAAATAGACTCGTTACGCTCATGGCGTTTTAAAAACGCGCCGCTCCCATTGAAAACAATTGGAAAAATATGCCAGCCACGTGAAAAACGCTTTACTGGACACAGGGCCTAACTTTTACATTTAAATCCTTTTTTTTTTTTTTTTTTGATTATAAAATGAAATGCCTCAAATTCAGTTTTCTAAATTAAATTGAGCTTAACTTTTGAATCCACATTCAATTGCTCAATTTAAGGAAGTAGCATTAAAATGGAATAAAAAAAAAACAATAAATAAATTATTTTTCAGTTCATAAGATGAAACACTACAAATTGAGTGTTCTTAATTAAATTAAGCTTAACTTTTAAATCCAAATTCAATTGCTGAATTTAAGGAAGTAGAATAAAAATGGAATGAAATGTGAAAAAAAATAATAACAAATGTAACAATTTCATTGTTTATTAAAACATTTTAGAATACACACAACATATTTCAAAATCATTAGATGATATAAATAATGCCTGAAATGGCACCTATTGACAATTAATATTTTCATTTATTTTATTTTCATTTATTGTCATTTACTTTCATTTATTTTATTTTCATTTACTTTCATTTATTTCTATTCTTATTTATTTTATTTTATTTTAATTTCTTTTATGGATCTGCATGTAAGAATCCCAGAGCAATTCCAGCGTTACATTTGCAGTGAAAATATGAATTGTAACTTCTCAGATTCCTCTTCAATGCAGTGAAATTAAAACATGCTTTTTTTCCTCCATGTTATGGTTGACCTTCTATAGAATAACCCCTTGAATTTACCATGAAAATCTTCCAAACAGAACCAGTAACACTTAGTTAATCCATTAACTATCAATGAGAAGTCCATTTAATAATATACAACTTTTGTTTTTAATAATATATTAGTAAATGCTGCAATTAACTAAGATTAATAAATGTTTTAGAAGTGTGTATGATTGCTAGTTCTTGCTAACTAATGCAGTTAACAAACTAACAAATGGAAACTTGCTGTAAAGTTATATAAAGTGGACAGTACTGTACTGCAATATCAATATTTTAATATTTTAATTGTACTGAAATTCGTTTAAAGTAGTATGCATGAAGTATGCTAGAAGTATGCATAACCAGTTTTGCCAAATACATCTATTAGCAGTAGAGGTGCACTATCGTAGGATTTCTAACAGATGTATAGTGTCGTCTCTTAACCTCAGGTCACGGTCTTGCACTGCATGAAAAGCATTAGACGGAGAGAAACTTGTGAGCGATGAAATCATAAGACAGGAGGAGGTTTAAGGCTAATAAATTTCAACAAAAGAGAGAATGTAAGAAGGAAGATTAGAGCGAACACGACCTGAAAGATCTAGCCTGAGGAGAGCTTTTTCACAGTCCATTTGAGTAACGCGAGCTCTAACAGAGCGATCTCTGAGCGCTGTGATGAAACCGCTAAAACACTCAAAGCAAATCAGATGAAATGACACAACTAACAGGGACACACTCATTTGGAGGATCTTTACTTATTAATAACTTATTAATATCATCATACTTCAGATGACGCAAACTCTGAATCAACACGCACCAATGCTAAATCTTTCTAAATGTCATAATCATCTGTTAACAAGTATTCATTACTTCAATGCGCTCATTATTAAATCATTACATTGTTTAAATTAACAAATTTTTCGATAACTGTGATTTTGTATATGTACATTTCTGAAATACATGACTTATACAGTCGCCTCTGATAACGGATCACTGTAAACTGTAAAGTGGACTCGTGCATTTTCTTTGAAACGATGTGTTTTGTGAAAAGCGCGATACAAATAAATGTGAATTGAACTGGAGAATTGAGGTTAGCGAGAAGCAGCGCAGTATAAAGTCTCTCAGTGAGGAGTGTGTGTGTGTGTGTGAGACGTACCCAGACACAGAGGAGTGGGGTAGTTCCAGCGTCTGACGGGTCCCGGCATGCATGTTATATACGCACTTCCCTATAACGGTGGAAATGAAGAAAGATATTGACTTTTCCAAGAAGCTCTCACCAATTCCACAGAAAGATGAATCACTCGTAGGAAATGAATCATTCAACGTGCCACAAAATAACAAAGCCTTGGCACCGAATGAAATCTAAGAGCAGAAAATCAAAAGCTGCACTTTAAAATCAAACTTCTTCAACTACAGGCACTTCTAGAAATAAACACTTTTAGCAAAGTAGAAATGCAATCGCTGAAGAATGCTGGTCTTGTTTCCTGAAATAACTCATGAAAACTTTCATCACATTTTAAACATGCTGATGCAACTAATGACAAAAGCATATAACGAAATGACTAAACATTTAATTACAATTTAAATGAAAAATAATTAAAAAAATATTTTAAGCTAATACAAAATATTAATAAAACTATTAAATAAAAATGTTCATCACATTTAAAACATGCTTTCATTCTAAACACATTTTGCATCATTTTACAAAATTACAGTGAGAGAAATGATCATTTCATAGCTAATGTTTCATGAACTAAAACTAAATCTATTTAAACCATTTCTGTTGACTGAACTAAATAAAATAGAAATGTTAGGCTTAGTTGAACAACTTAAACTAAATGAAAATGAGCATTAAGTTGAAGCACTAAAATTATTAACTGGAAATAAATAAAAACTGAAATCAAAATCAAAATAAATTAAACCTACACATGCAGCAATATTAAAAATAAAATAAAAAATAATAAAAACGACTAAAAGCACATAAAGAAATGTCTAAACATTTTGTTAAAATTTACATGAAAAAGAATATAAGAATATAAAATAAAAGCTAATACAAAATATTAATAAAACTATCAAATAAAAACTAAAATAACACTGATTCTAAATACACACAAATATTTTCACACTTTTGGCTTTTTTTTTTTTTTTTTTTTTTACAAAATTACGATTACAAAAAAATGAATATGGTGGGAAATTGTTGGTTGTGGTGATAATGATTGAGAGAACTAAAAAGAGAGTCACATTAAAAAAAAAAAAAAAAATTATTTCACTCTTTTAGATGATCAACTTTAAAAATCTCAATTAATATTTTATGATGCACTTTCGTATTATAAGACCAAAAGTCTGGAGTAAAAACAATAAAATCTCCACTTAAAAAAAGCATTTGAAAAGTAGAGAACGGAAAATTAAATCCTATTTACTTAAGAATCAACCTCTGGGACAAATAAGTGCTCATAATTGAACAAAACAAACTCCTTCTGATTGACTGTCACTCTTCTGAATTCGTAAGGTAAGCAACACAACAAGCCGAAACGAGTGCAGGAGTGTGTGTGTTATGATTCTCCCTTCACCTTCAGTGTGTATCCCTGCTCGCAGTGGAAGGAGACGACGTCCCCGACGAGGTATCGCTCGCCCAGCTTCACTCCACTACTGGGGGTCTGTGGCTCTGGGCAGGAGTCCAAACCTATTGCTTAGGACACAGGACACTCGCATGTTCACCAACACAAGCGCACACTGATCTGCGTTCACACTGCGAGATGTAAACGAGCCCCGCGAGAGAAACCAGGCATGACGGATGTTACGGTGTTCGTATAAATCAAGCAATTTACTAATTCACGATGGTTTCTGGCAACTTTTTTGTCAGCCGAACCGCTCTGACATCAAATGTTTTTTGACATCAAAGGTCTTTGCACACTGAGTCCGAAATTTTGTGAATTGTCAAAACTACTCTCAAAACGCTTGCTACGGATGCGAAAAACACAGAAAATCGAACCCGATCCGATAAAAGTTTCTGAGGCAGTGTGTAAACATGATTGACACAACGTGAGGTCGTATTTATTTATTAACGTGCGGAAATTTCCAACGCTATCTCACGACCAATTCGTACGAATTCGTGAGTAAAAGGTGGCTAAATCGTACGAATTTGTACGATTTGTCTAAATCCGCGTGATGGGGAGGTTTAGGGGCGGGGTCAGGGGTAGGTCATTCGTACAAATTCATACGAATTGTGCAACTCGTAAAATATGTACGATTTATCAAAAATCGTACGAATTCGTAAAAGTGAGGTTGTATATATTCGTACGAATTAACCACCTCGTAAAACACGTACGAATTGGTGTGAGATCGCGTTGGGTGTTCGTATAAATCAAGCAATTCAATAATTCAGGGTCATTTCCGAACTTTTTTGTCAGCCGAACCGCTCTGACACAAAATGTTTTCTTGAAGCAGTGATGCGAAAAACGCCGAAAATCGAACCCGATACAAATTTTTTTATGACGGATGAAAGTTTCTGAGGCAGTGTGTAAACGTGATTGACACAGCGTGAGGTCGTAATTTATTTTTAATGTGCGAAAATTTCCAACGCTATCTCAGCGGTGGCTAAATCATACGAATTCGTTTAGGGGCGTGGTCAGGGGTAGGTCATTCGTACAAATTCATACGAATTGTGCAACTCGTAAAATATGTACGATTTAGCAAAAATTGTACAAATTCGTAAAAGTGAGGTTGTATATATATTCGTACGAATTAGCCACCTCGTAAAATACGTACGAACTGCTGTGAGATCGGGTTGGGTGTATAAATCAAGCAATTCAATAATTCACGGCCATTTCCAAACTTTTTTGTCAGCCGAACCTCTCTGACATCAAATGTTTTCTTGAAGGTCTTTGCACACTGAGTCCGAAATTTCGTATTCGTCATTCAGTGGCTGTTAATTGTCAAAACACCTCTCAAAACGCTTGCTACAGATGCGAAAAACGCAGAAAATCAAACCTGATCCGAATTTTTTATGACGGACGAAAGTTTCTGAGGCAGTGTGTAAACGTGATTGACACAACGTGAGGTCGTACTTATAATTTAACGTGCAAAAATTTCCAACGCTATCACACGACCAATTCGTACGAATTCGTGAGTAAAAGGTGGCTAAATCGTACGAATTTGTACGATTTGTCTAAACCCGCGTGATGGGGAGGTTTAGGGGCGGGGTCAGGGGTAGGTCATTCGTACAAATTCATACGAATTGTGCAACTCGTAAAATATGTACGATTTAGCAAAAATCGTACGAATTCGTAAAAGTGAGGTTGTATATATTCGTACGAATTAACCACCTCGTAAAACACGTACGAATTGGTGTGAGATCGGGTTGGGTGTTCGTATAAATCAAGCAATTCAATAATTCACGGTCATTTCCGAACTTTTTTGTCAGCCGAACCGCTCTGACATCAAATGTTTTCTTGAAGCAGTGATGCGAAAAACGCCGAAAATCGAACCCGATCCGAATTTTTGTATGACGGATGAAAGTTTCTGAGGCAGTGTTTGACACAGCGTGAGGTCGTAATTATTTTTTAACATGCGAAAATTTCCAACGCTATCTCAGCGGTGGCTAAATCATACGAATTCGTTTAGGGGCGTGGTCAGGGGTAGGTCATTCGTACAAATTCATACGAATTGTGCAACTCATAAAATATGTACGATTTAGCAAAAATCGTACGAATTCGTAAAAGTGAGGTTGTGTATATTCGTACGAATTAACCACCTCGTAAAACACGTACGAATTGGTGTGACATCGGGTTGGGTGTTCGTATAAATCAAGCAATTCAATAATTCACGGTCATTTCCGAACTTTTTTGTCAGCCGAACCGCTCTGACATAAAATGTTTTCTTGAAGCACCTCCTGAAAAGTTAATATTGCAATATTGATAACTGTAATTAAAATAAGTATAACGATAAGTATAACAAGACTATAAAGTCTTTGTTATATATTGTTATATAACGATAACTATATTACGTCGTACAGCTGACTATAACGATAGGTGTAATGATAAAAATAAGACTATAAAGATAACAATAATGTATAAATATAACTATAATGATAATGATAACTATATTAGCCTCCAAAACAGCTGATTATAACAATAATGATAAGTATAATAAGACTATAAAGATAACGTTAACTGTAAATATAGCTATTACGATAACTATATTAGCATCCAAAACAACTGACTATAAGTATAACGATAATATATAAATATAACTAAATTTATAACTATATTAGCATCCAAAACAGCTGACTATAACAATAAGTATAACGATAATATATAAATATAACTAAAATGATAACTATATTAGCATCCAAAACAACTGACTATAAGTATAACGATAATATATAAATATAACTAAAATTATAACTATATTAGCATCCAAAACAGCTGACTATAACGATAAGTATAACGATGCCGATAACTAAAACGATAACTATTTAACCATACAAAATAAAATTTGTTTACATAATACTGTATCTGTGTGTGTGCTGTGTATAATTATTTTGTATATATATATATATATATATATATATATATAAATACACACATATGCATGTATATATTTAAGAAATATTTGCATGTACTGTACTTTATATATATTTGTACATAATTTATATATATATATATATATATATATATATATATATATATATATATATATATATATATATATATATATAAATAAATAACATTTTTCTTAAATAAATACATGCATTTGTGTATGTATTTATATATACAAAATAATTATACACAGTACACACACATATATATATATATTATGTAAACACAGACTTTGGATGTGATTAATGGTTGCCCAGCACTAGTTATAAGCTCTTCACCAGCTCAGGATCCCCTGGAGGTGAACGGTCATCATACCTGTGTATTCCAGGTGAAAGCCGGCTCCAGAAACGCTCATGTCGGTCTGAAAGGTGAGGTACAGGTTGTTGGACGTGGTGTTCAGCAGAGGAGGGATCGTCGTCCCTGAAGGGGTTTGCATTAGAAAAAATTTGGTTTGTATGACAGGCATAACAGCACAGCGTTCCCTACAGCTCCCGGTGGGATTGTGACATTCCTTAACGAGGTTTCTATGGATGTCATTCAAATCTGTCAGCAGGTTTATGGAGTCGCTAGATCTACTGAAGGGGACATATCATGAAAATCTGACTTTTCCCGTGTGTCAGTGCTATAATCGGTGCTTCTACCAACACGGAAAACGTGAAAAGTGAAACCCAGTAACTGTGTTCTGGTGAGCCTTTCTCTGCAAGCATGTTATAAAATAACCCGGTCAGATTTCGCTCTCCTTCTGACGTATGAAGGGGATCTTATTATAATATTACCGGCCCTTAATCTGCACGTTTACACACACCAGCCGACATTTGGTTCCACACGCGCCAACAGAGACCAGTTCTAACGCACTGATGAAGATCCAGCAGAGCCTGACGCTGTTCAGTGGTTGAGCACAGACGAGCACTGAACACTATTGACCAGAACATGTCACCGCTGTCTTATAAAGACCTCAGGAACTGTGGACACTTGTGGAGAAGTTAAACATGATGATGAGATGATCAGTGTAACTCCACAACAACTACAGAAATGTCTCCGCTAACATTCAGAAGCTCTTCCTGAGTCTCTCCGTAAGGCTGCACTCGCTACTGGTTATACTGGGATTCTGGATGAGGGAGATTGGCCTGTTCTGTTATTGCCGGAGTTTCTGAAGCTCGTGTAAAGACTCCGCCCTCTTCTGAACGGAGGCGGAGCTAAAGCTCATTTGCATTTAAAGGGACACACACAAACAGCGTGTTTTTGCTCAGACACAAAAAGAGGCAAATTTGACAAGCTATAATAAATGATCTGGGGGGAATTTTGAACTGAAATTTCAAAGACTCATTCTGAGGACACCATAGATTTATATCACATCTTGTGAAAAGACGCATAATATGTCACCTTTAAAGTTGGGTCACATTCACCTAATAATCCTGAAACTACATCTGGCCACACAACAAGACAGATCGGACCTATAGCAGTTCTGTGAACCGGCGCTGACCTCCATCAAGCAGAGCGATGCTCTCCAGCCGATCTGGATTCTCCATGATGGGATATTTGTCGAGCGAACGCTGACGTTTGGTGCTAAAGAGGTTGTGACGAATAGATGCAGGCATTACACTTGCAGCCTTAACCTCATGGGGAATTCAGACAGATTTAGACGCTTATTACGCCATTTTACCTTCTTTATGCACAAGGCATCTCCATCCCAAACTTCCTTTAATCTTTCATTTGTCCTCCGAGCAGATTAAATGTCAAACTGTCAACAATACTTAACGTTTTGTCTGAGAGGGATGGCGCCCTGCTAAGGTCAGTGCATATTTATTTTGCTTTGTGCGGCTGATGCACTGATACAGAGATACGGTGGAAAGTAATGAATATAGTCGTTCACTTCTGAGGGCTCTGCCGATGCGAGTCGTCGGCGCTACACTGATATCATTCTGTCTTCTACATGTACTAAGAGCCAGGGAAGTCAATAAAAAGTCTATAGCGTAAGGAAAAAAGACTGATTAAATATGGCAGACAGCCAAACAACATCAAGTAAACAAGCCCTCTCTGAGCCAAAAGATGTGAAAAAAACACACACAAATAAATAAATGATTAAATAAATCAGATTGCAAAACACGCATATCACGATAATAAAATAATAAAATAAAAATAATGCCAGACTAAACAAGGCAGAAAGACAGTGCAACAACAAACAAAATCAAGTAAACAAGTCCTTTCTGAGCCAAAAGATGTGGAAAAAACAAAAACAAACAAATAAATGAATAAATTAATCAGATTGCAAAACATGCAATCACGATAATAAGATAATAAAATAATAAAATAAAAATAACGCCAGACTAAACATGGTAGAAAGATAGTGCAACAACAAACAACATCAAGTAAACAAGCCCTTTCTGAGTTAAAAGATGTGAAAAAAACACAAACAAATAAATAAATGATTAAATAAATCAGATTTCAAAACATGCTATAACGATAATAAAATAATAAAATAAAAATAATGCCAGACTAAACAAGGCAGAAAGACAGTGCAACAACAAACAACATCAAGTAAACAAGCCCTTTCTGAGCCAAAAGATGTGGAAAAAACACAAACAAACAAATAAATGAATGAATAAATAAATCAGATTGCAAAACAGGCAATCACGATAATAAGATAATAAAATAAAAATAATGCCAGACTAAACAAGGCAGAAAGACAGTGCAACAACAAACAAAATCAAGTAAACAAGCCCTTTCTGAGTTAAAAGATGTGAAAAAAACACACACAAATAAATAAATGATTAAATAAATCAGATTGCAAAACAGGCAATCACGATAATAAGATAATAAAATAAAAATAATGCCAGACTAAACAAGGCAGAAAGACAGTGCAACAACAAACAACATCAAGTAAACAAGCCCTTTCTGAGCCAAAAGATGTGGAAAAAACACAAACAAACAAATAAATGAATGAATAAATAAATCAGATTGCAAAACAGGCAATCACGATAATAAGATAATAAAATAAAAATAATGCCAGACTAAACAAGGCAGAAAGACAGTGCAACAACAAACAAAATCAAGTAAACAAGCCCTTTCTGAGTTAAAAGATGTGAAAAAAACACAAACAAATAAATCAATGATTAAATAAATCAGATTTCAAAACATGCTATAACGATAATAAAATAATAAAATAAAAATAATGCCAGACTAAACAAGGCAGAAAGACAGTGCAACAACAAACAAAATCAAGTAAACAAGCCCTTTCTGAGTCAAAAGATGTGGAAAAAAACACGAAAAAGTTCAAATAAAAAATAAAATAAAATAAAATAAAATAAAACATTAATTAATCAGATTAAAAAACAACCAATCATAAAAAAAAAAAAAAAAAGCCAGACTAAAAATGGCAGAAGGGCACGACAAACAAAATCAAGTAAACAAGCCCTTTCTGAGCCAAAAGATTGGGAAAGATAAGATAAATAAATTATATAAATCAATAAATATTGCACAAAAAAAGTTGGTAAATAAAATAAACAGTTAATAAAATAAAATAAATTGATACAAATAAAATAAATTAAAATCAAATAAAAGTCCTCTGTCATCGAGTCGTCAGCGCTACACTGATATCATTCTTTTATCAAGAGCCTCACCAGGGGAAACTTCACTCCCGCTGCTTATAAAGCTGTTGATCCATGATATCCCATGACAGCTCAAATATTGATGTGCGTTGGAGGACAAAACAAACCTCCGGATGAAAGCCAGGCGGCATGAGGTTACAAAAAACAGCGCAACAGTTCTATTTGCAAAAGATATTAAAGTCAACATGACGTTCTTGTGTTATCTGGAAAACAATATGAAACTTAGGGAGGAAAACAGATGGTTTTCATCTTACCTGAATAACTCCCGAGTCTCGGAGCATTGCTGTCGACGCCGTCGTAGAAGTCCAGCGAGTCCCAGTTGTGTTCGGTGGAAAACGTCACAACTGTAATCTACAGGAATAAAATACAAAGGCTTTGAATCCCTTCAAAAATCTACCAATAAATTACAATGAAATGTTTCATTTCAACATTTTGGTGCATGTCATTTACTATCATAAATATTAGTATAAATTTAAGTCAGTTCTGGTCTGATAAGGCCATGTTAGACAGTGCAAAATGCAAATAGTCATATATCCATGCAAGTAAAAGGCTAATATATTTATAAGGGAAGAACGATGCTTTCATCTCTTTCATTGTTGACGTCAAAGGCTGAATGGTTAAATCTGTCGCTGGCTAATATGACTAATGCTAAAGCAACATGAATCACATTTCTTCTGTTGTTTTCAGTTTATGGTAATCATTTTGCATATTGTTCAGCCGAAGCAGAATAACGATACACAATGTTTGTTCAGCACATGATGTCCAGTGTAAAGAACAGAGTAGGAAGAAATCTGCCTTTTAAAACACATATTGGTTGAGTATTATAATATTCAGAGATTTTTTTTTCTCTTTTTTGCATCACTATGAAATGAAGTATCACCTCCATAAACTTCAAAAGTCATAAAGAACAGCAAAAATGGAATATTCACAAGTGCAATAATCAAGCAAAGCAAATAATAATGTGATTCCCTCGATGATATTTGTATCCCCAGGCAAGCGTTAAGTAATCAAACACACTTCAGCTAATCAGAATTTGAAATGTTTATTCTGAAGATGCTTTAAAAACAACAGTTTTGTCTCACTTGGATCCCGGTTCCCTCCGGCACAAAGATCTTCCAGACGCAGTTGAGGTGGTTGTCGTATGGATCGGGATAACCGGGAGACAGGACGGTCCCGCGGCGAGCGGTCAGAACTCCTCCACACGGGACTGGAAGACAGGATTCGGGAACAAAAGACTGAGTAAACGTGGCAGAGAGGCCAACAACAAACAACATCAAGGAAACAAGAGCTTTCGGAGAGAATTTATGGAAAAAGAACATCAGAAAAATAAAGTAATAAAATAAAATGCCAAAAAGTACCTTAATAGGCCACATCAAGTCAATCAAAATAATTAACAGATACATAATAATAACAATAATATTAATAATAAATACAAAAATAAAAACAAATTAAATTAAATATATATACAGTGCAATGCATAAGTGAATACACCCATGCTAAAGTTGACTAAAAAGAGGAATAAAAAAATCATATTTTGGAAATTGAACTTAATGCCTTAATTTAAAAAATTAGGAAAAATCCAACCTTTAAGGACACCAATTTTCTTTGTGAATGAATAATGTATCGTAAATAAATAAATGTTCTTCCTTAAAATACAGGGTGCATAAGTCTGGACACCCCTATGTTAAATTCCCATAGAGGCAGGCAGATTTTTATTTTTAAGTATTTTTTTTTTATTTTTTTTTAGGATACTATGCATCCTGATAAAGTTCCCTTGGCCTCTGGAATTAAAATAGCCCCACATCATCACATAGCCTTCACCATACCTAGAGATTAAGGCATTATGTTCAATTTCCAAAATATGATTTTTTATTCCTCTTTTTAGTCAACTTTAGCATGGGTGTATTCACTTATGCATTGCACTGTATATATATATATATATATATATATATATAAAAATTATAATATACAAATAATATTATTTATAATAATAATATAATAGAAAATAATTTAAATAATAATAATAAATGCAAAATAAAAACAATGTATATAACAATTTTTAGTCATAATAATAAAAAATAATAGAATAAATAATATTACTTATCTTAATATAATGTGAATAATACTATAATATAAATAAAATAAATAATACATACGAAAATAAAAATAAATAAAAACAAATAAAATTAAATATATAAAATAATAAAATTAATTAAAACATAAAATAAAATACTTAGAGCACCAGATAAAGTCAACATGAAACACTATTCGTAATAAATCGGAATGTTTTACGTGACTGATGTGAGCTGAAAAGGAGAGTTATTTCTGAACATAACATTACAGACTACAGTACAGCCGTAATATTTTCCCTTCTAAAACGAGCTTCTTTCAAAAGCACTTTTTCTCTGTGTAATGATGTTCTTCAACCAGCCAACAATCACCTGGGTCGGCCCATCTTAACCCAACTCCACTGGGACGTCATTACCAGGTGCAGATCTGAAGTGCCACGACACATTAATGTTAATGTCGCCGCAACTGCTTTAATCTAGCATGGACCCAACATGGACTAGCTATATATATATATATCAAAAATGTCTCCTCCTTCTTCATGCATTATGTCCTGGGAGTTGGAATGACTTCTTCCACATCCATTGTCCTTTATCATGTGGCTTCAGCACATCTTTCACATAGGCTTCATCATGCTCTGCTTAAAACACATTATGCATTCATTTTCAATTATTCAACCTCGTACTCCTTCTATTTGAAGTTTCCTCTCATATTTCAGCCCACTGAAGGGGATCCTTTGAGCAGAAAGAACTCTTATCTTCTGAAGAGTTGTCGAGCTTAAGTGCAACCATAATGATATTTTTGGTCACAGCTAGCTGACAGACAGCAATTCAATCTATGTAAAACCGGACACTTTGGAGCGGATATACAGAACTGGCTATTAGATGACACTGCAAAGTTCACCATTTAAAGGGACGGTTCACTCAAAAATAAAGACTTTCTTCTATGTTGTTTCAATCCTATATGACTTACTTTCTTCTGTTGAGCATTTTAATAATGCAAGTTATTAAGGATAACATAAAAAGCATCATTAAAGTATTCTATATGACCCATGCACTATATTCCAAGTCATGACGAACAGCCGAAAATTAAGTTATTTAATTAAAACCCAGTGGACTTTGGGATCAACAGCTTTGGGATTACAACTGTACTTTTTATAGTTTATTAAGCCTCTCATTCAGAAGCTACAACTAGATCAAAATACATCGGCAAATTACAGACCTATTTCAAATCTTCCATATATGTCTAAAATACTAGAAAAAGTCGTGTTCGCTCAAATGTGTTTCTTCCTAAAAAAATTATTTCTATATCTATTTCAGTCTGGATTCAGGCCTCATCATAACACAGAAACTGCGCTTGTTAAAACGACAGATGACTTACTTCTAGCTTCCGACCAAGGCCGTATCTCAATGCTAGTTTTACTTGATCTTAGCTCTGCGTTCGACACTATAGATCATAAAATACTCTTAGATCGACTACAAAATTACTCTAGTATGCAGGGACAGGCATTAAGGTGGTTTAGATTGTGCCTATCAGACCGTTACCAGTTTGCCTGTTTAAACGGGGGGAAATCTAAGATAACATCAGTAAATGATGGAGTGCAGCAAGGCTCTGTGTTAGGACCTCTGCTATTTTCAATATACTGTATATATGTTGCCACTAGGCACGGGCGTAATTTCCTATGGGGACAGGGGGGACATGTCAACCCCCAAAATGTCCGTTTTGTCGAGTATCCTCACAAGAACAGTCTTAAATGAGTTAAATAAAATCTTAAATGAAAGTCAAGAGTAAATGAGAAAATGAAATGCGTGAGATCCTGTCAGCAGCGGCAGATCTTAAAGTGACAGCAGCCACTAATTCTGTCTGTCAGTGAAGTTAACCAAAGAACAAAGGGAACAGATTAATCACTGATCTTGACTAAATAACGTTTGTAGCTTTAATAAGGATTAATCTATATTTAATTTATAATTTATGCAGTGCAGACTATTTGATAACCTTATTCAATTTATGTAGCCTATTTCGTACCTGTTAGACAGGAAGGGCACAGGTAAATATGACATTTATTATGGGTTTATGTGAGGATTGTTCAAAGTTCACTTAAAATAAAAGTTGTTATATTTTTGAAGCCTAATAAATGTTTGAAATTTTTTTTCATCGAGACATCAGTAGCTATATTATATCAGTGATACTGGCCTTCATTCATAAAAAGATGCTATTAAACAATTATTTATAATATACTGTCTTTATGTTGTTTTTACATTACAGTGGAAATTGGGTGTCACGTTATTTCAATTTTATTTACACACAAAACATTAATGGTGAACATTTTTGACTTTATAAAATGATTCTCTCAAGTCTTGGCAATCAGCCCCTATTAAACAATAAAAAAGTAAGAGATCTTTTTGTTATACATAGTTTAGTAGCCTACTATTCATTTTGGCAGAATTTAACATTATAATCAACTTAATTATTTCTTGGATTTAGATTAGTCCCTAAATCTATGGGATTCAAATCGAAAAAATGTTCCCAGATTTTGTTTCCCCCCAACTTCTCAAACCAAAGTTACACCCTTGCCACTAGGTAATATTATAAGAAAACACGGAATTAGTTTCCATTGTTATGCCGGTGATACTCAGTTATATATTTCACCACGACTATATGAATTCTCTAAATTAGCTAAGTTGACAGAGTGTGTTAAAGATATAAAATATTGGATGACCAGTCATTTTCTTCTATTAAATTCCGATAAGACTCATGTAATACTTATTGGACCAAAACCCTGTACACAAAACCTATTAGAATACAATTTGTATTTAGAAGGATGTCCTTCATCTTCATCCTCTACAGATAAAGACCTGGGAGTAAAATTAGACAGCAACTTGTCTTCTTCCACCTCAGAAACATTACTAAAAAACATTACACAAGACATTCATCTGTTTTCTTATTCTCACCCTGACTGGAAAATAGTTTTTTTATGCAAATTTATACTTAAAGCGACAATATTCATTCTAAAATAAATATATATTGATGCTTTGATACTGTATGTTTCCTGCACAACATAAAACACTAATTAAGAAAATGATTTATTGGAGTAGATGCATTTGTATGTTTGTAAAGCCTAACCTTTCCATTCTCCGTCAGTGACAAAGATCCCAAGGACTTGTAGCGCATATATGCTAAATCACTGCATTCATAATTACAGTATTGCGCTCTCTAATAGACCAGAAACACGTCATATTCAATTACTTCAATTTTCCATTTTCATTAGTGCTTTTCAAAACATTCAAAGCACACAAGCGTCAGCTAAGAAGAAAAGCCGAGGGGAAAAACACACACTAACTGGAATAAATTGAAAGGACGAGGAATGAATCTTCTGACACTCTCAGTCACCTTTTCAGGGCTCAGTCGAGCAATTTTTATTGGCTAGTTGAGGCTTCGCCAGACATTGTGCTCAGCACCTTTTGTGTAGCTATCAATAAGCGCGAATCCTCTGTGGATGTTAACTAGCGCGAGGGTTTCTGTCTTCACAGGCAGACTCTGACACTATCAGTCAAACACACGAGGACATCGAGAGACCCGAGTCAGACGCTTGTTTTCAATCACCGCTGCAAAAGAAAAACGCCATCACTGTTCCCGTCACTGATCAAGATGAGTCTGTGGTGAAGAACATTCGACAGAAAAAACAAATGTAATTTCTACATGAAAAAGTAGTTCAGGCAAGAGTTCAAAAAAACTAAAGCCCAGTTTCACAGACAAGGCTTAGAGTAAGCCAGGATTAGGCCTTAGTTCAATTAGGACATTTAAGTAGCTTTTATAAACAGGCATTATAAAGAAAAACACATTACTGGTGCATCTTGAGACAAAACAATGATTGTGACATATTTTAAGATATGTCAGTGCAAGTTCCTTTCAGTTAAAACAGCTCAATAATGCATTTTAGTCTGGGACTAGGCTTAATCCTTGTCTGTGAAACCGGCCATATGTGGCCTAAATCGGTAACACTTTACAATAAGGTTCATTACTTAACATGAACCGAGAATGAACAACACTTCTACAGCATTTATTAATCTCAGTTAATATTCATTTCAACATTTACTAATACATTATTAAAACCAAAGGTTGTATTTGTTAACATTAGTTAATGCACTGTGAACTAACATGAACAAACATTGAACAGTCTAAAAAAATGCTTGGTTGTTTTAACCCAACTTTGGGTCAAATATGGACAAACCCAGCCGTTGGGTTAAATTTTTACATTACATTGGTTGTCCATATTTGACCCAAAGTTGGGTTAAAAACAACCCAGCATTTTTAGAGTTCTATTGCTCATTGTTAGTTCATGTTAGTTAATACACTAACTAATGAACCTTACTGTAAAGTGTTACCCCTAAATCCTATATTAGTACTCAAGCTTGTAGAAATTAAAGCATAAATATAAGTAAAATCTACTCAACTTTTCTGATACTGGTGTTCCCATCACGCACTGGGGCATGAGTAATTAATAAAGGCTGTTTTGTCACTGTTTTCCAGCTGCATTTACACCGTTTTATCATTCCTTTTGATTTTTAGGTTTGGTAACTTGCCGTTTTGTGACATCTGGATTCATTTTCTACTCAAAATGACACATTCATTCTCAAAAACGATCTATCGAATGTTACCGTCGTTGTATATTGTGTACCAAGTATTGAAGTCTCTGTGTTCAAATGCCATGTTACTTCTTTAAAATAGATACAGTATGGAATCTATAATATCTATTGTATTATTTACTTAGATGTTTCTAAGCGAAGCATACGCTTTAAAAGTGTGGTTTAATTCAGTGTTATATTGTTTGAGTAAAGAGTCCATTTTGTTAAATTTACTTAACTTAGTTAAGTAGATGTTACTCAATTCTATATGTGAAATTAAATAAATTAAATATAATTAAGTAATATTTACTTAATTACTTAAATAAAATGTTAATTAGAAGTCAAATGAATGTTATGTTCAATAGTAAGTAGATTCTAAGTTGTACAATAGCAGTAAAATTTACACTCTAAAAAATGCTGGGTTGTTTTAACCCAATTTTGGGTCAACTATGGACAAACCCAGCCGTTGGGTTAATTTTTTTAATTACATTTTTAACCCAACGTTTGGGTTTGTCAATATTTGACGTTTTGGGTTAAAACAGCCCAGCATTTTTTAGAGCGCACTTAAAATGTTTTTTTTTTTTTCTCTCTTTCATTTCATCAAGTAAATCCTACAAGTTATTCTTTACAGTGTTCTTTACTCTCGCTCCTGATGCCTGGAAGAACATTTTACATGTTAATTTGAGGCAATTATTGAGTTGACTTCCACTCGGATCATCTGTATTCCACAGGTGAGTTTACCCACGCGCTCTCTCGCCCCCGCTATAATCAAGACGGTTTCCAGCTAACGCTAATGTCTTCATTAGCAGCCGGCGCTCGAGAGGCGATGAGCGGGTCGCTCGGGGCAAAGAGCAATTTCACCAGAAGAGTCGCTACCGTAAATAGAGTAACACACATGTTGCTGTAAGTTGATCACGGCTGGTATTATAAGGGTGTCGTTTGGTTCGCTATTAATCCGCCTCATTAACGACGAGGCTGGACGTTTACAGTATATCTAGATTTCACTGGATCTTTTTTGTCCATGTGGTTTCAGAGTTTGGACTAATGCACAACGTTTATTCACTACTAGCTGCAATATTAAGTTAATATTAAATTAAAAGAGCAAAGTAATGCTGTCACCCTAATTTACAGTATTGGTTTATTTGCAGAATTAATTGCTATTTTTGGTAATGTATTATATTGATCCAGTTGATTGCATTTAATTCATTTTTTATTTTAAATGATTAAATACAAAAAAATAATTGAAAAAGCAAACTAATCCCTAATTTACATAAATGCACTGATTGAAGAATCAATTAGTATTATTAGTAAAGTAGTATAATTAGAGAATTAATTAGTATTCTTGTTAATATAATATATTGATACAATTTATTGAATTTTAATTTTAATTTTAGATGAGTAAATATAAAATAAATTAAAATGGTAAATTAATGCTGTCACCCTAATTTAGAAGAATGCTTTATTTGGAGACTTAATTAGCATTTATAATATAATATAATATAATATAATATAATATAATATAATATAATATAATATAATATAATATAATATAATATATGTTTTTTTATTTTAGATGAGTAAATACTAAATAAATTCAAATTAGACTAATTTAAAATAATGCTCTAATTGAAGAATTCATTTGTATTATTGGTAATATAATATACTAATAAAATGTATTAAATTGAGATTTTTTCTTATTTTAGATAAGTAAATATTAAATACATTTTAGTTTAATGCTTTAATTTCCGACTGAATTAGCATTCATTATAATATAATATACTATAATTTATTTTAGATGAGTAAATAAATAATATTAAATAAAAAATGGCAAATTATTGCTGACACCCTAATTTATATTAAAGCTCTAATTGCAGAATTAATTTATATTAGTAATATATAATATATGTTATTACAATTTATTATTTATTATTTTAGATGATACTAAATATTATATTAAAATGGCAAATAAATTTAGATCAGTGCCCTAATAACAAAATTAATTAGTATTCATCTGATTGTTATATAATGATATTTTCCCTTTAAGTAGCTTCAGTGTCATTTTATCTCTGTGTGTGTGTGTGTGTGTGTGTGTGTGTGTGTGTGTGTGTGTGTGTGTGTGTGTGTGTGTGTGTGTGTGTGTGTGACTGACAGCTGTCAGCAGATGTGTGTTAAAATAGACCTGTGCATTATTATCCCTAACATCAGGTGAGACATGAATCCCTCGGGATGGAGGCGGACAGGGATCCGACACGTCTGAAATTGAACTTGCACGGTTTAGAAACTCTAGGCCACGACTTTATGCTGACACAATGTGGATTCACGTTATTTTAGGAATTATTTTAGATGATAAGACAGAGTGATAAAGGTGAATAAACACATGATCCTGCAACACCTGTGCAGAAAACCAGCTCTTCACACACACTGAAACTCCTGCTGATTCACTGAGGCCTTTCCCTTCAGCAGGAATAATCAATAATCAAAGACATTCCGCCGTTTTCTTATTCTTAACCCTAACTGGAAAATAGATTTATCTTGTTTTAAGTATATGTTGTCAAATTTATGCTTAAAGCGACAACACTTATTCTAAAATAAATATATCTTGATGCTTTAATACTGTATGTTTCCTGCAAAACATGACAAAACACTAATTAAGAAAACGATTTGTTGCACTAGATGCATTTATGTGTTTGTAAAGCCTTACTTTTCTATCCTCCGTCAGTGATGAAGATCCCAAGGACTTGTAGCGCATATATGCAAAATCACCACATTAAAATTAAAACGTCACCCAAATTTAGAAGAATGCTTTATTTGACGACTTAATTAGCATTTATAATATTTATTAATAGCATTTATAATATAATATAATATAATATAATATAATAATATTTTAGATGAGTAAATACTAAATAAATTAAAATGACTCTAATTTAAATGAATGCTCTAATTGCATAATTAATTGTTATTATTAGTAATGTAGTATAATTTCAGAATTAATTGGTATTATTGGTAATATAATACATTGATACTATTTACTCATCTAAAAAAAAAAAAATGAAAATGTAAGAAATTGTATCTAATTTCACTTTATCTAATTAGTTGCTGCATCACCTGTGCAGAAAACGAGCTGTTCCACACACAGTAACACTGAATGTAAAACTCGTGCTGATTCACTGAGGCTCTTCCCTTCGGCAGAGATAATCGATGATGACCGCTGTTCCTGTCAGAGGTTCAGTGTTAGATTTACAGCTCACAGCGTCAGCGCACGAGAAGACCTGCTCCTTTACAGCTCTTATTTCCAGAGGGAATTTACAAATGCAAAACTTGAGGCTTTTAATCAGTGGCGCTTGTTATTACCAACAATCACGAAGGTGAATAGTACTTTCAGAAGATTTCAGTCGGGTTTTAAGTCTCACCACAGCACTGAAACCACTCTTTTAAAAGTCTTAAATGACATTTTATTGGAAACTGACTAGATTTGGTCCTTAAAAGTGCTTTATAAATAAATTAAAGACAAATTAATGCTGTCACCCTAATTTAGAAGAATGCTTTATTTGACGACTTAATTCACATTTTTTATAATATAATATAATATAATATAATATAATATAATATAATATAATATAATATTTTTATTTTATTTTAGATGAGTAAATACTAAATAAATTAAAATGACACTCTAATTTAAATGAATGCTCTAATTGCATACTTAATTGCTATTATTAGTAATGTAATAGCAAACTTAATTACTATTATTGGTAATATAATATATTGATCAAATTTATTTATTTATTTATTTTTTTTATTTTAGATGAGTAAATAGTAACTAAATTAAAAGTGCAAATTATTGTTATCATGATGAATGCTTTAATTTCTGAACTTAATTAGCATTAATTATAATAATATGAAATAATATAATATAATAAAATAAAATATTTATTTTATTTTAGATGAGTAAATACTAATTATTATTAAGAACAATCACGGAGGTGAATAGTATTTTTGAAAAATTTCATTTTATTGGAAACTGACAAGCTTTGTTGCTTAAAGGTGCTTTATAAATACATAAAAGACAAGAAATCACGCAACAGACCCCGGTGCCGAGTTTTGCCATGGCAAGGACCAATCACACTTTCTTCAGAAAATGTACATCAAATTGCTTATTAATATTGCTTAAGAAAATGAGTCTGAGTGATACAGGTGAGCTACACCTAAAACCCCCTGATAAAGAAAGTCCTGATGCTAATTTAACATGTGAAGACCTTTTATATAGAAATCTGAAAAGGTACAGCATGGAAAAGACAACCCAATTATTCCCACAGATCAGAGTGAAGGTGAAAAATGATGATGAAAAGACACACCAGGGGAAAAATAATATGTAACACAAAATCACATCTACTTGTTCTATAGCGCGAGCTCAGAAAGTGGCGGCGCATGGTTTGGTTGGTGAGAACGTAAGCTTTGCTTCTAGCGCCTGTTGATTCTCTCTAGGGGTGTTTCTATTAAATTGCACAAGGACACAGTGAGAAGGAAAGTATTCTGTCACCTTGCATCAGGAGATTTACCCGAGATTCGCATTTACTTGATATTGCGTTTCATGGGGCCTTTCCTCCACACTGTGTGAACGCTCCTGTATCCATTAGCTCCCAGCACATTTATTTTTAATAAAACCCCCTCAAATCTCCCGGCTCTCTTCCACAACACAGCGAGCGACTCCTCAGGACGAGTGATCTGGAACGCTTTACGAAGACAGAAACTCGTAACACGAACAGTGCTGATCACGTCAAGCACAACTCACTGTTGATCTCAGTCGAGTTTGGCATTAGCATGTTCGCAACCTACACGATAATCTAATTCATTCATAATTTAAGCATTAAAAATTCACAGCATGCATACAAATAATGGGTAAAGTAGTTTATTTATTTTTAATCTATTTATTACAAATATTAATATAATGTAATATAATATTTTTATTTTATAAATATTTTAATATGTAAATATGTATAAAAATTCATCTTAAAAATAATGATGCTATTAATTAATCATTTAAGTATAACTTTAGTAATTAGTAAGAACTAAAAATACCTTTCACTGAAATGATAGTATATTGTATTAAACTGTATTAAATTAAATTCAATTATAAAATGCAATATATATATAATAAAAGCAGTATTGGGCAGTATTGGGCAGTATTGGGCGGTATTGAGCAGAATTGGGCGGTATTGGGCGAAATTGGGCAGTATTGAGCAGTATTGAGCGGTATTGGGCAGTATTGAGCAGTATTGAGCGGTATTGGGCGGTATTGAGCAGTATTGAGCAGTATTGAGCAGTATTGGGCAGTATTGAGCAGTATTGGGCGGTATTGAGCAGTATTGAGCAGTATTGAGCGGTATTGGGCAGTATTGAGCAGTATTGAGTGGTATTGGGCGGTATTGGGCAGTATTGAGCAGTATTGGGCAGTATTGAGCAGTACTGGGCGGTATTGAGCAGTATTGAGCAGTATTGGGCAGTATTGAGCAGTATTGGGCAGTATTGAGCAGTATTGAGCAGTATTGAGTGGTATTGGGCAGTATTGAGTGGTATTGAGCAGTATTGAGCGGTATTGAGCAGTATTGAGCAGTATTGGGCAGTATTGAGCAGTATTGGGCAGTATTGAGTGGTATTGGGCAGTATTGAGTGGTATTGGGCGGTATTGGGCAGTATTGAGCAGTATTGAGCCGTATTGGGCAGTATTGAGTGGTTTTGGGCAGTATTGAGCAGTATTGAGCAGTATTGGGCAGTATTGAGCAGTATTGAGCAGTATTGGGCAGTATTGAGCAGTATTGGGCAGTATTGAGCAGTATTGAGCCGTATTGGGCAGTATTGAGTGGTTTTGGGCAGTATTGAGCAGTATTGAGTGGTATTGAGCAGTATTGGGCAGTATTGGGCAGTATTGGGCAGTATTGAGCAGTATTGGGCAGTATTGGGCAGTATTGAGTGGTATTGGGCAGTATTGAGCAGTATTGGGCAGTATTGAGCAGTATTGGGCGGTATTGGGCAGTATTGAGCAGTATTGGGCAGTATTGAGCGGTATTGGGCAGTATTGGGCAGTATTGAGCGGTATTGGGCAGTATTGAGCAGTTTTGAGCGGTATTGGGCGGTATTGAGCGGTATTGGGCAGTATTGAGCAGTATTGAGCAGTATTGGGCAGTATTGAGCGGTATTGGGCAGTATTGAGCAGTATTGAGCAGTATTGGGCAGTTTTGAGCAGTATTGAGCAGTATTGAGCAGTATTGGGCGGTATTGGGCAGTGTTGAGCAGTATTGGGCAGTATTGAGCAGTATTGGGCGGTATTGGGCAGTATTGAGCAGTATTGGGCGGTATTGAGCGGTATTGAGCGGTATTGGGCAGTATTGGGCAGTATTGAGCGGTATTGGGCAGTATTGAGCAGTTTTGAGCGGTATTGGGCGGTATTGAGCGGTATTGGGCAGTATTGAGCGGTATTGGGCAGTATTGAGCAGTATTGAGCAGTATTGGGCAGTATTGAGCAGTATTGGGCAGTATTGAGCAGTATTGAGCAGTATTGGGCAGTATTGAGCAGTATTGAGCAGTATTGAGCAGTATTGGGCAGTATTGAGTGGTATTGGGCAGTATTGAGCGGTATTGGGCGGTATTGAGCGGTATTGGGCGGTATTGGGCAGTATTGGGCAGTATTGGGCAGTATTGAGCGGTATTGGGCGGTATTGGGCGGTATTGAGCGGTATTGAGCAGTATTGGGCAGTATTGAGCGGTATTGGGTGGTATTGGGCGGTATTGAGTGGTATTGGGCGGTATTGGGCAATATTGAGCAGTATTGAGCGGTATTGGGCAGTATTGGGCGGTTTTGGGCGGTATTGGGCAGTATTGAGCGGTATTGGGCAGTATTGGGCGGTATTGGGCGGTATTGGGCAGTATTGAGCGGTATTGGGCGGTATTGGGCAGTATTGGGCAGTATTGGGCGGTATTGGGTAGTATTGAGCGGTATTGGGCGGTATTGGGCAGTATTGGGTGGTTTTGGGCGGTATTGGGCGGTATTGGGCAGTATTGGGCGGTATTGGGCAGTATTGGGCAGTATTGATCGGTATTGGGCGGTATTGGGCAATATTGAGCAGTATTGAGCGGTATTGGGCAGTATTGGGCGGTTTTGGGCGGTATTGGGCAGTATTGCGCAGTATTGAGCGGTATTGGGCGGTATTGGCCAGTATTGAGCGGTATTGGGCAGTATTGAGCAGTATTGAGCATTATTGGGCGGTATTTGGCAGTATTGAGCGGTATTGGGCAGTATTGGGCGGTATTGGGCGGTCCTGGGCAGTATTGGGCGGTATTGGGCAGTATTGGGTGGTATTGGGCAGTATTGGGCCGTATTGGGCAGTATTGGGAAGTATTGAGCGGTATTGGGCGGTATTGAGCAGTTTTGAGCACACAGACGTGTGGGGGTGTACATACCCACACATGTTGGCACAGTGCCGTTCCACTGGGCCAGAGAGTTGGGCACGGCCTCACACCTGATGGCACTGGCACCGTGGAGAGAATAGCCTGGGTTACACTCGAACAGCACAAACGTGCCCAATCCAAAGTCATTCCCAATGCGCTTCCCATAGCGAGGCTCGGGCATGGAGCTGCACTGGGAAGCACTGGTCCGTGGAACAGCTGTGGAAATGCAAGAGGAAAAACATTTGATTTTTATAAATACATATCGATACATATTCGATACATATCACGAAACTGAACTCACGATACGATATCATTGCGATACTCCAAGACATATGATAAAAGGTTAACAAAAAATTAACCATTGATTAAAATGCTAAATTTGGTATTACATTGTGTGTGTAAATGAACAGGCTTGGTGCTGAAACCCAAAGCACAGGACAATAGAGACACCAGAATAACAATATTCATGATTCTGAAGCTGAAAATACTGAGTTATTTTAAAACGAATATGCTTGCACTCTGTCACTGTCTAGATATATTTAAAATAATGTATAGGCCACTTTTTACTTGTAACATAAGACATTTGGCTTTATCAGGACCCATTGAATTATTATACATTATATTCAACATTATATATAGTAGTTTAATGTAGTACTGACACTAAACTCTGAAAACTCCTCAGTTATCACACAGTATTTTTTGGGGGTGAACTATACACAATACATATTGTTGCATTTTTGTATTGCGATATATTGTGACACGATATATTGTTACACCCATAGTGTATACTGTAAAATAGCATGAGTAGAATGTAAGTATTCTTTTCCAACAGCCTTAATGTAAGTTCACAACAGAGCAGTTGAGAAATACACACCTTGATACACGAAATGAAAACCTTTAGCTGTATTGGGTCCCTCGGTTTTGAACCTGATGGTGATTTCATTGGCAGAGCTCAGCGGCAACGGCTCTCCTATGAAATGAGAAATTTGAGGAGGTGAGGGAAAAGAAAAACAGCTCTGTTATCTGTCTACAACATCAGTATGTGTGCCACATCAACAGGGTTAAAGAAATGATGTGTCTTTAGATCTCCAACAAGAGTACGAGTGAAAATGTGTGTTGCATCCTTTTCTATTTTAATACAACATGCTTTGATACAAATTATATTATATACAGTGTCAGCACAGAAATTTGAGCGAAAAGTTGAACTTCAAAAATGTAATTGCATTGCACTTGCACATGTTGCAAGGCAAAAAACGAGATAATCTAATAATTCACAAATAATCTGAGCACTTAAATTCACAGCACACACAAATAATATGTAAAATCGTTTTTTAATTACATTTTTTTATTTTGTTATTATTAATGCATTATTAAAATATAGGAAACCATTGAGACACTTCCTTCCAGACCAGAGAGGCCATCACGTGCTTGTCCGGTCAGACAACACATCGGTGGTCTTACACATCGGTGGTCTCCTATATAAATCATCAAGGACATCTGCGTTCACGTCCACTATGCAAACTGGGGGGCCGACTCATAGACTCTGGTCTCTCAACCGAGGTTGTAGAGACCATACTTCACTCCAGAGCTCTGTCCACGAGCAAGCTATACGCCCTGAAGTGGAGAAGGTTTACTTCTTGGTGTGATCTACGACAGTGGGATACAGTTAATTGCCCTGTGGGTTCAACACTAGAGTTCCTTCAAGATTGCTTCTCATCAGGGTTATCTCCTTCCACACTGAAGGTATATGTTGCGGCCACAGCAGCCTCCCATGTCCCCTGTAGGCAGAGACCCACTGATAACACGTTTGCCTGGGACCTGGCACTAGTTCTAGTAGTAGTAGTAGCCTTTATTGTCACTAAGTCACTTAGAAGGTTTATCTGTCGCTCCCTTCGAGCCTCTTGATTCAGTCTCAGAAAAGTTTCTGACTCTCAAAACTGTGTTCCTTCTAGCCATTTCCTCACTAAAAAGAATAGGAGATCTTCAGGCCTTATCGGTATCTCCCTCGTGCCTGGAATTTGCACCCGGGATGGTCAAAGCTTTCCTCTATCCTAAGCCGAGATATGTTCCGAAAGTTCCTACTAACCAGTCGTTCTGTCGTTCTGCAGGCATTCTGTCCTCCTCCTTTTAAAGATCAAGACTAGGAGAAATTGAACCTCATCTGTCCAGTCAGAGCACTAGACGCCTATGTCCACAGAGCTGCCCTGTGGAGAAAGTCTGATCAACTGTTAGTCTGCTTTGGGTCACCGAAGAAAGGCCTTCCTGCATGCAAGCAGACTGTCAACAAGTGGATAGTTGAGGATATCTCTCTTGCTTATGAGGTTTCGGGCCAGCCTTCACCTTTGGCCATTACAGCCCATTCTATTAGGAAAATGGCGGCCTCCAAAGCCCGAATGTCAGGGGTATTCCTTCATGAAGTTTGCAACGCTTTTTTTGTGTGTGTGTGCAAGTTTTGTCAGGTTTTATGTCTTGGACATGAATGCCCCTGGGTCCAGAGTTCTCAGGTCATAACCACAGCATCTCGTTCCCAAAGCGTCATTGACGCAGCGCGAGTTGGGAACGTCTATAACCGTAGTTCCCTGAGAAGGGAACGAGATGCTGCGTCACTTTGCCATACGTCCTACATCCCTGTGATTGACTTGCTTCGGCTAAATCGAAGCTAACGCCGGTCAGACCGGATATGCTTTTATCCTTTCCTGGTCATGACGTTCACTCTCGCCATTGGACTAGTTGACACAAGTGCTTCAGACGCAATCCCGCGCGGTCTTCCCAAAGCGTCATCAACGCAGCGTCTAGTTCCCTTTTCAGGGAACTAGTGTTACAGTCGTAACCTGAGACGATTTTTTAAGTCAACTAATATTTTATTTTGTTTCAGCTTTATTTCAATTAACTGAAATGCTTTGAATAGTTGTAGTTTTAGTAAACGATAATAACAGGTATAAGTGTGTAAACACGCTGCAGCCCGACTGCGTGTCAGAAGCACGTTAACATCGACACACACAGCAGGAATGAGAACTGACTGCGTAGCTTAATGGCATCTGGTCTCGGCAGACGAGCCGTTAGTTGGTGTCCCGCGGTAAACAAAGCCTTTACCTGAGTGAGAGCCGTAGCTGGAGCTGAGGAGCGCAGACTCGGTTGAGGGCCCGTCGAAGATCTCAACCACATCATTAGAGCTCGTCTGGAAGAACAGAAACTGGCCGAAGAGAACTGTAGTGAGAGAGAGAGAAGAGACTGTAGTGAGAGAGAGAGAGAAGAACTGTAGTGAGAGAGAGAGAAGAGAACTGTAGTGAGAGAGAGAGAAGAGACTGTAGTGAGAGAGAGAGAAGAACTGTAGTGAGAGAGAGAGAAGAGACTGTATTGACACAGAAGAGGAAAAGAGTCTTCAAAACAGGCAATAAATACAAACATTGACTGCTGTGTTGCGCTCGTTGGTGTGTAAGATCTGAGTACAATGTGTTCACTTCTCTGAGGGTCCGTACAGCATCTATAGAAATCTTTCATCAGTCGGCGTCACTCCCAGAGGAAGGGTTTTGCTGAGATGCTGTTCTTTCATTGGATGAAAATGTAAGCAAACATGACCTTATTAACTTTAAAAGATATATAGACAAACTGAGATGAAAATACAGTAATAGATGAATGTGGATCGATCATATGTTCTTGGAAGATTTTGATAGATCTATCTATCTATCTAGAATCAGAAACAATTGATATATTCCAAACATTTCCCAAACATCTCCTTTATGAAGTGTCTTTCCTCTGGTTGAACCCCTAACAGAAACGGCGTTCTCCCATAGTGGCTTTCAAAGGGACCTCGTGTGAAACAAGCAGTCCTAGAGCTAATAAAACTATGAGTATATGACATCTTCAACATTATAGCTCATATTTCTGTCCCGCCTTATAGCAGTGTTCCCAACACAATCATCACTTATTGAATTCAGTAATAACCAGCCCTACTAAAGTCACCGCACAAAAGCCCTAACAAGAGATTCAAACTTCTGCAGGGAAATGCCATAAATTAATCTCGCAACTCCAAATAAAGCTATAAAACCAGTGGAGGAGTCGATACAGGAACTGTAAAGAGAGTAAGTGAACGTGTTTCGCCCGAAGGCCTCAGAACACAGTCTGCCTCCAGGCCATCGGCGAACATTAGACAGATGATAAAACACCAGTGAGGAAAGGTGAGAAAAACACGGCCATATGTTTGTCATTTCCTATGAATAATTCACAATCACTCTTGCTCTTTCTTTCTACTTTCAGGCATTTGAAGGAAATGTATTTCCTGTAATTGGATGAGGTACGGTAGTTGCACATTTGTTTCGTTTGAAAGCAGCAGAAAACAATTTCAGCAACATATGAAGTTCACCTGAGGAGGTGAAGCAAAGATAACGCAATACAGACACACAACACTGGGACTCTCTGAGATCTGATACTGAAGGTTCATTACTAAACATCATTTTTTAAATCAGTGTTTCTTTCCTGTTAAAATAGCTAAAAATTACATACATGTACAGTAGTGGCCAAAAAGTGATTGTGAAAGATTTTGTAAGCATATTGTGTAGTTGTGCTTGGAGTTGTTTGTTTTATTTGCGATAAAAATGCAACGAATCATGAAACATTTTGCCAATGTAATTTTTGGCCAAAAATTATGAACTGTATGAAAATATGAGGGAGTGTCAGAAAATATGGGGGATGCAATAAATGCTAGAAAATATGGGAAATGCAATACATTCAAGAAAATAGGGAGGGTGTAATAAATGCAAGAAAATATGGGGAGTGTCAGAACAAATGAGGGACGCAATAAATGCAAGACAATATGGAGAATTTATTAAATGCAAGGAAATATGGGAGATGCAGAAAATATGGGGATGCAATAAATGTCAGAATAAATGGAGGATGCAATAAATGCAAGCCAATATGGATAATTTAATAAATGCAAGCCAATATGGATAATTTAATAAATGCAAGAAAATATGGGAGAGGCAGAAAATATGGGGGATGCAATAAATGCTAGAAAATATGGATGATATAATACATTATAATTACATCTAATAATAATATAATTACTTTTTCTTAATTTTATTCACTAATTCATCTTAATTTTGTAAAGTGGCCGTGGTGACAGATCTCTCTGAGATTAAAAACCACACGTTCGCTGAGACTGTTTGTGACACATTCACATGGTGATGGTTTGACTCATGAATATTAATTTGGTGATCCTCGACATTGAACTTCCTGGAGTGCCCAGGAACTAATTAATATTCATGAGACAAGTCTTAGCTATCGCTTACATTCCCCAATGTTTTCAACCTTTTTACCCTTGTTTTTATAAATATTTCAATACATCTCCAATAAGTATTAACATAGAGATGAGATCAGAAATATCTGCACTTCAAAAGACAATTTTTACAGCATATATTTGGTTCAAAATCCATCTTTTTTCATAACTGACTGTTAACCATGAATTATTTTCACTCACTGGCATTGACTAAGCAAACAGTGTTTTCACTAATTACATCTTCAATCAGCTCTCTTTTAACCACCTCTATTATCAGCAGTCAATAATGAAAATTTCAGAGGACGAGATGCCAAAGCCCTCTCGGGTGTGCGGTTTGGCAAGCTTAGCCAATCTTATTACAATACAGGTACAGGATATTAGTCCGCAAATCAATATCATGCATCCATTGCACGATTAATCCTGACAGACACAAAGGATGCTGGGTAATTGGGTCTTCTGTTGTTTTACACAAGAAGCGTGTGGGGTTTGATCTTCACACAATGTCAGATAAGCAACACTGTTCTCCACACACACAGGTCACACACGACTCTCCCCCGAGGACTGATAAATTAAACACGAGTCATGCAGGAACAATCAGAATGATCCGAACACTAGAAAGCTCAGCCTTTTCAACTGGTAATGGTTTATTAAGTCGAGGAAATGGCACTGCGGTTGGCAAGGCAACCGCTTCCCATCTCGACCCGGAAAGCTAATCCAGTAGACATGTTTCCAGCTGAGGTCAGGATTGTGATGTAGAAGGGTAATGGTGAACGTCTGTTCATGTCCTCATCTGACAGCGCCTTCGGGCTAACACCAGTGAACAAATAAATCAGCGATTGTTTCTTCTCAGACGAATTCTGCTGTCTAAGATGATGGACCAACAAACGCAGCTTCTTTTGTAGCTGGCTTGGCTTCAGAAGTGTTTTTCATTTCAAATTGTTCCATGTTTTCCATATTTTGAAAATGAGCCAAACATCTCTGAGATCAATCTGATATCCCCATATTTTCTTGCATTTATTCAATTCTCCATATTGTCTTATTGCATCCCTCATTTTTTCTGACACTTCCTATATTTTCTTGCATTTATTGCATCCCCATATGTTCTGCATATCCTATATTTTCTTGCATTTATTCAATTATCCATATTGTCTTTCATTTATTCAATTCTCCATATTGTCTTGCATTTATTCAATAATTCATATTGTCTTTCATTTATTCAATTATCCATATTTTCTTGCATTTATTACATCATTCATATTTTCTAGAATTTATTGCATCCCCATATGTTCTGCATATCCTACATTTTCTTGCATTTATTCAATTCTCCATATTGTCTTGCATTTATCCAATTATCCATTTTTCTTGCATTTATCACATCCCCATATTTTCATGCATTTATTAAATTCTCCATTTTATCTAGCCTTTATTGCATCCCCATATTTTCTGGATCTCCCATACTTTCTTCTGCATCTCCCATATTTCTCTAGGATATAATATAGGATATGTTCTGCATATCCTATACTTTCTTGCATTTATTAAATTCTCCATATTGTCTTATTGCATCCCTCATTTTTTCTGACACTCCCTATATTTTCTTGCATTTATTACATCATTCATATTTTCTAGCATTTATTGCATCCCCATATGTTCTGCATATCCTGTATTTCCTTGCATTTATTCAATTATCCATATTGTCTTTCATTTATTCAATTCTCCATATTGTCTTGCATTTATTCAATTATTCATATTGTCTTTCATTTATTCAATTATCCATATTTTCTTGCATTTATTACATCATTCATATTTTCTTGCATTTATTGCATCCCCATATGTTCCGCATCTCCCATATTTTCTTGCATTTATTCAATTCTCCATATTGTCTTGCATTTATTGCGTCTTCCATTTTTTCTTGCATTTATTAAATTCTCCATATTATTTTGTCTTTATTGCATCCCCATATTTTCTGCATCTCCCATAATTTCTTGCATTTATTAAATTCTCCATATTGTCTTGCATTTATTGCATCCCCATATGTTCTGCATCCCCATATTTTCATGCATTTATTAAATTCTCCATATTGTCTTGCATTTATTGCATCCCCATATTTTCTGGATCTCCCATCCTTTCTTCTGCATCTCCTATATTTTCTGCATCCCCATATTTCTCCCATATTTTCTGGATCTCCCATACTTTCTTCTGCATCTCCCATATTTCTCTAGGATATAATATAGGATATGTTCTGCATATCCTATATTTTCTTGCATTTACTAAATTTTCCATATTGTCTTATTGCATCCCTCATTTTTTCTGACACTCCTTATATTCTCTTGCATTTATTACATCATTCATATTTTCGAGCATTTATTGCATCCCCATATGTTCTGCATATCCTATATTTTCTTGCATTTATTCAATTCTCCATATTGTCTTTCATTTATTCAATTCTCCATATTGTCTTGCATTTATTGCGTCTTCCATTTTTTCCTGCATTTATCACATCTCCCATATTTTCATGCATTTATTAAATTCTCCATATTGTCTTGCATTTATTGCATCCCCAAATGTTCTGCATCCCCATATTTTCTGGCATTTATTAAATTCTCCATATTGTCTTGTATTTATTGCATCCCTCATATTTTCTGACACTCATGATAACCGTGTCCTCATCACGTTCTCCTGTTTCCTGTCAGAACTAAGGTCCACACAGCGTCTGCTCCTTCAACAACAGAGTCGGCGGGTGATCAGAGAATAACTAGACCTTAATGCCGACAGAATGATGGGAAGAAAGGAATCGGCCCGGAGCCGGCTCCGCGGGAGACCCGATGCTACACCTCAATGCTAACACACATACAACTTCAAACACTAGTAGACAACATGAATATAAACCCCCGGCGCTCTGACACCAACTCCGTGTCAATTATTCAAGGCGGTGCAACAGACAGTAACAACAACACCGACGACAAACATTAGCGCTAGCAAAGCGCTGGTATTGGTACAGTTAAAACTCTGTGACTCATCTCTCAGGAGTACGATTCTTCCCAGCGTGTTTCTCGCTAGGCTAAGCCGCAGGCAATGTTCACACTGGCTTTCCAGCGACAGTCGAGGAAAAGTTTTGCACTTAAACAACTCTGGATCTGCTTAGCATTCTCCTCTGGCCCTGTCTCGACTGCTGGCCCACATCGCTGTACAGAGAACAATGTATGCTCATTTTATTTTGGTGTCTGCTACAAAAAACATGATCTAAACGTGTTTCTCATACTATACAACTGTGTTTGAGCTTTCCAAAAAAGCCCAGTCTGCTCTGATTGGTCAACCAGTACATTATAAAAAACTTTTATTTTTTGTTATTTTTTTTGCATTTATTAATTTTTTTATGTCTTGCATTTAATGCATCCCTCGTTTTTTTCTGACACTCCCCATACTATCTTGCATTCATTGCATCTCCCATATTTTCTGCATCTTCAATATTTTCTTGCATCCCTATTTTTTTCTGACACTCCCCATATTTCCTTGCATTTATTACATCATTCATATTTTCTTGCATTTATTACATCCCCTATATGTTCTGCATCCCCATATTTTCTTGCATTTATTCAATTCTCCATATTGTCTTGCATTTACTGCATCCCTCATTTTTTCTGTCACTCCCCATACTATCTTGCATTTACTGCTTCCCAATATTTTCCTGCATTTATTACATATTATCTTGAATTTACTGCATTGCTAATATTTTCTTGTATTTATTGCATCTCCCATATTTTCTTGCATTAATTACATAATTCATATTATCTTGAATTTACTGCATTGCTAATATTTTCTTGCATTTATTGCATCTCCCATATTCTCTGATACTCCCTCAACTCTTTGACTTGGGTCTTAAAGAAAGTTCACCCGACTCGTAATAAACACATTGCGTTGTCACTCATGTTTGTACAATACCATCTTCCTGACAAGACTTGAACGCACCAGTTTTGCGTTGAGGCTCTGCAGGTCACATGCACAAACAGCAATATTTCACACTAAAGAAAAGGTAAAATGAAAAACGCATAATAGGCGCCTTTGATTATGCGTTCAGAGCTCGCTTCTCCAACACTGGCTTTCATGTTAATTGCATTAGCCTGCGGTTTGTTTTCTGTTTTGGAGATTGCCAAGGTGGAACAAGCCGACGCTCAGAGATGGAAACGGGTGATCGCGTGTGTGTGTGTGTGTGCGATGGCTTTGTTGAATCCACAGATACACACGTGGGTGTCTGTAGTCAGTCGTGTGTTTGATGCGACACTGGCCCGCGGGCACGTCCTCACACTCGTACACACACACACACACCCCCGTACCGGAGAGCCACGTGTCCTCGGGCCAGATTCCTGCGCTCACGCTCTCTGGAACGTCTGCCACCAGTTTAAGGGGGTGTGAATTTTCATTGTTGACAGGGAGAAAGTTGGGATTAGCGTGAGCAATGCAACTATACATCCAAGACACTGAGATTGGCATAAAGCGACCCGAGCCCTGCATAAAACACGAAGCTGTCTGCTGCGGTTTACATAGATCTAATCGAGTCTCTAATGCAGTCGCTCTCACGACGCTGCCAAGGTTTCTCACACGCTGGAAACACTCGGGACTCGGGAACAACGGGAACAGATTTTCTTCCGTGCCGCTCAGATGCGCAGTGTACGGTTGGTCGACAACTTTCTATAAACACGCGCGCGGGAGTCTAATACGTGCGATTCATGCCTAAGGCGCTCGTTTGGCAGCTGTGAATAATTCAGTTTTCCTTTCAAAAGACAGATGCTGTTTAAAAAATGTCCAGATTTATTATTTGTGACAGAATAATTAAACATTAAAAGCTGGCCAAAGAAACGGAGAACTGCCTTATTATTCCGTTCAAAAGGTCCTGTATAATTGACGAGCTTAAATGAGAAATAAACACTTCTGACAGTTCTTTTCAGAGACAGGATTATCCCTCAGTCTGAGCACCGACGTCGAACTGATCTCCAACAGAGTGCATTTTTAACTACATAAAACCTTAATTGAAGTTTTGGTCATTAAAGTCGACATGAAAAACATTTTACTTCCATAATTGGACATGATAGTCAATGAAAAAAAGAAATGCAAATATGACCTTTATAGATTGACATGCTTCAAAGAGTCTTTGATGAATTGAAAGTTAAAAACACTTTATTTCAAGTCTTTATGTGTAATGAATTATAAAGGTATTCATAATGTGCATTAAAATGCATTCCATCTTTTCATAAATAAACCAAAGTTAACATGCATTATAATATTGTTCCGTTGTTTGTCGTGTGTTTTAATGCATTATGATTTCTAATTATATTATAACTGTGGTTGAAGTAATCCATAAGTGACATTACAAGGCATAATTAATGCATATAGAAAATACTTTTATAATGCATTATATATAAAGGCTTTAAGTAAAGCGTTACCGATATGTTTTGTAACATTACTCGTGTACCTTTCTTTGAATTCATTTTAAGCAAAGAAAAATAGTTTTAAACATGAAATGGAATGTCATTCGCCAGTTATTTGCATAAAATATTTCTACAAACATACAAAAGAAACTGTCGTTGTCAGAGACTAAAAACACAATGGAGTGAAAGTCACTAGTCTGACCATGTTCTATTTTAAATCTGAGGAAGAAAACTCTAAAAGTCTAAAAGTTGAGATGTTTTTTGAAGAGTTGAGAACTTGAGTCATGTTTGATGTGATATTTTAAGAAGACCTTCAGCGGTCGGTGTTTTCTATTCTTTCTTCTTAAAGACAGTTAAATCATCAGAATGCTTTTATGATCAAGTGAGACGCCTCACGGCATCATCCCCAAACTCTTGCCATTCAGTAGAGTTAGGACTTATTAATATGAACTGAAGAGGGTTTGACACTGATAAAAGACATGAAAGAAGGGCTTCTCGAATAAATGTTAGGATGTGTGTCTTTAACGCACTTTCACACTTCAGTTTTCTCGGACAGTTCATGGAAGGTTTGAAACTGATATGAAAGTAGTCAATTAAATATCATTACATATAATTTGCCAATTAAAAAATAATGCTTTTCTCGGCACATATGCCGACACTGATGATGCAATCGTACAAATAATGTGTGTAACAAACAGTATGGGGGGGGGGGGGGGTGTTATCTAACTCCGCTGTGGACCAAACAACCAAAAACATTAATTAAATGCAAAGTCAATAGTCAGGTTATTATAAAAATAATAAATGCATGCAATATTTCCAAAATGGGAGTGTCTGAGAACACTAGTATGCATTTATTGCATACTAGTATTTATTGCATACTCCCATATTTTCTTGCATTTATTAAATTCTCCATATTGTCTTGCATTTATTGCATCCCTCATTTTTTCTGACACTCCCCATTTTCTTGCATTACATCTTTCAAATTTTCTAGCATTTATTGCATTCCTCATTTTCTTGAATTTATTGCATTCCCATATTTTCTGCATCCATATATTTTCTTGCACTTCTCCATATTGTCTTGCATTTGTTGCATCCTCCATTTTTTCTGACACTCTCCCTATTATCTTTCATGAATTGCATCCCCATATTTTCTTGCAGAGAACACTTGACATTTTATTGTAGAAATGTTTAAATTCAATGAAATATTAATATATGGTTACAAAGTAATCGTACTGCACTGATATTATCGGATGAGAACAGAACTTGATCTGAATAATGATTGTCTTCTGTAGAGAATCTGAATTAGTCTCATCTTTGATGAAGTTGTTTGTTCATTGATTCTGTTATTTAGCTACAGAAGCTTTTGAGTCACATCTCATCTCGTTTCATAGGCTGGTCAAAGTACAACGAAGTGACATTTGCGTCAGCCCACGACTGCAGTATAACATCTCTATAGTCCGAGCCGCTCTGAAGAGTAGAAGTTTCTCCGGTTCACATAAGGTCACTAAAACATTCTCCTTCGTTTGATCCTGGACGCCTCGGCCTCTCGCTGTGCACAGTCGATGCCGCTTGTTACAAGCAAAGCTAAACAAATATAATGTGTATGCATAAAATATGAGGCTCTGAGATCTAAACATGATCTCAGTCACCCCAGAGACTCGAAGCACAAACCCTTTCAGAAGTCGTGATCCTGGCAAACCAGACCGTCTGAGATTCAGATTTGAGAAACTCTTTTAGACTAAAGGATTGCTGGCGTTGCGCATACACACATGCGCATTTCATCTGTGACGGCTGTGCCTATTCAATCACAGCAAAAGCAGTTCTCAGAAATGAAAAGAAAGAAAATGTCCCTCATTAAACGGGTTATTTTCACAGCGGCACATGCATGCTCTGTATACAGTCTCCCATCATAACCCTGATGGTGATGTGTGTTCATGTGCGGTTCTTACCGAACTCTCCCGGCACCGAGATCTCGTACACGCAGGACTGGCCCCCGGTGTAGTTGCGAGGGTAGTTGGGGGACAGAACGGTGCCCTCGGACCCCGTCGACCGGCTCCCACACGGAGCTGGAGGAAACAATAATATCCAAGACACATCATTACAGACCAGTTTTACATGTCGATCAGCTGTCTCTCTTTATTTCTTGTTTTAATGCATTTTAAATTTAAATAAAATGTTCTTGATTATTTTTATATGCAAGCCGCCATTACTCTAGAATCAATTCCCTCTATTAATGTCCTTAAAAATTATAGTCTGCACTGAAGGAATCATGTTGCTGTTTTCAGTGGTCTTTTGGATGGATGTATGGATGGATGGATGGAGGGATGGATGGATGGATGGATGGAGGGATGGCTGGATGGATGGAGGGATGGCTGGATGGCTGGATGGATGGACTGATGGATGGATGGATGGATGGATGTATGGATGGATGTATGGATGTATGGAGGGATGGAGGGATGGATGGATGGATGGAGGGATGGCTGGATGGATGGATGGACTGATGGATGGATGGATGGATGTATGGATGGATGTATGGATGGATGGAGGGATGGATGGATGGATGGAGGGATGGCTGGATGGATGGACTGATGGATGGATGGATGGATGGATGGAGGGAGGGAGGGAGGGAGGGAGGGATGGATGGATGGAGGGATGGATGGATGGATGGAGGGATGGATGGATGGACGGACTGATGGATGGATGGATGGATGGATGGATGGATGGATGGACTGACTGATGGATGGATGGATGGATGGATGGATGGATGGATGGATGGATGGACTGACTGATGGATGGATGGATGGATGGATGGATGGATGGATGGATGGATGGATGGATGGACTGACTGATGGATGGATGGATGGACGGACTGATGGATGGATGGACTGACTGATGGATGGACGGATGGATGGATGGATGGATGGACGGACTGATGGATGGATGGATGGATGGATGGATGGATGGATGGACTGACTGATGGATGGATGGATGGATGGATGGATGGATGGACTGACTGATGGATGGATGGATGGAGGGATGGATGGATGGACTGACTGATGGATGGATGGATGGAGGGATGGATGGATGGAGGGATGGATGGATGGATGGACTGACTGATGGATGGATGGATGGAGGGATGGATGGATGGATGGATGGATGGATGGACTGATGGATGGATGGACTGACTGATGGATGGATGGATGGATGGATGGATGGATGGACTGACTGATGGATGGATGGATGGATGGATGGATGGATGGATGGATGGATGGATGGATGGATGAATGAATGGATGGATGATGGATGGATGGATGGATGGATGGATGGATGGATGGACTGACTGATGGATCATTTATACTTAAAAACATTGAAAATCTGTGCAGGAACAAATATCAAAGATAATTTGAAATTAAGCTGAAATAATAAAATATAAATTTTAGACAAAATAATACAATAATAATAAAAAAATCACTGATGTGATGCATTGTTTTCTGTAATTGTTATTTCTGTATAAATAGGATTTTGGCACATTAAAATTGAAAGTGGTTTAAATGTACATTTATGATTTATTTATTTACTGTGCCATCTTTGTAGAAAAATTGCATGCTGACATATGTTCATGACGCGTTTATGGTCTTATGCTGATAAATCCAGTGTGTAGTTACATTACAGCTGAATAATATAGCAAATTATGAACCCTTATAAAAGTTCTTGCAATAAACACATTTTTTGCAAAACTGCCTTGTAATGTTAGAGTTAAAGCAAAATATACTGACACTTCATTTAAAAACATGTACATATAGCATAAACAACAGCTCCAGTTATTCTGCCTTGGGGCCAAAACTAAAGATTCCCCCTTGTGCAGAAAAACATGTAATAAGCCACAGATAGGAGACTACATCTCATTTTCTAAACAGATTTGTCAAAAACACCAAATACATAAAATAAAGTAAAACTTTGACTTTGTGGAAAGTGGAGAAATGAGTTTAACCTGAACTTAAAGCATGTCGAACAATGGCAACATACAGTAGGGTGTAACTCTATATAAAGTGGGCAATATTTATATATTTTATATATATATATATATATATATATATATATATATATATATATATATATATATATATATATATATATATATATATATATATATATATATTAATTAGATCTAAAAAATATTATGTAATTAATGTAGGCCTATATTAGATATATTAATAGCATTGATAGCAGCGCTCAGACATTCATCAACCAGAATTATAGGCATGATAATAATACTTTTCAATCTTAAACTCTAAAAGACCGTCTTTATAAGATCCAGTCAGGGTTCAATCATCGATTAAAGGGCGGTTAGAATTATTTCTCCACAATAAGAGACACACTTTAGCTTAATGCACGAGAGATGGGCAAATATAATTGTGGCAAAAGTGTGATAAAAAGTGATTGGGATCTAATGGAGCCGGCAGAAGCTTTCATCCAGTCATACGACTCTATGAAATATAAATCTTTCTTTCGAATGACATTTATAGCCTTTGACTTGCACAAGTGGGAGAGCTTCTGCGGCGTTTGCATTATTTGATGTGAAATCCAAAGTCTGTGTGTGGGTTTATTTACCGCTTATCCCACAATATTCTGCGGGGAAATATTAATTCCAGATGATTAGCGAACAAGACGCTGTGACAGAGTCAATACATCAGAGCGCTAAATCATCCGCTCCTGAGTCAGAGCACTGCATGTGACTCATGTAATGATTGCTCATCTCTGCGTCTGACAGGAACAGTGTTTACCATGTTCACCGTCACTTTAAACATCGTCCAGCGCCGCCGCTTCAGACGTGCACACGTGCCGTATCACACTCACACAGAGCAATGACGTGCAAAAGTTGGTGATTGTTCATTCCTAATGATTGGCTTTATGATTTGAGATGCACACTGAGGGACTCGTACGCAAATTATGACATTAAGAGACGGGGGTGAAAACTTTTGCACAGGATGATGATGATGTGTAAATCATGTTATAAATCAAATTATTTCATGTAGTACCGACCCTTCATAAGAAAAAGATGATCTCAAAATCATACAGTCATCGTTGGAAAGGGTTCAGAGGATGCACACATTATTGAGAATTACTTTGAAATGGTCGTTTGTATAAATTCAGCTGTAATTTTGGTTTGTGGAATAGCTTCAGGAAATTACTAAAAAAAATTTTTATGATCCCTCTTATTTTGAAGATCATATATATATATATATTCTATTATAGTTTTTATTAATATTTTGAATTAGTTTTTAAATAGTTTTTTTTATTCTTCTTTATTAATTATATATTTTTTCTAATAGTTTTTATGTCTATTGATTTTTATTAGAGTTTTAGTTTGAGTTATTTTTGTACATCACATTAAACTAAATGAAAATGAGAAGTGTTGCTTTGGCAACTAGATAAAATAAAATACGTTTATATAAATTCAATATTATATATAGACATAATAATATATATCTAAATATATAATAAAACATTTTTTTTTATGGTTTTAGTTTTTATTTTAGTCAACTACACACACACACACACACACACACACACACACACACACACACACACACACACACACACACACACACACAAACACTCTCACTCAGTCACACACACACACACGAACATACAAACATGCACAAACAATCACACTCACTCACACACACAAAGAAACATAAACACAAACACACACACACTCGCACACAAACACACGATGACACTGGCACACCCAGACACAATCACACTCGCTCACACACACACACACACGCACAGATAATCACATTCACTCACACACAAACGCACACACAAACGCACACACACACACACACACACACACACACACACACACACACACACACACACACACACACAATCGCACAGAAAAACACACACACAAACACATGAACACACAAAAATACACTCACACAAACACGCACACACAATCACACTCGCTCACACACACACACACACACACACACACACACACACACACCACACACACACACACACACACAAAGTTTGATAAAGCAGAGATGCCATTATATAGAGCAGAGCAGAAGTATATTGTGTTCTGACTCTACTTGTGAAGAAAACTCCTCAAACTCCCAGTAATTCATACACTCTCCACACACACACTCTGCACACACTCTCCACACACAGACACACACACACACACACACTCTTGCACACGGTG
>NC_137136.1:1177500-1195000 GCF_949319135.1 Squalius cephalus
GGCCAGAGGCTCCGCCGAATCGACATCTTACATCTCTAATCTGAAGGTAAGGGCAATATTTGACAGCAGCAGACATAATGGTTATGTTTTAGAAGGATATCGAGGTTACATCGGGATAAAAATACAACAACGATCACGAGCGTAATCATCAAACTTCTATCCACTCCATCTCAGTTCTCCTACTTAAAGTATATACTCTTTTTGTAAAGAAAAAGCAGATTCTTTTGAGTGTGTAGCAAAAGAGTAGACAAGTTTTGAGACATACTATCACGTCATACAATAACGTCTTTAATGGTTGTTCTCTGTCGCATCATGTCACAGTAAACTGACCTGTCAATCATCTTGACACAGTAAACTGACCTGTCAATCATCTTGACACAGTAAATTGACCTGTCAATCATCTTGTCACAGTTAAAATCCTCCACATTTCATTCAGAGAAATGCAGAATTGATCTTTCATGCGGAGGCTCTCCTCATATTCATGCATAATGATGCATTTAAAAGTTAATGGCCAAACGGATCTTTATAAAAGTTATTGCAGATTAAATATAATACGGCTAACATTACATACACATTTTTTTTTTTATCAAGTTAAACTTTGATTAGTCACTCAAACCTTTATCTAAACCTCTCGCCGTCGGTCGCGCATATCCGCCATGTTTTGTACTGTAGTTTTTTAACATTTTTTACTCGTGTTTGTAGTTTCTCTTCCAAAACACAATGGATCATGGGTAATATTAGCTGTTATAATGAGCACGGATTCACACTTCCCATGCTTTGGGACACACTTATTTTAATCTCACGTACTATTTAGGATGGATAGTACTATGAACATTGAGACGCAGGGCTTCTGGTTTATGCAGATCTTCTTCTTCGCATGTTTTTGGATCCAGAGATGTTCTATTTCAGAAGAGCCATAACAGCGCCCCCTACCGTATAACAGTGAAAACACGGATTGCCAGAAAAACTGGCGGGGAAAGAGTTAAAGAAACAGATCACCTAAAGATATCATTATTTACTCACCCTCGTGCCGTCCCAATCAATAAAAATCATTAAGTGCATCGCTCAAGGGCACAAACCCAGTTCTTTCGGGGCTTTGACTAGCATGCCGAAACCAAAGCGCACTTACCCTTGTATTCGAGATGGAAGCCGGTGTAGCTCACGGAGCCGTCGCTGCGGAAGGCGATGTGCATGATGTTCGAGCTGCTTTCAACCTTCTCCGGCAACTTGCTGTCTTGAAATGTGCCGATCAGATGACTGTTGCTGTGAGGCCCGTCGTAGAGGTACAAGAAGTCATAGTTGGGCTCAATGCTGAAACTGAGAGATGAAGCGTACAGATTAGAATCAGAACACAATTTACAGGACGATCTATTGACTTTTTCTATCCAATTCACCCAAACACTAATGAAAATTCTGTCAAGATGTCATTGCAAATCATTGGGGGCCGAAAAAGACAAAAAACTCCAGAAAAGTGAGACTTTAGAAGACTATATGAGAAGGAATATAAGCATAACCACTTTGATATGGTGTTTTAAAGGTGACATATTATGCCTCTTGTCACAAGATGTAATATAAATCTATGGTTTCATCAAAAAGTGTCTGTGAAATTTCAACTCATAATTCCCCCCAGATCATTTATTATAAATTTGCCCTTTTTTGGGTGTGAACAAAAACACGCCGTTTGTGTGTGTCCCTTTAAATGCAAATGAGCTTTAGCTCCGCCTCCGTTCAGAAGAGGGCGGAGTCTTTACACGAGCTTCAGAAACTCCGGCAATAACAGAACAGGCCAATCTCCCTCATCCAGAATCCCAGAATAACCAGTAGCGAGTGCAGCCTTACGGAGAGACTCAGGAAGAGCTTCTGGATGTTAGTGGAGACATTTCTGTAGTTGTTGTGGAGTTACACTGATCATCTCATCATCATGTTTAACTCCTCCACAAGTGTCCACAGTTCCTGAGGTGTTTATAAGACAGCGGTGACATGTTCTGGTCAATAGTGTTCAGTCTGAGCTCAACCACAGAACAGCTTCAGGCTCTGCTGGATCTTCATCAGTGCGTTAGAACTGGTCTCTGTTGGCGCGTGTGGAACCAAATGTCGGCTGGTGTGTGTAAACGTGCAGATTAAGGGCCGGTAATATTATAATAAGATCCTCTTCATACGTCAGAAGGAGAGCGAAATCTGATCGGCTTATTTTATAACATGCTTGCAGAGAAAGACTCACCGAAAAGTTTTCAGTTTTCTGTGTTGGTAGAAGCACCGATTACAGCACTTACACACGGGAAAAGTCATATTTTCATGATATGTCCCCTTTGATGTACATTTTGTAGCTTTATCAATGTCACGAATGAATCACATCTGTGTGAAGGGTAGTTTTTTCCCTTTGTGTACCACAGAAGAAATAGCAGCATACGAGTTCAAAATGACACGAGAGTGAGCAAATAATGACAGTACTTTCATTGTTTGCATGAACTAGCCCTTTAAATCTCGCTGCGGAAATGCGAAATGCTCATAGAGTGTGTAAAACAGGAAAGAGAAAACAAGCATGAACATTTATCAAGTGCTTGTTGACAACACCACAAGCTTTCACAGAGTGATCTTCCTGAAAGACCTTGTGGGTCATCAGAGGCAGAACATGTTTTCAAGAGCCTTTTCTGTATGTTTCAGGCGGGGAAATATTATGATGTGGGTGGAAAATGCTCATGAGCGGCAGAGCGATGCTTTGGGAAACGCTGCACTTCACATTGAGGACCGCAGTGACAGCAGACGGTCATATTCATGTCATTATGAAGATTTGTTTACTCTCCCAAAACTGCACCAACAATACGCCATTAATTTGAGACGGTTTTGTTAATACTGTAATAATGTCACTGTGAGTCATCTCATCTATCTTGAGGAATCTTTTCCCAATTACCATGCTGATAAAAACACAATTACAAGTCATATGTTAATTTGAAATTAATTGGGCCTTTGGTGCACTGATCTCAGTCTGATATCAACACCATACTCCAATTTACAGCTGAAGATGGGAGCGGTTATGGGTCAGCGATGTGACACGGATTTTATATGTTTGGGATGTAATAATTTATTCAAAGATGCATTAAAAATGCAAATCACACTGACAATGACTTGAATACATCTTCCTCTATGATGAACCTGTTCAAAAATTCAGTTTGATATTTTTTGACAAAAATGTCCATGTGGCGTATCCATCTTCAGACTGTAATGAATGCATGAAAAGTCTTATTCAAAGGATGAGGTTCTAGGGGGGGAAACTTGCCATTTGAATAAATAAGATAAAACTTAAGATTATGAGTTGTGAAATCAATATATATATAGTAATGTTTAGAGTACAGGTCAAAAGTTTGGAAACTGAAATAAGTCTCTTCTGATTCATTTGATCAAAAATACAGAAAAATAAAACAAGTAATATTGTGATATATTATTACAATTTAAAATAATGTTTTTCTGTTTTAATATATACTTTCAGATATAATTTATTCATGTTATTAAAGAATTTTCAGCATCATTACTCCAGTCTTCAGGGTCACATGATCCTTCATTGTAATATGATAATTTATTATTAGTGCTGGGCAACGATTAATCACGATTAATCACATCTAAAATAAAAGTTTGTGTTTACATAATATATATGTGTGTGTACTGTGTATAATTATTTTGTACATATAAATACACACACATGCATGTATATATTTAAGAAATATTTGCATGAATATACTGTATATATATATATTTTATATTTTATATAAATATATAAATATTTAATATATAACACATTTTTCTTAAAATTATACATGCATGTGTGTGTATTTCTATATACAAAATAATTATACACAGTACACACACATATATATTATGCAAACACAAACTTTTATTTTAGATGCGATTAATCGTTGCCTAGCACTAGTTTATTATCAATGTTGGAAACAGTTTTGCTGCTTAATATGTTTTTGGATACTTTTTTCAGGATTCTTTGATTCTTTCCCCCCCCCCAAAAAAAATGAAAGAAACACTGACCCCAAACTTTTGAATGATAGTGTATATTGTTGCAAAAGATTTATAATTTAAATAAATGCTGTTCTTTTTTTTTTTTTTTTTTTTTTTTTATTCATCAAAGAATCCTGAAAAAAGTATCACAGGTTATTAAAAAAATAGTCCAACATTGATAATAAATCATCATATTAGAATGATTTCTGAAGGATCATGTGACCCTGAAGACTGGAGTAATGATGCTGAAAACTCTTTAATAACATGAATAAATTATATCTGAAAGTATATTAAAACAGAAAGCCATTATTTTAAATTGTAATGATATTTCATAATATTACATTTTTTTTTCTGCATTTTTGATCAAATAAATGTAAGAGACTTCTTTAAAAACAGTGAAATAGTAATGTTTCCAAACTTTTGACCGGTACTACAACAAAATACTTGATGTTTGCAACACTTAGAGTAATGTGGAATAAACTGTAGAGTAATTACATTTCTTCTGTTTTATTTTATATTTTCATACAGTTTTCATAATGTCATTTAATTAGCTAAGATCTTACCTGATAAAAGCCAAGGAGATGACATAATCAGGATGGACCGTGATGAACCAATCACAGTCTTTGCTGTGTGGGTACGGGTGGGGGAAGTTAGGAGACAGGATGAATCCGGACGAGCCTGTGATGTTTCCGCCACAAGGAGCTGGAAAACACAGATTATGAGCAGCGGTAATAAAGTTCAGTCTTTCCCCCCTGCCTATAGCATGCAAGTTTATCTCAATAAATCTCACTAAACCCTAACGCTGAAAATAATGAATTGGTTTGAGTGGGACAAACTTAAATTAAACTTATTAGTTCAGTCAATCAAGTATTTAGCACTTTCTTTTTCTTTCAAGTTCACAGAACTGATATATTCTAAGTAAACTGAACTGTTTCATTGTTTTGAGTTTTATTAAATTAATTCTTTTAATTTAGACGAACTTAAGTTTAACTGAATATTACTTAATATTATAAGATATTTTGGGGATATTTAATTTTATTTTATCAATCAATAAATTCCACTAGAAACAAACCTTGTTGTATTATTTTAATTTAATACTGTGAAGCTGCTTTGATACTGTATTGTGAAAAGCGCTATACAAATATACTTGACTTGACTTGACTTGACTTGAATTCGGGCTGGGATTTCAATTTCCCAGCATGCTTTGCCGATGGCGCTCGAAAGGGAGAGTAAATGCTAAAATTAAGTGTAATATAATGCTGTTTTTTTGTTTTGTTTTTTGCAAGATTAATGTTAAGTAGGAGATTTAGTAGTGATTAATGTTTTGTTTTGCTAATTTGGAAGAATTTCTGTTAATGTTGGTTTTAGGATAGTTAACATCATGGTGACAAGTGGTGCATGAGCTTAGTTTGAGAGCAAATAAAACCTTTATATTACTGCACTCATACAGCAAGTGCTACTGTATTACATACTATTGTTAATATGTTAACAAATTAGTGTGTTAGCAAACTAGCTTGTTAAAGCTAGCTACGTTCATACTAATAAAAGTGTTGACATTGAGATTACATGAAAGTTTTAAGTTAAATGTTTGAATCAGTGTACTCAAACATTTCAAGTTAAGAACTATTAAAATGTATAAGTACAAAATAAAAGTCTGCCAGTTCTGCTAACTGATTGCCTTGCATTTTTTTGAGTTTTGCCAACTTATTCGGGTTTACAGTGTTGGCTGATATATCATTCAGTGAAAGTCATAAAAAAAAGGGTAAAACTTTATTTTACAGCATCTTTGTTACATATTACATGTACTTACCATAGTAATAACAGTAAATGATGCATAATTACATGCAACTAACCCTCAACCAACCCCTAATCCTACCCTAACCCTATAGTAAGTACATGTAGTTGCTTAATATTACTCAGTACTTAAATGTATAATTACACTGTAACAATGACACCTAAAATAAAGTGTAACCAAAAAAAAAAAAAAAATGCAAATCACATCATTAATATTCATGAGCAAAGCTGAGAGGATAAACTGTTCTTAAGCTCCAGGTCTGGCTTTAAACCGGGTTGACCTTTAAAACGTCTAAATGTGACTCAAACTTAAGAAAATAGGTTCCCTCTATCCACAAAATAAATGTAGTATCCCAGAAGCATTTATCACGGGAAGTCGGGAAGTTTTCCCCCCAGTTTCCAATAACCCAGAGGAGTAAGCGCTGACTGGGCACGCGATCAGAAACTTCCCTCAAAGAACATGTTTTGGTTTGACTGTAGTTGCTTAATATTACTCAGTACTTAAATATATCATTACACTGTAACAATGACACCTTGAAATAAAGTGTAACCAAAAAAAAAAAAAAAAATGCAAATCACATCATTAATATTCATGAGCAAAGCTGATAGGATAAACTGTTCTTAAGCTCCAGGTCTGGCTTTAAACCGGATTGACCTTTAAAACGTCTAAATGTGATTCAAACTTAAGAAAATAGGTCCACAAAATAAATGCAGTATCCCAGAATCATTTATCACGGGAAGTCATGATTCTTTACCCCAGTTTCCAATAACCCAGAAGAGCAAGCGCTGACTGGGCACGCGATCAGAAACTTCCCTCAGACAGATTTATCATTATAAAGAGTCATTTCTTCTGGTTATTCTGGAGCTGACAGGTGTGAAATGAGGAGCTGGTGTTTGAGTAAACCTCACCGATGCACGTGGGAGGACTGGGCTGCCAGAAGAACCTGTTGTCCACCTGGATGCAGGTGATCCTGGGTTCTCCTTGCAGGTCGTATCCCGGATCACACGCGAAGGTCACGGCGTCTCCCGGCTCTTTTCCGTCTCCGCTGCGACTCCCGTTCATCGGCGTTCCCGGATCCCGGCAGGCCGTCGCCACCGAACCTGCAGAAACGGGAACGGTGACCAGCTTGCTTTTCACTTACTGGGAAATCTCAGCAGGAGGGACAGTTTCCCGCTCGGAAAAGAGGTTGCATGGCCTCGGAAGCGAGCACAATGTCTCACCGGGGGCTCCGGCTAAGCAGAACACGAGCTAATGCTGGCGTGGAGCAGAACTGAACAATCACTTGCTAATGGATGCGCTTTTTATGCATTTACCTCGAAATGGCTTTTTCTTTCTTCAAACAGAGGAACCATTATTCTCTTCAGGCAATTACATTCAGAAGTTTGGGAACAAAAGTGACAGTAAAGACACGTATGATGTCGATTTCAAATAAACGCTGAAACTTTCTATTCATCAAAGAATCCTGAAAAATTAAATCTGTCACGGTTTCCATGCAAATATGAACTGTGTTCAACATTGATATCATTGAATCATAAATGTTTCTTGATTATCAGATCATCATATTAGAGTGATTTCTGAAGGATCATGTGACACTGAAGACTGGAGTAATGATGCTGAACATTCAGCTTTGATCACAGGAATAAATTACACTTTACTATATATTCACATAGAAAACAGATGATTTACATTATAATAATATTTTACAATTTTTACTGTATTTTTAATCAAATAAATGCAGCCTTGATGAGCATAAAAAAAAAGATAAATCTTACAGACCCCAAACTTTTGAAATACTTATAAATAATACTGAAATATGTATTAATATGCACCGATGTTACCTTATAGAAATAAACAGCAACATTTATGTTCATACAGTATAAAATAGGTAAAAGTTCTGAAGCAATATGAAGGGTTTGAAATTCTCAATCACGAAATTATATAATCACGATATGCACCGTTATATATTTTATATACAATAAAATGACTTTAGCTCAGAAAATGATATAAGATTGTAGTCATGCCATCCACCCTTAATGAAGATGTTTCGCACCCATTATCAGCTCTGGAGTGTGAAACTGGTCTTACTTGAGAAGTCGATGGCGAATCCAGATTTGCTGATGTAGAAGTCGGTCTCGAACTGGACAGTGACGACGTTGAGAGTGCTGTGGATGCCGTCGGGCAACAGAGATCCACTCACTTCTTTCAGAGCCATCTCGTTCTCCGGGTGTCCGTCCCAAACCTTCAGGATATCGTGAGACGCCTCCGTGTCGAACGCCAGGAACTGCAGACTGGAAACACACGCACATTAAAGCCTCTGATTCACACTCAAACTCTCATGTGCACAAAAACACTTAACGCAATCTAATCAATCTAATAATAAGATAAATCAAGTACTGTAAATGCAATTAATAAATCATCTAATACCATTAAATATGAGGTGTCTTTATAGTATGTGATATTTTATTGAATGGTAAGGCTTGTTCTGTTTGTTTTATGGGGCGCTTGGTTAATCAGACCAACAAATGTGTCATTAAATGTGTACAAATTTATCAAATTGAACTGAAAATACTATAAAAAGACTTCACAATTTAGTTAACATGAACTTACCTGTACAATGAATAATACTTCTGTTAGTAAATTGGGCTTTACTGTAAAGTGCTACCAATCATAAAAGCAGACTTATTAATAATATATGTACTCCGCAAGCGTGACCTTCATCCAGTAAAGACAAGCGCAGCGCCATAAACAAAGGTCAAAGACCTCAATCATGAGAAAATAAAATGACATTTACATCGGTAGATATACTTCACTTCAGGTCAGGTCAATGTAATCTGTTTTACATTAATAAGCTTGACTCGTTCCTATGCAGTTCTTCTAATAACGGGCTCTGTCGAAGTGATGAGCGCTTTCGAAACACGCTTCGTAAAGATATTTTGCCAATCATTTGTTTCGAACCAGTGATTCGAAGTGTGTATCAAATTGCCAAAGTCACGTGATTTCAGTAAACAAGGGTTTGTTCACATTTTTCGTAATTCGTAATTCCAATGATTCGCCACTAGGGGGCGATCTCATGAACTGCATATGATTTTTACCTGCATGATTTCAGTTCAATTTTATAAATTTGTTCATAAAAGAGTTGTTAATGGTCTGATTTAATGGTCTGATTAACCAAGCTATCCATAAAACAAAACCCTACCATTTAAAAAAATATCACATATTATAAAGACACTTCATATTTAATGGCATTGGATGATTTATTAATTGCATTTACGGTACTTGATTACACCTTCAATAAAACATTTGCAATTGCTTTGTAAAAGTGTTTTGTGCATGTTTGGTTTTCGTTGCATGTACACTGTTCTGACCAGCAGGGGTCGCCAGCATGTGGCGTCGTGAGCGCTTCGAAACAGTGAATCATTTTGCGATGCAATTGATTCGAAGTTTCAAAAAGCTTTGTTTTTCCCATCACTATGCCAGTGACTTAATAATAGTGAACATTTGGATTCTGCTCATCTGTTCCTGTGTTCACGCGCACAGAAAGCCGCCTCTCATACAGCACGCGAACACTGAACTGAGTTCTCTTTCTTGCATTTCATGGATTATGCTCGTAAACACAGTCAGTTTTGTCTTAAGTGAGCGTATGCATAAATACGATGCATCAGAAATTAGATCCATGCGTTATCTCTTAAAGTGACAGCAGCCTAATAAACCTGAGTCATTAATGCTAATCAAACAACAAAATACAAATAGAACATCACTCACTGATCTTGACTGAATAACTTTAGTGAGTTTAATAAATATTAATCTATATTTTCCTGAACACTGGATCTAGATCTACATGCAATTTGTATATTTGTTCAGTTTTATTTATGTGTGCGTGCTATTGCTAACACATTTATCTGTTCTGACTGTTTACTTGTTTTTAATAGCGTTTGGATTTTTATAGTTAGGCAAGTTATTTTTGCTGTGATACTGTTAAAACCATAGGCAAAAGTTTAGACGTGTCCTTTAGCCTGCTGATGGTTCATGGTGTTCAGCTTTTTACCACATTAGAATTGAAACTTCAAAATTCAATCGATAGCCAACCCTACACTGATTTATCAATCCCAACATGTGCAAAATGTTTTGTGTGTCTTTGAATTTATTATAAAATGTTATAGTTTTTAATGCATCAAATCAGATTTGAAGGGGACACTTCATGAAGGGGATTTAGTTGGTTTAACTTAAAGTAACATGATTGCCTTAAAATGTTGAGTTCATTGAAATTAAAATTTTTAGGTAATACAATAAAGGAGAATGGTTTAATCAACAGAAGCTCAAAATATTATGTTATCTGAACCACATAAATTATTGATTTGATTTGACAGAAAAAATGTTGTGATAAATCATGAAAATATATATATATATTTTTATTTTTTTATTTTTTTACAGTGTGGAATTACTTTCAATTATTTGGATGAAAAACAACTATAAGGAGCTCTGTCTGTTGGCCTTATTTTTGATTAATGCAATTATTAATATTATTAGTGGTGGTGGTTTTATATTACATATTTACATTATTTGTAGTGTTCTGTGTGCATACAAATCATAATAACAATTTAAATGTATATTATTAGTGTACACATTGTATTCGTCTGAAAGAAGAATATACACCTAGGATGGCTTGTGAGTAAATCATGGGCTAATTAAATTTTTGGGGTGAACTATCCCTTTAATGATCTGCGTTTCCTTCTAATTAATAAGCAGTCACCTGACGGTGTTGCCGGGGTCCACCTCGATGCTCCATGTGCAGCGCAGGTTGTTGTCATATGGAAAAGGGTATCCAGGAGAGAGTATGCGTCCAGACGATTCACCTTTAAAACTTCCCCCACACTCCGCTACAATAGATCAAAAGCAGAAGTTATTGCGCTGTCAACTCCCACCCACGACGAAGACGAGATGCATTCTCCCTGCCATTAATGATGAGTTCTGTGGAGACTGTGTTTCTGGATCCGACACCCCCTCATCATCCCGACGAGGACATGCAACAATGGGCTGTAATTATGCATGCAAGAGACGCTTGCTTTTAACTACGTTCCTTGTGCATGCCATTAATTAATGTTAAAACTCTGTCCACATTATTTATGAGTTCGGTCTTGCATGAGAAGCAGAGGACCACTGCATATATCACAAAAATAAAGGAAGTATTATCATACTCATTACTGCGGCCTCAGCCACGATATCTGCACTACATCGCTCATTAAAGCGCTTGTTTCTGTGTCGCATTACAGCAAACGCTGAACTCATGAGCGAACAGGTTCCCTTATGACAGAGAAACTACTGTCATTACAATGGGAACGAACACAGAGACGGACAAGACAAACACTGCAGAAGAAGAAAGCCGGCCCCTGGAGATTATCATGTCTCATATCTTCTCAAAGGCCACTTTAGAGCTGGAGTGTGTGTGGATTTGTGGCTTTTAAAGTTGTTTATGTGTCTATATGGTGTTTTTAATGTGCTTTAAGACAAAGCATGTGTAAAGTCGACAGCATTGCTGAGTATTTCCTCCTTAAAACTGCAGTGAACCAAAGACAGTCTCAAAAACACGCTTTGAAATCGCTGGTGTTTCTGACGTCACAAACTACCTTGTAACCAATCAGATCAACGTGTGATCGTCAACCAGTGGATCTCTGAGCTGAGTGAGTGGAGGCGGGGCTAATTTGCATATTCATAGAACCGCGTATACTAAATGAGGCGAGGGTGTCGAGTTACATTCAAGATATTTTAAGGCATGAAGAATTGTTTTTCAAGGAAAAAAACGTTTAAATATGTCATTTTAGTGTGTTTTAAGGGATAACTTTAAAGGTTTTGTTTGAGTTTAATAAGCAGAGACACTGATTCCCCTGAAAGTTGTGAACACAGTCATTCTGTGGCAATCTAAAAACATTGCTCTGTTTGTTTGAGCGTACAGAAACGCTTTGTTTGAATCAACCAATGATGTGATTTTGGCGCAGGACTATGTGTTTGTCCCAGTGGGGAAAACCTGTCCGAAAACAGTCATTATTCTTACAGTCATTTTGGAATTAACAAGCAGCAAACTAATCGCACATTTAATGGATGTTTTACACATGATAAAGAGTAAAAATCACATAAATGTACTTTTTTTTTGTTAACATGGGCTAGTGCAGTAACAACTGAAAGTGATCTGGACGGTCAACTTGAAAAACGAATTAATATTTTATGCTACATTTTATAATTGCACGTGATCTGCTTTGTGAAGAGGGAAAATAACTGTATAAAGAGAGACATTTATCAGCTAGCTTTTGCATGAAATATTTAGCACAGCCTCGATGTGCACCATTTTGAAGTTGAAATTCCCAAGGCGCTGTCATAAGAGCGAGTGGATCCCCGAGGCGACGCTTCTAGCGCTCAGTCTACAGAGAGACCGGCTACTTCTCTCTGACTGCTCTATTGTTCATCAATTTCATCATACAAAAGCCAAGAATACGCTGGTCCACCATAAATATTGATGACTCTACAAGACTGATCAACTAATGTGAAACTTCTTTATAGTTTGCCTGAGCGTTTTGAGACTGAGACTGTGTTCTGAAAACATTGTGATCTACGTTGCTGATACAAAAGCAGGAGATTAAAGATAAAGATGACCTATTGTGCTTTTTCCATCTCTCTTTAGTGTGTAATGTTGCTGTTTGAGCATGAAAAAGCTCTGCAAAGTCTCTCTATATCAGAGTCAGTGTTTCTGAACTCCTGAAACACCTCCATTGTAGTCTTGAGTTTTCTTCCACGTCACAATATTCCTCATTATAATAATTAATGCGCAGAATAAAGGGGCGGGGCCTGGTTGAGTTAGTTAGTAGTGTGTTAAACTGGAGGTTATGGTAAGGGGCGGGACATTTCCCAAACACACTCGAAGCAGTCGACCAATCACAACACACTGATCCAGCCGACCAATCAGAGCACAGTGTACTTTTCAGAAGGAGGGGCTTCATAGAGACAGGAACTAAACAGGAGTGTGTTTCCTGAAAGCATCGTTAGCAACTATGGTCCGTCGTTATAGAATACATACAAATGTCATTTACGTCTTTTAGTTTGTCAAGAGATTTAAAGTGTAGTTGTTGAAGAGTGCGCATGTGTGAACGAGCTCTAGTGTGGTGTTCCTCAACCAGTGAATGGGTCGCGAGACTTTCTCTGTGTTCTCGGTGTCACACCGGCACAGCCAATCAGTGCGCTTCACAAAAGGCTCATTGCAACAGGCTACGTTTACATGCAACCAAATCATTCATTAGTAATTGCATTGACGGCTTAATCGGACTGAAAATCCTCATGTAAACAATTTAATCAATCCGATTGAGCTCGATCCGAATGAAATTTCGATCGGATTGAAAGGGGCGGTTTATTCCTTTTCTAATCCGATCGAGAGAACATGTAAACACTTGATCGGATTGAAACCCGAAACTGAAAGCACTGGCATTGTGCAATGACGTAGAAATAGCGAAATGAACGAGCTGTTGTTCCTGTTGAATAAAGTGTCGTATAAATGAGTGTCCCGTCATCCTATAATCCTCCTTTCACTCACTCAGCGTCTCTGAAGTGGAGCATCATCCCACCAGTCCTTGTTTCAGACTCTCATCCACAGACGACTGCTTTTGGCACAACGGTTCATATGCTCATACTCCAAATTATGACCAGAAATGTATAAATATTAAGTCTGCTGTTAAAAACAAATAAAGAACCAATGTAGGATAATGGTTATTATGCACAAACAGCGAGAAACTCTGTATATTCATGCAGTGTGCGCATGGCAAAAAATATATTTTGATTTGATTTGTTTTGAATCTTGTGACATATAAAGCGCACATCAACCCGATCACGTGTTTAGCGTTCATGTAAACATACCTTCAGATTCATTAATCGGAATGAATTCAGTCCGACTGAAACAAAAGTTGTGCATGTAAACGCAGCCAGTCCTCCAACGAATCGTATTTTCGAATGTCGTACGTTGAATCATTATTGCCGTAACTTTCTAACGCTATTTTTCAACTGTCCTATCACATTGCCGCGAACGGCTCTTAATGGACAAGGTCCTACTCTCTTTACGTAATGTTACACACACTAGCCCTATTGCTATGCCAGACCTTATTATACTGTACGCAGCCACGGAAACAAAAGGCAGGAATAGGCGGACTACAGCTAGTTAGTGTGTGAATCTGGGAAACAGCACTTTCCCAGATTCCACCGCGTCTGGATATGATCCTTTCAGAGCGGCGGTCTCAAACGTCACATTAACCTGAGTTTGCCTCATAGTCTGCCTAATTATTGAAAATATGTGTGTGTTTTCGTGAAATTAATTATAATAAGCATATAGGCCTAAAGAGGCATTTCAGTTAGGCTAGAAGAAAGAAGAATGAGGCATTTATATAGCGCTTTCAAATGTACTACTGTACACCCAAAGCGCTTTACAATCATATCAGGGGATCTCTCCTCAACCACCACCAGTGTGCAGCATCCACTTGGATGATGCGACGGCAGCCACAGTACAACGGCGCCAGTGCGCTCACCACACACCAGCTATAGGTGGAGAGAGGCTACTGATTTATCTCCCGCCTCAGTGGGTCGTACGACTGGCAAAAGGTTGAGTTCTAGTGTGTAAGAACGAGTCTATGATTGAATCTGGAAATAAAGCAAAATAACTGAGAATAGTCCTCAGATGTCATGTCTGTAATGTATAGCGAAACATCTAGCGTTAATTTGATCTCAAACAGATTCATTAACAGTAGTTATTACTCCATAACCTGCGGGACATCATTAACCAACAGGGTTGAACGACCAATTTGTGACAATACGGTTTCAGGAAACAGTCGTGACTATAGTTGATTTCTTCAACGATGATCGTACTATAGTAGTGAAGCAGCGAGTTACAGCGTTATACGGGAAACACTCCTGAGCGTTACTGACAGACTGGGAAGAGAGGAGCCGCAACAATGGAGAATATGAGGAAATAATCAACATTAATGCAGGAAAACCTGTTCTAGTAGAGACCAAAAGTACCTCAACTTACACTTATTTTATAAACTTAGATTATTTCAGTTAGTCGCCTTGGCCACATTTTGTCAAGTTGTTCATCTAATATTTATATTTGATTTTATGTCAACTTTATTTTTTAATTACTAAAAGTGATTTTTAATAGTTTTAGTTTTAGTTAACTGGCCCAAGGCAAATTCTCAGAATGTCTGCAGTGCCATTTTATGCAAATACTTCCTTTAATCACAAGCATATTCATTTTCATGGAAGGAATAACTCGAGTGATTCTCTACTAATGCTAATCAAGTATTCATTACTTCAGTGAGCTGACTGTTTCTGCATTAAATTATTACATTGTTTAAATTAATACATTTTTAGCTAACTGTGACTTTGTATATGTACATTTCTGAAAAACATAACTTAGACAGTTTCCTCTGATAACAGATCACTGTAAATTGTAATGTGGACCCCCCCCCCCCCCCCCCCCCCTGCCTGACATTGATTGGTCGAACAGGAAGCCAAAACAATGGAGAATATGGGGAAAATAATCAACATTAATGCATGTAAACCTGTTCTAGTAGAGCAAAATAACTAAACCAAGACTTTGCAAAAGCACATAATAGATCCTCTTTTTCTTTTTTTCTTTTTAAGCGACTGATTGGAAAGGAAGAAGAAACCAAAGACAATTCCTTCTGCTGAAAACAACTGGCATATGTTCCAGGCAAACGTGTGATGATCTGGTTCACTCGGTTTACACTGTCTAAAAAATGTAATTAAAACAATTTGATTATTGTTTAAATTCCAAGATGATTATTATATGGTTTTAAATAGGCAAAGCTGATCTGAATGACCTGGCTATTGATGTAAAGTTGGGTTGTTGACAAATAACACTCCCCCCCCCCCCCCCCCCCAATATACATTTTCTACACATGCATGTTTTAGGTGTTATAACTGGTTTGACCTTTTCACAGTTCAAATGGTCATGAAGTGCAGCAAATTAATTTTTAAAAGTATAAATAATCCATGTGCTCTCAATTAATTTGGGGCCATAAAAAACAGCATGTAGGATAATTAAGAATTTATACAAGAATAAAATGATGTCAATGTCTTGCTGCTAAACTAGCGCATGCATAAACTGTCAATCTAGTCATTCCGAGTGATTTGCAGGTTAAGAAGTTTGAGCGTCTCAGTTGTCTATAATTAAGCACAGCTGCGAAACCAATTCTGGACAACATCCCGTTCTGGAGAACAGCAAACCAGCGTCCAAAGCACAACATATGCTGGTCTTTTCAGCGTGCTAATTATGAACATTCACTCTCCAAATGAGTATGTACTCAAAAGACATTTTCCCCATGAGTATTTTCTGTATGAATCTCAAGGCTACGTGAATATAATATTATCTAATAGTCTAAGCTCTTTTTATACATTAAACTCAGGATTTGAGCAATCTCTGATTTACAATGAGAAATGAAACACAAACACACGCAGGAAACATCTCAGCTAAACGCTGTGTAGTTCTCAACCGGCCAAAGGAAACACACCAGGATGATTTGCATATGTTTACAGTCAAGAAGAAATAAAAAATGCAACCCATTTATTTTCTGGTGCATAATTCATGGATACTCCTAATTTAAAAAATGTCTCTTCACATTTATTGAATTACTTGCTACAGCTCTGGATGTTACTATGTATAACAATTAAAATAATAATAATTAAAATGATAAAATTATTAATATTATTGAAAAATAAAAACTATACAGTATATATTTTTTTAATTAATTTTTTTAAATATTAAATATTCATAATTAAACACAATTTGAAAGAAATATATATATTAAATATTTCATATAAATATTTTATCATAAAATCATTATATTTTTCTTTCTTTATTATATATTTACTATATCTTTCTTTCTCTTCATTATTTATTAATATATATATATATATATATATATATATATATATATATATTAGTGGTGGGCCGTAATCGGCGTTAACGCGCTGCGTTAACGCGAGACTCTTATCGCGCGATAAAAAAAATATCGCCGTTAATCTATTCTCCAAGTTGGGTTGGGAGCGTTGGGAGCTGGCTCAAGCTACACAAGCTATGATGACGCAATCTACCCGCGGCCGCGAGGAACACCCGGCTGCAACGCATCATATTCGTCGTCATCTTAAGTAAACACGGCTGAAAGTGAAAGCTGGTGTAAAAGATCCGTGCAACATCCATTATTTGGACTTGGTTTGTATTTAAGCCGTCCGACGTAGACTGTGTGGTGTAACAGTTCGGTAAATTAACACACGACCGTAATCCGTTCTACCACCTCAAATTCAAAACGAAACATATCACTGAATACCAGCGCGCCGTATTATTCCCAATATATCTTAGTGAGTGGTGTAGCACATAATCTCTTTTTATTAAAAGCGCCCGATTTTAAGAATCGTTGTTGTTGTGTTTCTTTTTAACTGAAAAGACATCAGTTAGACAATAGGCTATTCTAATTTTAAATTTGGGGTTTCATAAGCTCCAAGCCATAATAAACATTAGACCTACTTAAAGGGGGGGGGGTACAATGGTGTTTCATGTATTCAGAGTTGTTTACACTGTTAAAGAGATGGATTCTCATGCTAAACATGGGCAAAGTTTAAAAAATATATTTTGGACGAATAACGGAGAAT
>NC_137136.1:1200000-1207500 GCF_949319135.1 Squalius cephalus
CAAATGTACAATTGCATTTTACGAGCAAACACAATTCCCTGTGTTTTTAATGTGTCATATTCCATTACAGAGAACAGGAGCACCAATAATATCATCCCGACCGTTTAATCCTAATCAGATCTTAACGAGAGAATGATACAGTTAATTAATTCATTGAAATAGGTGTGGGTGAAAGAAACACACTCCGCGCCCGCCAGCGTTTACACCGTCCCAGCGGAGCGACGTTATGAATATCGCTTCGAGTTTCCATAATGCAACGTAAAACAAAGAAATAAACCCACAGCCATAATAATAATATTCACATTTATGTGAACATACAGCCTTATAATGCTGCGAGATGATCAGACGAGCAACACTGTGTCTGTTAATTAACACGCTAGATGAAGAAATTACAGAGGATGTTTAGAGAGTTTGTGGATATAGCAGATTTAATCAGCTTTAAACTCTGGTGTTGTGTGAAAACTCTTCAAATAAGGCAATGCTAACAGAATTAATCATGGAAATATCATGTTATTGATACAGTACTTTTGACTACATGTGTACATGAACACAAGAATACTGCAGATTTATGAAAGTCATAAGCAACACTGGTTTGACCAATGGCGTGAGTTTGGGGGCGGGGCTATATAGATGGGGGAGGCACCCAAGTCCCAGGAACGAGCAGCATCAAAATATGTAATTTATATTTCCTAATATTTAATGCGTAAAATACCGGAAATGTTACACGAAATGCCGAATTACTAGTGTAATTCAACAACCAATTCCTAAAACTAGTCCAATTTTACATTTTTTATTACACATTATATATTATAAAACATTTAAAACATTATAGAATAATGAATGTGTGAAAGTCTTTGATAGTGCTTGTTACTGGAAATACACATAACGTACCATAATGTAAAGTAACATAATGTAACATAACAAAGAGAAATCGCATCATGAGACTAAATTATGGGAGAATATTTATTTTTTAGGTGAACTATTAATTTATATAATAAACTGTTCTATAATATTTTATATTCGAAATTATTTTGATGCTGTCATTTATTATAAAATACATTTTACTATATAAATAAATAAATAAATAAATAAATAAAATAAAATACGAAATTATGGCAGAATTTTTGGGTGAACTATTCGTTTAAATGTTAAGTTGTTGTATAATATTTAATATTTGAAATTATTTTGATGCTGCTTGTTACATAATAATATAATATAATATAATATAATTTAATATAACAATATAATATAACAATATTATATAATATAATATAATATAATATAACAATATAATATAATATAATACAATACAACATAATATAATATAATATAACAATATAATATAACAATATAATATAACAATATAATATAATATAATATAATATAATATAATATAATATAATATAATATAATATAATATAATATAATATAATTAATATGGAAATGCCATGAACATTTTTTTTTTTTTTTTTTTTTTTTTTTGGGAGAGCTATTTCTTTCAAATAGTTCCCTCACTGTCTCCCCCTTCTCTTCGGCACAGCTAAGGTCAAAATCCAGATGCATGGGATGTAAGTGTGAACACATTATCAGTGTCTGACAAACGAGACGCTCAGAGCAAAAGCTGTCAGTGTTTCTCGCAGTGAATGAGCGAGTGCATCTGAAGAACAACTGCGTTAACCCTGTTTTCCTCACGCTATAATCCCGCTTTATGATTAATATATCAAATAATACAGCACTGTGAGGAAGACAAATTACAAACTTCTCATGAGAAAAGACAGACCTATAATTTCGAACAAAGAAAATTAAGAGTCTCCATCGCACTAATAATCCATGCATATGATGCCGCTAATTCAACGGTTTTCATTACAAAAGCAATAAACGGTGTGTGTGTGTGTATGTGTGTGTGCTGAGAACAATCATACAGTTCAAGCTGACAATGAAATGAAGATATTAATCCAGAAATTAAAATTAATTGAGCTAATATATTCGTGAGAGGTAGTTTTATAGATTGAGAGGGAGCGGGAGATTTCATTCGTATCCGTAAGCGTCCAAAATGAACTTATACCACCCTTGCCCATTAAACTGTATCATGCATTATTTATTAAAATATATATTCTTTGCCAATATACAGCAAAACGGCATCCATCATCATTTGATTTTTTCTTTTGCAGACAGTTTGTATGTGATTTCAGTCACTCCTGAGAGTCAGATTATCCTAAAACAGACAGTGGCCAACAAATGAGGAGCATACAGTGACAATTTATTTCCTCACCAAAGTCAATTGTGCTCATATTAGACACTTGGCTGGTGTTCATTTTGGACTATAATGATAATAATATAATATAATAATCAGTAAATATGTGTGAGAAAGGCCTTTGTTATTGCAATTTTGTGAAATCCAGATGGAATTACTGATAAAAATAGTCATTTGCAGCCTTGGTAGGGATGAATTTATTTATCATCAAAGCATCAGATATGAAATATCAGTGAAACACTGTTGATGTTTCTCACTTTTGTTTTTCCTCACAAGAATTTGAACATCCCAAATGAACTCAGAAGTCTGTGCTTCATGAATGCGGGTTCACTTTATATTCAATTTTGGGTAGGAAAACAAGAAGCTTTCGAGACAGACTAAAACTGCCAGTGCATTTCATGCAACTTCTAGTGTGTGTGAGTTTCTACACGTAGTGTGGAAATAAAGATGTACTTCACCGCTGGCAAAATAGGCTTTCAATAAAACTTGTCTGCCTGTACAGAAGAAAGGCGAAAACATTTCTGAAATCGGTGCTACTTGACTAGAGAAAACAGAGAAAAAGGCTGTCGTCTTCCTTTTGGCCAAATAGGTAAGAAAACTTCAACACCCATAATGCACTGGGCATAATGTCACCCAAGGCCACGCCCACTTTGCTCTTATTGGCTAAGCATGACCAGAGTGAAATACCACCTTGCTTTAGTAGGAAATACTGTTAAGCAAACTTTTAGTCATAATGTTGTTGACTTTTATTGTTCCAGAAGCAGAGTTCAAAGAGTGAAGGATCGAGATTGTTGCAAAGAATCATAAGTATGGAGAAAGCTGAAAAACCTCTGTGTTCGTAGTCAACATTTCAAATGCATGACCACAAATACAGTGTTTTAGGCCAAACTGATGAATGCTGCATCCATATTCGCCTACTTGTACTACGCCCTAAATGTGTTTAGAGCTTCTGTGAAGAATGAGTAAATACTTTTGAGTGTGTAGCAGACAAACTACTTCTTCATAACTGCATCTTTAATGGACGCTCTTCTCTTAGTTACGTGTTCCTGTCAGCGTTTAAACTGCCCTGTCAATCATCTCGTCACAGTTAAAATCCTCCACATTCAATTTTATTTCATTTCCTACCGTATCGGAGAGAAATTCAGCACATTAATCTGCCAGTCATGCAGAGACTCTCCTCATGCAGATGACCAAACGCACATTTAGAAAAGTTCACAATGCTTTTATAGATGAAATATAAAGTGGATAACAATGAATAAATAGTTTTTTGGCAGGTTAGATAGAGTATGAGTAAGAGAGGAAGAGTAAGAGTATGAGTAAGAGAGGAAGAGTAAGAGTATGAGTAAGAGAGGAAGAGGAAGAGTATGAGTAAGAGAGGAAGAGGAAGAGAGGAAGAGTAAGAGTAAGAGTAAGAGTATGAGTAAGAGTATGAGTAAGAGAGGAAGAGTAAGAGTATGAGTATGAGTATGAGTAAGAGAGTAAGAGTATGATATGAGGAAGAGAGGAAGAGGGAGAGGAAGAGAGGAAGAGTATGAGGAAGAGAGGAAGAGGAAGAGTAAGAGTAAGAGTATGAGTAAGAGTATGAGTAAGAGTAAGAGAGGAAGACGAAGAGTAAGAGAGGAAGAGTAAGAGTATGAGTAAGAGTATGAGTAAGAGTAAGAGAGGAAGACGAAGAGTAAGAGAGGAAGAGTAAGAGTATGAGTAAGAGAGGAAGAGTAAGAGTATGAGTATGAGTATGAGAGGAAGAGTATGAGTAAGAGAGTAAGAGTAAGAGTAAGAGTATGAGTAAGAGAGGAAGAGTAAGAGTATGAGTATGAGTAAGAGAGGAAGAGTAAGAGTATGAGTAAGAGTATGAGTAAGAGAGGAAGAGTAAGAGTAAGAGTAAGAGTATGAGTAAGAGAGGAAGAGTAAGAGTATGAGTAAGAGAGGAAGAGTAAGAGTATGAGTAAGAGTATGAGTAAGAGAGGAAGAGTATGAGTAAGAGTATGAGTAAGAGAGGAAGAGTAAGAGTAAGAGTACGAGTATGAGTAAGAGTAAGAGAGGACGAGTAAGAGTATGAGTAAGAGTAAGAGAGGACGAGTAAGAGTATGAGTATGAGTAAGAGAGGACGAGTAAGAGTATGAGTAGGAGGAAGAGGAAGAGTAAGAGAGAATGAGTATGAGTATGAGTAAGAGAGGAAGAGGAAGAGGAAGAGTAAGAGGAAGCTTACTGGTGTAAACCAGCTTAAATCCCTCGGCCGTGTCGTCTTGATCAGAGTAAAACTCGAGCCACAGGTGATTGGACGTGCTGGTCAACGGCCGACCCAACATAGAGGAGCCCGAGAAACTTCCCAGAAGCTCTGCGCTGCTGTCCGGACCGTCATATACCTGGGAAAGGAGGCCAGAGGAGTCAGTGCAATACTTTATGAAGAAAATAACTTTATGATTACTTTTCAGTATCAAAAGAACATGTGTTGATTTACCTTGAGGACATCACCTTGAGCCAGATGAAAGATGTTCGCTGAGATGTTGATTCCTTTCCCCCCCTGTACTTGAATGTTGTAGATGCACTCGTGGTTGTTCTCGTAATTGCGGGGATAGTTTGGGGACAACAGGACGCCGGAGTTCTTGGAAACGGTTGAGCCGCATTCAGCTGTGGGCAATGGGAACCGTAGTGACACAGTGGAACAGCAACATGTGAAAAGTGTCAATTTGGGGAAGTAAACAGAAAGCGAGGTATATAGAAAGAGAACATACGCCATCAAAACAATCAATATATCTTGAAAAACATATTTTGTCACTCATTGGTTGCATTCCAGTCAGTCTTGTATCGCACGATGCAATGCGCTCGTCCATTTACAGTGCACTCAAATGAAAAAGAAAATCATACAAAGTTCCTTGACTCGTTTTTTTTTTAGACTCCCAAAAGGTCAGAAATTGACCATCAAAACTGGATTCAAAAAATGCACAAAAAAAAAGATGCCAATCACTGAATTAAACTTGAAACATATTTGCATGTGATAGCAATTAGGACAATATAATTTGAAATGCTTGATGAATACTGCATACTTCAAGTATACTGTAAAAGTTGTAAAGTTTGGCCACTTCAAAATTTCATTTTTAACTTGCCTTGTCTTTAGAATTAATAAAAAAATAAAAACAAAATTCAATGCACTACCTTATAAACTAGTATATAGTATATAATAGGTACAATGTAAAAAATATATATATATATTACGAAGTTGTAAATAATAATTATAAAAAAATATTGGGGTACATTTTACAAATAAATACTATTTCAGTCTTTCAGTGTGTTGCTTGCCGTAAAATTAATTGTGACATTTACTAGCCATTTCTGAGTGAAAATATCTTCCAAACTAAATTTTTCAAGTGCACTATGTTAGCAACAACAAGCAAGTTTATATGTTGTGTTCAAGTCATCTCGTATAGATCGTATTTACGAGTTGAACGCACATGAACGCCACCACAATGTCATAAATACGAGTGGGAAGCTCTGGATTTTCTCTAAGCCCCGATCTTTACGAGTTGTAGGCGTGTGACTGAGAAACACGCCGGATACCACAATACTGAAAGGTATTTAGCAGTGATATTGCTAGACTTTTCTTTTTACAGCGAAGTAAGCTAATTACCTGCACAGAATATGATGGCATTATAATATAACACTGTAATATGTTACGATAAAGTTTGCAGTGGCTTCATAAATTAGGCTAATTAAAAACATAAAAAACCAAAGCACACCTGATGCACATTTCTTTGGTCTTCCTTTTCTAGAATTAGAGTTTAAGAAACTTGCTCTATTTTTGTGTAATTAATTAAGAGAAAGTACACCTCCATCTTACTCCGACGAAAGAGACTCCGTCGTAAACACGACTTCCCACCTCGTAAGTGCGAACTTCCCGGGAGGACTTGAACGCACCAATAGTCTATAAGTACCCTTATTATAAGTTGTAAGTTGTAAATAAATATATGCAACACTTCATTCCGATGGTCCACTTTACACAACATATTCTACTAACCCGAACTCTAACCTACAGTCTACTAATACTCTACTGAGAGCTAGTTGACATGTAGGTGCAAAGTTACTTATAGTTAGTAGAATGTCTGAAGTGAACTATCGAAGTAAAGCGATGTTAAGTCTTTCCATATCAAAATTTCACTTTGCTGCTTCTTTGTAATTATTTGTGAAAGTAAATCCTACACCATATTTTTGTCATTGTATAATAAGTAGTATACTGTGCAGTATGCTGTGAGTAGTACACTAGAATTTCATTCAAGTCAAGTCACCTTAATTTATACAGCGCTTTTAACAATATATATTGTTTCACAGCAGATTTACAGTGATAACAGGAGATTACAGTAACAGAGAGTGTTTAGGCTTTACAGCAGATCTAGAATAAAGTTATTGTCCAGCTAAAGTTAGTTTTGATTGATTCACTTCTGTTCATTAGATCATTAGTTATTAACTTAGGGGCCGCTAACACGACACCGTTCTAATACAAAACAGAAACTTTTAATGTGTTCTGGCCGTTCATTTGCACGACAATAGCGTTTGGAGCTCGAGAACGCAAACTTTGAAACAGCTTCCAAAGTGCAAGTATTGAACATTTTTGAAAAACCTTATCTTCAAACTTCAAAAACGGTGGCGGCGTACACATGCATATTACGTGTTTAGTCTATAGGTATGTGCATTTGAATATATATATGTGCGCAGACGCGTAGTCTTTTAAAGAGACCTCATTCAGAACGCCACTGAACTGGAAAGCAACCATGAAGACCAGTGAACCTCTGGACGTGGAAGCGAATGAGAGCGGCACGTACCCACACACCTTGGCAGAGGTGCACTCCACACACGCCGCCCGCCACCCAGACACGCGATCTCTCCAGCGCCCTGCAGACGATAGCCTGGCTCACACGAGAACGCCACGCTGGCGCCGACGCCGAAGCTGCCGCCGCTGTGCCTGCCAAACACCGGCACGCCAGGGTCCTCGCACGGCTCCAGATCATATTCTGAACAACAGCAGGCAAAAAGTTTAGCAGAAAACTTTCTCCGTTGGCCTCATTACGTTAGACAGGCTGAACTTCACTGTGAGCTAAAAAAGGTGCTAAATATTGTAATCCTGTATGTAGGATGTGACATAATTCATGTAAACGCTAGGTGCTATTGCGATTACTTATTGCTACATGTTCATTCCTGGAAGAAACTCAACGGAGGCGTTTCAGGGAGTTCAGAAACACTGACTCTGATAC
>NC_137136.1:1212500-1245000 GCF_949319135.1 Squalius cephalus
AGAGAGACTGAATCTTCGAATGAACCGTTTCAGACTCTTCGAGAAATGAAGTGATGCTGCGATGTATGTTATGAGAAAATTAAAGTGTTTTTTTACTTGGATGCATGCAAACCTGTTGTAGGAAACCCCAAAACAACATTATGAACCTTTAAAATAGCATAATAGGGGAACTTTAAGTTTAAAACACAGGGCCAGATTTACTAACAGCACAGTTAAGCAGTTTGAACAGGAATGTGTGTTCGGAGTGGCACGTGAATTGTCACACTGAACTGAATACAACAGTTTATGTAAGAATGGTTTTAATAATGATTTCCAAAAATGTATTCTGGTTTGTTTTCGTAATGGCTGGCTCTTTTTGTAACCTGGCTCATCAAATTTGACATAAATTTATATAAAATTTGTGTGCAGATGAATGAATAAATCATTTTGATTTAAAAAAAAAAATGGGAATGCTTGGGACAAAAGCGTCTGCCAAATGCATAAATGATGCATAAATAATGAAACATTAAAAAGAACTTCATGTCCTTCACATTCTATTCTATTGAATATTTCAGATTTGTGTCCAAATAAAAGTGTGATTTTGGACACATTTTAAAACATTAACAAAACCATCTGCTATATGTTGTGTTAACACAAAGAATGTTGAAGCGAAATTGCAGAAATCTGCATGCATTGGACAGACTCTTGATGATGTATATGTGCAATCAGGGAATCTGAAGCTCATGGCTCATTTCTAATTGTGTTTCTTCTGAACACAATCAGTCAATCGAAGAGCGACTCAAAGTGTCTCAAGAAAGCCAAAGCTGCGATAGGCTGGTGGCATTATCTCGGCAGGGCTTAAGATATTGATTGGGGCAAATATAGATCTTGAGTAATGGTCAAACCAAAGAAATAACATTTCAGTCTCATGCTAAGACTCGACTGTGAAAACTAGTAACAGCAAGAGACAACATGAGATGGAACAGAAAATCATTTTAAAACTGAGCTCACATTCGCAAACATTTTAAGTGCTTGCATTCCAATACACATACTCTTACACTGTGTCCTAACCCGACGCGATGCAATTACAGAGACAAGCAATTTGTGTCCACACTAGACACGCGACAAAATCAATCACAAACCACAGCCAATCAGAAGAGAGTGTAGGCGGAGTCTCTCTGCAAGCTCACTGCACTCGCAACCAAATCAATCACAAACCACAGCCAATCAGAAGAGAGTGTGGGTGGAGTCTCTCTGCAAGCTCACTGCACTCACAACCAAATCAATCACAAACCACAGCCAATCAGAAGAGAGTGTAGGCGGAGTCTCTCTGCAAGCTCACTGCACTCGCAACCAAATCAATCACAAACCACAGCCAATCAGAAGAGTGTGTGGGCGGAGTCTCTCTGCAAGCTCACTGCACTCACAACCAAATCAATCACAAACCACAGCCAATCAGAAGAGAGTGTAGGCGGAGTCTCTCTGCAAGCTCACTGCACTCGCAACCAAATCAATCACAAACCACAGCCAATCAGAAGAGAGTGTGGGCGGAGTCTCTCTGCAAGCTCACTGCACTCACAACCAAATCAATCACAAACCACAGCCAATCAGAAGAGTGTGTGGGCGGAGTCTCTCTGCAAGCTCACTGCACTCACAACCAAATCAATCACAAACCACAGCCAATCAGAAGAGAGTGTAGGCGGAGTCTCTCTGCAAGCTCACTGCACTCGCAACCAAATCAATCACAAACCACAGCCAATCAGAAGAGTGTGTGGGCGGAGTCTCTCTGCAAGCTCACTGCACTCACAACCAAATCAATCACAAACCACAGCCAATCAGAAGAGAGTGTAGGCGGAGTCTCTCTGCAAGCTCACTGCACTCGCAACCAAATCAATCACAAACCACAGCCAATCAGAAGAGAGTGTGGGCGGAGTCTCTCTGCAAGCTCACTGCACTCACAACCAAATCAATCACAAACCACAGCCAATCAGAAGAGTGTGTGGGCGGAGTCTCTCTGCAAGCTCACTGCACTCACAACCAAATCAATCACAAACCACAGCCAATCAGAAGAGAGTGTAGGCGGAGTCTCTCTGCAAGCTCACTGCACTCGCAACCAAATCAATCACAAACCACAGCCAATCAGAAGAGAGTGTGGGCGGAGTCTCTCTGCAAGCTCACTGCACTCACACCCAAATCAATCACAAACCACAGCCAATCAGAAGAGAGTGTGGGCGGAGTCTCTCTGCAAGCTCACTGCACTCACAGCCTTATCAAAAAAAAAAAAAAAACAGGGGAAAAACACCCAAGCCATCCGCTATAATCAGTCACTCTTGCAGATGAAAGCCTGGCATGGGATAATTACTAGGGATGTTAACCGATGACCGTTTGACCGATGGTTGACCGTATCAACGTTAACCGATCAAAGTTGTCGGTAGTCGGTTAAAAAAGAAAGTGATCTCTAAATTAGGCTATTATAGACAGTGGACTAAACGCTACTACAGTTAGCCATCTCACTCCAAGATCTTTTTGTGTGAAGTGAACAAATCCCTCACACTCAATTTTTCAAAACTCGCCTGTTTGTGCTTAATAAACCAATAAAAACATTTGGCGCGAGGTCACAGCGTTTGGGTTCGCGCGCTCACAAGGTTTGCGAAAAGTAAAGGCTACAGGCTAAAACACTTGAGGTTAGAGCCAGGGCAGACGACAGGAATCATCATCTTTCTTTATCATTGTTAGCACTACCTCAAACTAAAGCGGCGTCTCTTCGGAGCTGTCATTTTCTTAAATGAGCCGCGGCAATGTTTCAAATGAGCTTCTAACGCTAGACAAACGCCTTTATTTTCAACGCGATCACCTTGTACCCAAACCATATCGAAACTAAGGAGCTATTTGTCCTCCGATTGCATACAAGCTCCTCGGGGCCGCGCTTGCGGGACTCATGTTTCGCGCTGTAGGGGATTTTAAAAAAGTGACGTGAGCGGGAGGCAGAGCGGCAGAGAGATGCGACAGAGTTGCGAAATTGGAGGCGCGACTCGAAATGGCTGTTATTTCAAATAGCGTAGCATATTTTAAACTAATCGGTTAACCGGTTTCAACCGGCTAATGAGGCTCGGTGGTCGGTCAAGAAAATGTTTAGTTTTCGCCATCCCTAATAATTACTTCAAGCGCAGAGCGGAAGTGATGAAAACGTTGCCATTCATTCAATTTTAGTTTCACGTCATACTTTCCACAGGCTTATTTCGCTAAAATTGCACATCGGTACTTCCTCCTCCTCGATTAACATAAAATCATCCATTGTGCTTGAGTTAAGCAGACGACCTGTTTTGGTCCCTTTTTTCAGGGCTAAATGGTTGTTAAGGGCTTTGTTGCAATGCATAAGGGAACTCTCAAGTCATTAAGGGAAAATACTTAACAACAGCCTTAAAGGTGACATATTATGCCCCTTTTCACAAGATGTAATATAAATCTATGGTGTCCCCAGAATGTGTCTGTGAAATTTCAGCTCATAATTCCCCCAGATCATTTATTATAGCTTGTCAAATTTGCCTCTTTTTGTGTCTGAGCAAAAACATGCCGTTTATGTGTGTGTCCCTTTAAATGCAAATGAGCTTTAGCTCCGCCTCCGTTCAGAAGAGGGCGGAGTCTTCACACGAGCTTCAGAAACTCCGGCAATAACAGAACAGGCCAATCTCCCTCATCCAGAATCCCAGTATAACCAGTAGCGAGTGCAGCCTTACGGAGAGACTCAGGAAGAGCTTCTGAATGTTAGTGGAGACATTTCTGTAGTTGTTGTGGAGTTACACTGATCATCTCATCATCATGTTTCACTTCTCCACAAGTGTCCACAGTTCCTGAGGTGTTTATAAGACAGCGGTGACATGTTCTGGTCAATAGTGTTCAGTGCTCGTCTGAGCTCAACCACAGAACAGCTTCAGGCTCTGCTGGATCTTCATCATTGCGTTAGAACTGGTCTCTGTTGGCGCGTGTGGAACCAAATGTCGGCTGGTGTGTGTAAACTTGCAGATTAAGGGCCGGTGATATTATAATAAGATCCTCTTCATACGTCAGAAGGAGAGCGAAATCTGATCGGCTTATTTTATAACATGCTTGCAGAGAAAGACTCACCAGAACACAGTTACTGGGTTTCACTTTTCACGTTTTCTGTGTTGGTAGAAGCACCGATTATAGCACTTACACACGGAGAAAGTCAGATTTTCATGATATGTCCCCTTAAAAGTGGCCCCTAGGTTTATTCTTGCAACACGTGTTTCACTAAAGTTACCCTTAACCTTATAACTTAGCGTTTTCCTAACTAAAGGGCTTTCATGCAACTTCAGAATTCAAGGAATGAATGCATATTTCCTCAGCGACTTCACCTTTAATGATAATGAATGTCAGCGTCACTCCCTGTGAGACGATGAAAGAGTCTAGCGCCTCGGGCTCAACATCTGCCTAAATCTCTTTCTTTCTTTCTTCCCTCTGGCACTGTGAAGTACCCAAAATATTTCCTCCACATTCAGTTCATTCAGAATGACATGGATTCATTAAAATTTAATATGCCAAATGGGCCAGACATGCGATGAGTGCTCTTTTGGAAATAAGAACATTTTACCCGAAGGTTAAAGTCAACAGAATGGACGGTAACACTTAATTTCAATAAATTATTAGAGTATTAGAGAATCAGTTTCATGCTGAACGTGAACTATGTCTTGAGTCCTGCGCGCTAGTCAGCAAACTAAACATTTTCAAGGGGTTCTTCTGGTTCATAATTAACATTTTAGCTGATCATTATGTCTAATTGAATAGACGGAGATGCTTGTCAGTTCTCATAGTGCCAAAGCTGCTCATGAAAAATACAAAACTTTGAGAACTTAGTCACAGACTTTTTAAGAACAGAACATTCCGTAACACTTCAGCCTCTATAAATAATGTATATGGATGGGAATGTAATGTAATCATTATTTTGACACAATAGACAATAATAGGCGCTACATGTATAAACTAAACAAAGACAATATAATGTTTTGCCAACTTATATTTTATTTTATTGCATTTTATTCATTGCATTGCATTGATAATTGTCTTTATTTATTTTTTGTTAATAATCCTTGTTTACTCCAGTAGCAATATAAAATTAAGTTAATTTTATTTTATTTTATTGTGCATTAAAGGTAAACGTACAGTTTCAGAACTTATTTAATTTTATTGTATTGTTTATATATTTATTATATTTTTATTTAATTTAATTTAATTTAATTTAATTTAATTTAATTTAGCATTAAAGGTATATGTACAGTTTCAGAAAAAAAAACCAATGCAAACTTACTAAAATTATTTTATTTTATGGAAATGCATTGCATTGCACTGATAATTGTGTTTAAAATTATTAAATTTTTTAATAATCCTCGTTTACTCTGGCAGCACTATAAAATTAAGTATAAAAATTAAAATGAAATTTTATTGTGCATTAATGTAAACATACAGTTTAAAAAAAATAATGTAAACAATGTAAAACTTGATTTTTGTTTTATTTTATTAAATTGTTTTTTATTGCATTGCATTGATATGTATTTATTATTCATTTACACATGCATAAACTGAACAAAAACAATATAATTTTTTGCCAACATGCATTCTAAATGTTCTGAATGAAACTTTAACTACATAATGTCATATGAACAACCAGTTTCAACAGAAATGGTTTTTATTTAGATCTGACGGTATTTCCTGCTGTGAGAGAAATTGTTTTTTGATGAGATTTGCAGTCTGAATTAAATGTGATGAGAATTATTATACAGGCTCATACAATGAGGCTTTAATTAAAACGCTACAATAGTTGAATGTTTTTTACTGGTCTGATGGAGAGGCCAGCTCACCGTCACATGTGGGCAGTGGGTGGCTCCACCAGTGGTTCTTCTCACACACTAACTGGTCCTCGTGGCTCAGTCTGTATCCGGGCTCACAGCCAAACCACACCACCGAGCCGATGGCCAAGTCCTGGCCGTAACGGATCCCGTTTACCGGAACACCAGGATCCAGACATGAATGAGTGTCCAGAGTGACGCCTGAAGCACAGAGAATGACAACGAGAGATTATTTGACATCATTTAAAGTTAAAATAATAGTTAAAGAGATATTTTTAATAATAGTTAATAAAGTCAATATTTTATCATTTTATTTTATTGTGCATTAAAGGTAAATGTATATGGTTTCAGAAAAAAACTATGCAAACTTACAAAAATGATTTTATTTTTATTTTATTGGAATGCATTGCATTGCACTGATAATTGTGTTTAAATGATTTAGTTTTTTAATAATCCTTGTTTACACTGGCAGCACTATAAAATTAAGTATGAAAATTAAATAAAATTGTTTTGTACATTAAGGTAAACATACAGTTTCAAAAATAATGTAAACAATGTAAACTTACATACAATTATTTTTTTTTATTTTTATTTATTTTATTTTTTTTTTATTTTTTTTTATTTTATTGCATTGCATTGCATTGGATTGGATTGGATTGGATTTGTTAGTAATCCTTGTTTACTCCAGTAGCAATATAAAATTAAGTAAAAAATTATAATTTTATTGTGCATTAAAGGTAAACATCCAAAAAAAGCAATGTAAACTTACCTTGAATTTATTTTATTTTATTGTTTAAATTAAATTAAATTAAATTAAATTAAATTAAATTAAATTAAATTAAATTAAATTAAATTAAATTAAATTAAATTAAATTATTGCAATACATTGCATTGATAACTGTATGTAAACTGTACTTGTTTACTGAGGTAGCAATATGAAATTAAATAAAAACTATTTTCGTTTTATTTTATAGCATTTATGGTTGTAAGCAGCAATGCTGCAAACGGTCTGGAAATATGAAAGCAGTTTTTGTCAAATCAATAAAGCACACTAAATCGCAAAAAAAAAAGGGAAAGAAATGGAGAGAGTGAGACAGAATACTACAAAGAGAAATCCTCAAGCTGTTTGCTTGTGTGCAGAAACAGATACGATTCAGGTTGAAATATCATTTCTCAGGCAAAAGGCACAGGGTTTATAAAGACGGCCGACTCACTTTCATAAAAGAGCTTAAAGCCACTGTTAGAGCGACTGTTATCGGTGGTGAAGAGAAGATACAGGAAGTTTCCGCTGCTGAACAGGAACTGAGGGACTTGGGTGCCATTTAGAGAGGCGATAAGGGGCGAGAGGAGATTAGGCCCGTCGTGAACCTCCAGAAAGTCATAATTGAGTTCTGTCTGGAACCTGCCGGAAATAAAACAGATCAAAGAAAGCAGATTTAAAAAAAGGACACGGTGAAATGTGTTTCTATCCAGACACACAAACACAAACAGCTCATTACCCACGGCTGACCAACTGTTGCTCGTCGACCGCCTCTGTTAATGAGAAGCCTGTGTTCACACTGTTTACTGAGGGGATCAAACCGCTTTGTGATGTGTGTGAGTACACACAGATCTGCTGCCGTGAGCTTGATTTCATGGAATGGTTGAGCTAATAATGAAAATGCAGTCATTTATGCATCCCTCGTGTTGTTCCGAACTGGTATTTTTCCGGTCTTCCGCAAAATGACATTCATTACAATGAAAACAAAATGAATTACTAAAATAGTCTAAAATAATCATGTAAGTTATTCTTCTGAAGATAGTCTTCTTATGAAATCATGTTATTACTGCCTGACAAATAGAGCAGAAAATAGATGATGGATGGATTGAAGGATGGATAAACAGATAGAAGGATGGATGATGGATGGATGGATGATGGATAGATAGACGGATGAAAGGATGGATGGAGATAAATATATATATATATAAATAAATAAATATACTCTATACATATCACACAAAGCAATCATATGATTTCAGAAGACTTAAATTCAAACAAGGCACGTGCACTTTTATGATATCTTTATTTTGTTTTATTTAGTTATTTGTTTTATTTCAATCACAAGCCACAGCCAATCAGAAGAGAGTGTGGGCGGAGTCTCCCAGCAAGCTCACTGCACTCACAATCAAATCAATCACAAACCACAGCCAATCAGAAGAGAGTGTGGGCGGAGTCTCTCTGCAAGCTCACTGCACTCACAACCAAATCAATCACAAACCACAGCCAATCAGAAGAGTGTGTGGGCGGAGTCTCTCTGCAAGCTCACTGCACTCACAATCAAATCAATCACAAACAACAGCCAATCAGAATAGAGTGTGGGCGGAGTCTCTCTGCAAGCTCACTGCACTCACAACCAAATCAATCACAAACCACAGCCAATCAGAAGAGTGTGTGGGCGGAGTCTCTCTGCAAGCTCACTGCACTCACAACCAAATCAATCACAAACCACAGCCAATCAGAAGAGTGTGTGGGCGGAGTCTCTCTGCAAGCTCACTGCACTCACAATCAAATCAATCACAAACCACAGCCAATCAGAAGAGTGTGTGGGCGGAGTCTCTCTGCAAGCTCACTGCACTCACAACCAAATCAATCACAAACCACAGCCAATCAGAAGAGAGTGTGGGCGGAGTCTCTCTGCAAGCTCACTGCACTCACAACCAAATCAATCACAAACCACAGCCAATCAGAAGAGAGTGTGGGCGGAGTCTCTCTGCAAGCGCACTGCACTCACAACCCAAATCAATCACAAACCACAGCCAATCAGAAGAGAGTGTGGGCGGAGTCTCTCTGCAAGCTCACTGCACTCACAACCAAATCAATCACAAACCACAGCCAATCAGAAGAGAGTGTGGGCGGAGTCTCTCTGCAAGCTCACTGCACTCACAATCAAATTTATGATGGTGGATAGATAGACGGATGACATCATCAAGTCTTCTTATTTAGTAAGTAATTTGATAGAAAAGAGCAGCCAGCACATTTATCATAAGATCTCCTTTCATATTTTACAGAAGAAAGAAAGAAAAAAAAAGAAGAGCCGGAGAAACACAATCCAGTGTTTTGTGCTCCTGATCTCGAGGCGTTCGCTCCCGGGAGTCAGTCCTATCAAACTCCAGATCTGATGCTATTTCAATGCGCTACTCAAGGGAAGCATTGCAGTGCAAATGAAATATAAAGTCAACCATTCGTAACAAGATACAGATTAATTCCATTTCCCTTTCACAGCTGCCTATGCATCAAGCCGTGGATGTGACACTGTGCCATCATTTATCCAGACGCTAATGTTGAGCCGCTCTCGGCCTGAGCGCCATGACAAACACTATCCGGAAACATGTGAACTTTCCCGCATTCAGCTCAGGCTTACGATTCAATTACCTTTGACATTACACTTTATTAACTAGACTCTTACAGCAGACCGAGACTTTATAAAACTCACACCCAAACACTCTGTAAGCGTGATATGCGCTGATGTGATTTGTCGTCGCAGAGAGCTGATGCCTTACACCGTGTCCTAACCAGACGCGATGCGATAAGATTCCAGCGACAAATAATGTGTCTGTCCACACGAGACGCGACGCGACTGCGAGATGCGTCAAAATCAATCAAAACCCACAGCCAATCAGAACAGCGTGTGGGCGGAGTCAGCCAATCAGAACAGTGTGTGGGTGGAATCAGCCAATCAGAACAGCATGTGGGTGGAGTCAGCCAATCAGAACAGTGTGTGGGTGGAGTCAGCCAATCAGAACAGCGTGTGGGTGGAGTCAGCCAATCAGAACAGCGCGTGGGCGGAGTCAGCCAATCAGAATAGCGTGTGGGTGGAGTCAGCCAATCAGAACAGCGTGTGGGCGGAGTCAGCCAATCAGAACAGCGTGTGGGCAGAGTCAGCCAATCAGAACAGCGTGTGGGTGGAGTCAGCCAATCAGAACAGCGTGTGGGCGGAGTCTCGCTGCGAGTGCACGGCACCAGAGAGTAATCTCAAATTTAAAAACAAAAACAAATTCACAAATATTATACCATTTAAACATTAAAAATACATAGGCTACTGAGTTACTAAAACAATCTTTGTCACAGAATACACTGTTTGTTCACAGTTTGAACGTTCTTGTTTCCATTTGTTTAATTTCAAGATCTGAGGTGAATTATCCCATTGTTGCTTTTACAGCTTCAAAACTGGAGCACTAAATGATATTCAAAGTCACATTACACGCTTTTAACATTAAATAAAGCACATAAATGGATGGATGGACGGATGGATGGATGAATGATGGATGGATGGATGGATGGATGGATGGATGGATGAATGGATGGATGGATGGATGGATGAATGATGGATGGATGATGGATGGATGTGAACTTTCCCACATTCAGCTCAAGCTTACGCTTCAATTACCTTTGACATTACACTTTATTAACTAGCCTCTTACAGCAGACCGAGACTTTATAAAACTCACACCCAAAGGACACGGATAAAGAAATATGAATATGATGCTTCTGTAGGCGTGATATGCGCTGATGTGATTGTGTTGGAGGATAAAGCTGATGCCTCAGTGTGTGTGTATTCTCAGAGCGATCCAACAGACCTGTCAAAGCTGATCTTGATGGAGCGTCCCGCCTCGGCCTCGATGACCCACTCGCAGCTCAGGGAATCTTTGTAGTATCCGGGCCACCCCGGGGACAGAACCAGTCCCACCGGAGCCGTGAAGTGGCCTCCACACGGGGCTGACGACACATTTACATACACACCAGCAGAATGATTATTAGGACACTTCAATTCGGCAGAGAAACCTCTTCTTCTCAGCAAAAATGATTTGGTAACTCTTTACAATAAGGTTCCTTAGTTAACATGAACTAAGAATGAACAATACTGTTAATGTTAATTCCAACATTTACTAATACATTATTAAAATCAAAGGTTGTATTTATTAGCATTAGTTAATCCACTGTGAACTAACATGAACAAACAATGAACAGCTGTGTTTTTATTAACTAACATTAACAAAGATTAACTAGTTCATGTTAGTTAATGCATTAACTAATTAAACTAATGAACCTTACTGTAAAAGTGTTACCAATGATTTTTAAACAAACATTTTTGGCTTTTTTTTAGTAAAATGTCTAATTATTCTTAAAGGGGTAATATGATGCTATTCAAAAGATCATTAATTTAATTATTGGGTGTAATAGAATATATTAATGTACTTTATTGTTTTAAAAAAAAACACACAATTTTTCGCATTATTGCAGCACCTCTATTCCCAGTCTGTCTGAAACGCAGTGATTTCTACAAAGCCCCGCCTTCTGAAAAGCCAAGAGTGCTCTGATTGGTCAGCTGACTCAGTGCGCTGTGATTGGCCGAACACATCGAGCGTGTGTCTGAACTGTAACACTTCCAAAGCATTTGTAAACACACAAATAGAGGAGCAGCAATAATGTACACTATATGTTAAAAATAACATTTTTTTGGAACATTAAAGCATGTTAACCTATTCTACTACACCCGATGAAGAAATAATTAACTTTTAAATTGGCATCATATGACCCCTTTAAATATTGTGAATAAAACTGGCAGTTTTAAGCATAAACTAATCTATTTTTTATAGAAAACAAGACTTAAAAACTTTGTACTTATCAAGAAAATCTATCTTGATTTAATAATTTTTAGATATTTGTCACAGTACAGCATCTTTGAGTTAGCTATATGGTTCTTTGGAGATTAAAAAGTTCTTGATTTTAAAGGTGCTGTAAGCAAACTTACAAGACGCACAAAACGCCTCTAACTACCTGACAGATCTCACTGAAATAAGTGTCTGGAGGAATGACACCAGTCTCCGGGAAAAGCAAGGAAAAAGAACAGGCGGACGACCCACGCTTTTTTTTTTTTTTTTTTGCCAATCAGAAACACCCAGCAAACACAGAACGTTCAGTTGTGTTTTTCTGTCAGGAACCAAATAAGTAAATTCTCTGTAGGCTCTATTTTTTATAACCTAAAGAGAACGTCTGTTCTTAGAAACGTCTTTTTTCTGGGAACCAGAAATGGTAAGCTGGGCACTTTCTGCATGTTTGCAGATTTGGTTTTGCAAAAGTAGGTTTTAATACTTGAAGAAAGCTGTCATCTGTTAGCATAGGTAAAGCTAACTGCTAGCATCCCCATTCATCTCCACAACAGTTGCACATGGTAATTAGCAAAAACTTCACACTTTATAGGGCCAGAGAGGTCGTGTGATTTGAGTAAAAGAAAGGTAAAAAGTTTGCAAAACAGCTGTATATAGCACCTTTAATCAAGAAGCTACAGATGTCAATGTTTGACTATATGTCAAAATACCCAACTTCTGGACACATATTCATAAAAACCCTTGTATTTTTCTAATAACTCATCCGTTGAAGCAGTGGCTATGTCTTACAGTGATTTTACCATGGTAAAGGGGGAAAAACAGCTAAAACCAGCCTCAATTTTTACAGGCTGGACCACTTTTTTAGCAGTCACGCTTAAATCAGACACATCCAGCTTAAACCAGTTAACACCAGCCAACCAGGATGGTTTTAAATGTTTTTAGGCACTCTGTTTAACTTAGTTAAACCTAACCAGACGCGATGCAATAAGATTCCAGCAATTTGTCTGTCAACACAACACACGGCTACCAAATGTGGCAAAAACAACCACAGCCAATCAGAAGAGAGTGTGGGCGGAGTCTGTGCAAGCTCACTGCACTCACAACCAAATCAATAAAAAAATCACAGCCAATCAGAAGAGAGTGTGGGCGGAGTCTGTGCAAGCTCACTGCACTCACAACCAAATCAATAAAAAAATCACAGCCAATCAGAAGAGAGTGTGGGCGGAGTCTGTGCAAGCTCACTGCACTCACAACCAAATCAATAAAAAAATCACAGCCAATCAGAAGAGAGTGTGGGCGGAGTCTCTCTGCAAGTCTTAATCAAGCACATATTAATATACATATTACATATAATAAATACATAAACAATACACATAAATATTACACCATTTTAATATTATAAAAAAAAAATGTATACTGAGCGACTGAAACAATCTTTGTTAAAGAATACACATATTTGTATTTGTTTGAACAGTTTCCTTTTCTTTATTTTCAAGATCTAAGGGTGAATTATCCGTCATCGCTTTCCGTACGGCTATAAATACGGGCAAGAAAAATTATATTCAAATTCATGACTGGTTAAGACAAAAACTTTGATTAAGATGGAAAATATGTCTTTTATCGCGTTGTTACCTGTGGTAAAATCACTGTCATGTACAAACTCATATTGCTAAATGTTTTCCTCCATTTTTTGGTGCATAAACTGTAATAAGAAGTGGAACTAAAAAACAGTTCTCTACGAGTTCCAGGGATGTAAGTTAGATCAATCTTTCGGAAAATGTTCCTTCGCTCAGCTTTGATAAATGTATTCCACAGAAACATTTAAAGGGAGGCAAGCGCTTTGAAACCTACCTTCACACTTGGGGATCAAACCACTCCACATCACCTTTCCCGCCTCCAGTTCACACACAATAGTATCCGAGCCTTGCGTCTTTATGAAGCCCTCCTCACACACCACTGATATGGAGCTTCCCAGCTGGAAATTATTACCAAAGCGCTTGGCATTCATCGGCACTCCGGGGTCCGGGCACTCATTGTGTCCAAACGCTGAACAAATAACATCAAAGCACAGAGCTTGTTACTTACGACGTGACTTACTTAATGAAATGGAAGGGAACGAGCGCATACATAATGCAATACCAAACTGTAGAAAACAGAGGATTGTGGGTAAACACTAGGGTCTTGTGTACCCGCACAGGCATTTGAGGATTATTTTGGCTGAGCTAATGGTATGATGTTCAGCGAACAGGATTAAGTTGCTTGATGCTGGTGGATAAATGGCTTATGAATTAAATCGAGGAAAATATGTCCTTCCATATGTCCTACTTGACGGCTGTTTCTGAATCAGATTGAAGACAACACCTCGCATGCCAACAATGTTGTTAGCAAAAAACTAATTTGTTTAAGAGTATTAGTTCTTCATAAAGCATCACAAACTCTTTTAGTTTAGAACAGCCTAAAAAGATTTTTCTAAAACACCTAAAAAAGCTTGTAAATAAATAAATAAATGCTGTTTTTCAGAAAAAAAAAGATACATAAGCATGTAAATAAATAAATATGTAAATAAATAAATAGTGTTTTTATTGTTATTTATGATAACTATATAAATAACAATATCAATTTCTTGTTTGTAATAATGCTGTTTCTCTTATTTTTCAGAAAAAATATATTGTTAAAAAAAATATTTCCTGAAAAAAATAATAAAAAAATTCACACTGTAAAAATGATGTTTTTCTGTCAGATATTGAGTCTTGTTTTCTGAAAAATGTATCAAATGAAGTGAGTTTGTGCAGAAAACAAGAACAAATATCTGCCAATGGGCTCACACAAAAAAACTTAATTCAAAGGGAAAAAAAATATGGGCCGTATTTTATACACGGCGCAAGTGCGTGTCTGAATCCACTTTTGCTAGTTAAACGACGGGAAAAATGGTCGGCGCTCCCGGCGCCCCGGTCCTGGTTTATAATAACATGAAATAAACAAAGTCTCGCCATGGCGGATTCGCTATTTACATGGCGGAATTTGCAAGCGGAAAGACTGAACGCGTCTCCAGAAAGGAAACGGATCTGCTCGTGCGTGAGGTTAAAGCGGGGTGTGTGTGTGTGTGTGTGTGTGTGTGTGTGTGTGTGTGTGTGTGTGTGTGGTTAAACAGACCATCTACGGTACAAGCCGGATTCCACCATATCTTTATCTACACAATATCAATCTTTTACATCGTAATCCTTTTATTTTTAATATTTGGCATGTGTTTGTGATGCTGGGCGTCCCTGTGTGTGTAATAAGCAGAGTGTGTGTGTAATAAGCAGAGTGTACACGCGTTGTGGACCCGCCTATAGCCGCACATTACTAACGTGTTCTTTAAATAACAAAAAAAATAAAAATATTGCGCCATTGACTTTCGCCAAGACCAGGTTTCAGTCGGTCAACGGCTCAGTCTATTTCTGGTCCTCAAAATAGCAACGCTCCAACAATGCGCCAGAACACACACCTCGTTCTCAGACCAGCAGCTCATGGGCACACAAATGGGCGCAAATGCATTTGCTATTTAAACAACATGGCGCAGGACGTGAAAATGAAAACTGCGTCGGGCTGAAACTAGCAAAACACACTTGCGTCGCGCCTGGCGCTGCATTGCACCGAGTGTGTGATAGGGCCCTATAATGACCACGTCAGCAGATATTTTTTCAGAAATCAAAACTCAATATCTCCAGTCATTTTGCTTCTCCAGTAAATGTATCTAGATTTAATAATGTTTAGAACTTTTTTGGCAGTGCAACAAACACTTCATACAGCAAAAACAGCCTCAATCTCTGTCATTTTTCTTCTCCACTAAATGTATCCTGATTTAAGAATGTTTAGATATTTGAACTGAAAAACAAGACAGAAACACTAAGGAAGAACTCAGCCTCAAACACTGTCATTCTGTTTCTCCAGTAAATGTGTATATTGATTTAAGAATTTTTTGAACTTTTTCTTTGCAACTGCATTGCAACAAACACTTCATACAGCAAAACCAGCCTCAATCTCTGCCTCTAAACCCCTCAGTCCCTCAGTCCCTCAAGCACTCACTGCTGTAGGAGATGTTGAAGCCTCGGCCGGACATCGAGTGGTCGGCCTGGAACTCCAGCTGGATGATGTTGGAGTTGCTGGTGAGATGTGAAGGCACCTCGGCCCCGGAGAAGCGTCCCAGCACCAGCGCCTCCACCAGATCCCCGTCCCGCACCGTCAGCGAGTCGTACGGGGGCTCCAGGTCGAAGTCGTTGAAGGCCAGATGGATTCGGCTGCCCGGCTCAGTGATGATCAGCCACACACAGTTCAGGTTGTTCCCGTATCCCTCGGGATAATCCGGAGACAGAACGGTTCCCATCGCAGCCGTGAAGTTGGACATACAGGGAACTAAGAGACGGAGGAGATGCTGATGGTTAAGAGCAGAACAGACTCATCTAAATTCATTGCATAATATTTGAGTTTGAGCGTGACACATTTTTCAAAGTCCCTCCAGTGTGAGTTCTTCTCTATATCAGTGTTTCTGAACTCCTGAAACGCCTCCATTGTAGTCACAATATTCCTCATTTAAATTATTAATGCGCAGAATAAAGGGGCGGGGCCTGGTTGAGTTAGTTAGTAGTGTGTTAAACTGGCGGTTATGGAAAGGGGCGGGACATTTCCCAAACACACTTGAAGCCCTCGACCAATCACAACACACTGCTCCAGCCGACCAATCAGAGCACAGTGTGCTTTTCAGAAGGAGGGGCTTCATAGAGACAGGAAGTAAACAGAGCGTTACTGACAGACTGGGAAGAGAGGAGCCGCAACAATGGAGAATATGAGGAAGATATTCAACATTAAAGCATTCAAACCTGTTCTAGTAGAGCTCAAAGTCATATTGAAATGGCATTGCTCTTTGGTAACGGAGCTCTTTAGTTGTAAATCTCCAAGAGAATTGTCATCTTATCTCTTTAGAGTCTGTCAGCCATGTTTAACGGCGCAGAATTTGTTTTGTTTACACACACTGACATAAAGCACGGATTTAATTAGTCCGACCTCTTGACATCATTTCATTTAGACATGCGTTTCACAGACTCTAAGCGATTCGGTGCTCATAATGAGCTGGCGAGGATGGAGAACTGTGGTCCTAAATTATTTCCTGAATGCACAAGGACTAATGTAAATGAAGAGAGCTAAACGTCTGTGCATTTCCATTCCTCTCAGGAGAAGTTGGCAGGAAAATTACATAATGGCAACAGAAATCAGCGACGTCCATGTTATGATCACTTAAATGCACTTCACATAGTAATTATGACTTCCAAGATCAAGATCTTTCTAGAAGGACTGACTTTCAAGTCTTGTCAGAATGATCATATATATATTATTTTCAGCAAGGATCCCATTTCAAATAAATTCTGTATTTTGAACTTTCTATTCATCAAAGAATCCTGTATAATAAAATGTATGACAGTTTCTACAAAAATATTAAGCTGTTTTCAGCATTGATAATAATCATAACCGTTTCTCGAGCATCAAATCCTCATATTAGAGTGATTTCTGAAGGATCATGTGACACTGAAGACTGGAGTAATGATGCTGAAAATGCAGCTTTGATCACAGATATAAATTACGCTATAGTATATATTCACATAGGAAGCCATTATTTTACATTGTAATAATATTTAGCAATTTTTACTGTATTTTTACTGTATTTTTGCTCAAATAAGTGCAGTCTTGGTGAGCAGAAGAGACTTCAAAAACATAAAAAATAATTCATCATGGTATTACTTGATATTGACAAACATGGTATTCATCATAGTGTCCAAAACATGATATTAAAAACAGATTCTGTCACCGTCCAAATGGTTTTGATCATAATTAAGTTTTAATTGTGGGTGTTAACCGCATAATTTAGTTTTATGGAAATCGTTAATGAAGAATAGTGATCAAACTGGCCAGCAAATACTACTCACTACTCACACAGTTAATGAAGCAACAGGCTTGTGTGAAGAAGCAACATTTCCCATCATTCTCTGTGGCAGCATGCTAATGATGAAAGCCATAAAGCATCGATTATGCACTTAATGTGCATTCTTTGCTCTTCGTTTTGTTGCATTAGCACTTAAAAAGCTTCTAGTCTGAGAGAAAGAAAAATGAAATTGCTCAATTTACTCCAACTAAATAACACAGATCACATCATCATTACGACTTCTGAAGTTTCTGGGTTTTATTTTAATGGTTTTAGTGTTAGTTAACTATAATACCTGCTAATATGGCTCGTTTTTCTGACACCTTTGATATACATCATTTTCATCAGCTCGAATGTGACTTCAGAAGACTTGGAAGTACTTTTATTGTACTTTTCGGGAGCTTGACAGTATAAATCATGCCTTACATTCACTGCAATGACAAGAGACACTAGAAGAGTATCATTTGATGACAAACTTTGATGTTGGCTTGACAAAGCCAGGTCTGAAAGTTTAAAATAACTTTGAAAAAGTTTTAATCAGAGAAAGTAAAAAAAAAAGTTACTAATATATTTTAGCATGTTGCTAACATGAATTAGCATGTTACTAGCATGATTTAACCAGGGTTCTCAAGTTTGATCAAAATCTTGGAGTGAGATCACATGCGGTTGGGGGAGGAGCCCTAATGGAGCCCCGCCCCCACCTGTCCCCGCCCCCCAATTTTACCCATTGTTCATAATTAACCAGCACAAATTGAAATTATAACAATTGGTAAATCTGATAAATGACAGAGCAATTAATCACATCAAATATACTCTTTAATGTTATTTCAAAATTACAATTAAGTTACAAAAATTACAAAAATATAACAAATTGCTCCAAACAGTTTGGAAAAACAAATATTTTTGCATTTTGAATGTGTCTAGTCGAAATGGTATAATGATTTATTGTGTGGTGGGACATTGAGAACAAATGACAGAGTATTATTAAGGTATGTGTGTGTGTGTGTGTGTGTGTTTGTGTGTGTGTGTGTGTGTACACAAGAGTACACACTCCAGCTTATGAAATGTGTTTTGTGTTGCAAGTGTTTGAAAAATACAAATGCAATGGCAATGATTAATGTAACGTTATGTTTTGACAGGATATAAAATATTACCCAGAGCACTCTGCTTTAATACGTATGTAGCCTTAATGTAACTAGAAATACTATTAATACAGTATAATATATAATATAATTTAAAATAAAATAAATACATTTAAATTTATTTAAAATAAAATGAAGAAATACATCTTCATTCCTTCCCATACCCACTAACATTTCCCTTAGTTTCAGATAACGTAAGCTAGCCAAACTGAGCCAAAGCTTCTGGCCTGGTTGCAAAGTAGTTGTAGAGTTTTTGACTGCATCAATAATAATGTATACGATGGGCTATATATTAAATGTTCTAGCACTGTTAGACGAGCTTTCTTCCAACTTAAGTTACCTTCTCCATTATCACGACGTGTGTTCGCGCGATGTTGTTGGTTACCTAGTAACGAACGTACGGTGGCCGAGAATGTTCCGTCAACTTCCGTGTGTTCGCGCATCTATGTTGCCTATTAACGAACGCAATCTGGCCGAGATACGTGCTGGCGGCAGGAAACTTCACTTTGTGTGCCCGCGCCTCATATACAACGTTATATATAAAGCTTGTAGGACAACTTGGTTGGCATTGCCTTTTCAGCGTGAGAAATACACGGTGTGGCGTGTGAGCGTGTGAACTGGTTGAATTGCGTGTGTCTCACGGCCAATGCGTGAGACTTGAGAACCCTGTAAATTTAACAAGTAGCTAACATTAAATAACACAGTGCTAGCATTAATTAGCACGTCACTATTAAACTTTTGGCACATTGTTGGTTTATTAACATGTTGCTAGAATGTTATATAACGTTGATTGCGTGAATTAGGATGTTGTTATGATTTAACATGTTGCTCGAATGTTTTATCACATTGCAAACGTGATTTAACACACGCTACTAGCATGAATTAGCATGTTTGAGCACATTGCCAACATGGATTAAGATGTTAATAGCATCATTAGCATGTTGTTAAGATGAACTAGCATGTAGCTAGCATGTTTCTTCACATTGTTAACCTGATTGCTAACATGTTTTAACACGTTGCTAGCATGAATTAGCAGGTTTTAACACATTGTTAACATGAGTTATCATGTTGACTTAAATTAACATGTTTTAACTAGGGCTGTCAAAAGATTAATCGTGATTAATCGCATCCAAAATAAAAGTTTGTGTTTACATAATATATGTGTGTGTACTGTGTATAATTATTTTGTATATATAAATACACACACATGCATGTATATATTTAAGAAATATTTGCATACATATACTGTATATATATTTATATAGTTTATATTATATATAAATATTTTTTTTTTATATATATAAATAACACATTTTTCTTAAATATATACATGCATGTGTGTGTATTTATATATACAAATTTAATTATACAGAGCACACACATATATTATTAAAAACAAACTTTTATTTTGGATGTGATTAATCGCGATTAATCTTTTGACAGCCCTAGTTTTAACATGTTGTTAGCATGTTTCCAGCATGAATTAGCATGTTTGAACACATTGCCAACATGGATTAGCATGTTGCTAGCATGTTTTAACATATTGCTAACATGATTTATCACATTGCTATCATGAAATAGCAGGTTGCTAGCATGTTCTAAGCTAGTTGCTAGGTATTGTTAGTGATAGATACATAGTAGGTGAAGCGAGTTATCGTATTAAAGTTTTAAGCCCCTCAATGAAAGTCTAAGGCAATTTTCATAGTTTTGATCGTCCGTTTAATGTAAATCATAAGTGCGATGAGTTTGGCGGTTGGAGCTTTAAAGCTCTAAGAGGAGATCATGTTTAAATTTAGTCTCAGAAGAAGCAGCTTAAATAGTCTTTGTCAAACCAACATAAAAATGTTCAGATGCTTTAGGAACGTGCATAATGATGCAGACTCACATATACAGATAGGGATGTTTGCAGACCACTGATTGTTATTCTGAATCATGAATTAGCATGTTGTTAACATGTTTTAACATTTTGTTAACATTGATTAGCATGTTTCTAGCATGTTTCAACATGTTTCAGCATGTTAGTAACATGAATGAGCATTTTTTTGCTGACACGATAAAGTATTTTGCTAACTTGATTTAGCATTTTGGTAGCATGTTTTAACATGTTGCTAGCATGTTTTAGCATTTTGATAACATCATTTATCACATGCATGAATAAACACTTTGCTAACATGTTTTAACACATTGCTAGCATGAATTAACAGGTTTTAGCACATAGCATGTTGTTAACTCAGATGCTTTGTTAATAATCTAATATTGCATTCCAGAGAAGATTAAAAAAACACTGAGGCTTGGAGGAACGTGCATAACGATATAGAGACTCACATATACAGATAGGGATGTTTCCAGACCACTGATTGTTATTCTGATGTTAACATGAATTTGCATGTTGTTAACATGTTTTAACATTTTGTTAGCATGAATAGGCTAAGCATGTTTTTAACATGAATTAGCATTTTGCTATAGATAATAATGATGTAGAGACTCACATATACAGATAGGAATGTTTGCAGACTGATTAACATGTTTCTAACATGAATTAGCATTTTGCTAGCATGATTTAACATTATGGTAGCATGTTTTAACATGTTGCTAACATGTTTAAGCATGTTGTTAACATGATTTATCACACTGCTATCATGAATTAGCATTTTGCTATATATAATGATGATGTAGAGACTCATATACAGATAGGGATGTTTGCAGACTGATTGTTATTCTGATGTTAACATGAATTAACATGTTGTTAACATGTTTTAGCATTTTGTTAACATTAATTCTAACATTAATTAGCATTTTGCTAGCATGATTTAGCATTATGGTAGCATGTTTTAACATGCTGCTAACATGTTTAATCATGTTGTTAACATGATTTATCACATTGCTAACATGAATTAGCATTGTGCTATAGATAATAATGATGTAGAGACTCACATATACAGAAAGGGATGTTTGCAGACCACTGATTGTTATTCTGATGTTAACATGAATTAGCATGTTGTTAACATGTTTTAGCATTTTGTTAACATTAATTAGCATGTTTCTAACATGAATTAGCATTTTGCTAACATGATTTAGCATTATGGTAGCATGTTTTAGCATGTTGTTAACATGATTTATCACATTGTTATCATTAATTATCATTTTGCTATAGATAATAATGATGTAGAGACTCACATATACAGAAAGGGATGTTTGCAGACCACTGATTGTTATTCTGATGTTAACATGAATTAGCATGTTGTTAACATGTTTTAGCATTTTGTTAACATTAATTAGCATGTTTCTAACATGAATTAGCATTTTGCTAACATGATTTAGCATTATGGTAGCATGTTTTAGCATGTTGTTAACATGATTTATCACATTGTTATCATTAATTATCATTTTGCTATAGATAATAATGATGTAGAGACTCACATATACAGAAAGGGATGTTTGCAGACCACTGATTGTTATTCTGATGTTAACATGAATTAGCATGTTGTTAACATGTTTTAGCATTTTGTTAACATTAATTAGCATGTTTCTAACATGAATTAGCATTTTGCTAACATGATTTAGCATTATGGTAGCATGTTTTAGCATGTTGTTAACATGATTTATCACATTGTTATCATTAATTATCATTTTGCTATAGATAATAATGATGTAGAGACTCACATATACAGAAAGGGATGTTTGCAGACCACTGATTGTTATTCTGATGTTAACATGAATTAGCATGTTGTTAACATGTTTTAGCATTTTGTTAACATTAATTAGCATGTTTCTAACATGAATTAGCATTTTGCTAACATGATTTAGCATTATGGTAGCATGTTTTAGCATGTTGTTAACATGATTTATCACATTATTATCATTAATTATCATTTTGCTATAGATAATAATGATGTAGAGACTCACATATACAGAAAGCGATGTTTGCAGACCACTGATTGTTATTCTGATGTTAACATGAATTAGCATGTTGTTAACATGTTTTAACATTTTGTTAGCATGAATTAACATGTTTCTAACATGAATTAGCATTTTGCTAGCATGATTTAGCATCATGGTAGCATGTTTTAACATGTTGCTAGCATGTTTTAGCATGTTGTTAACATGACTTATCACATTGCTATCACGAATTAGCATTGTGCTATAGATAATAATGATGTAGAGACTCACATATACAGAAAGGGATGTTTGCAGACCACTGATTGTTATTCTGATGTTAACATGAATTAGCATGTTGTTAACATGTTTTAACATTTTGTTAGCATGAATTAACATGTTTCTAACATGAATTAGCATTTTGCTAGCATGATTTAGCATCATGGTAGCATGTTTTAACATGTTGCTAGCATGTTTTAGCATGTTGTTAACATGATTTATCACATTGCTATCATGAATTAGCATTGTGCTATAGATAATAATGATATAGAGACTCACATATAGGGATGTTTGCAGACCACTGATTGTTATTCTGATGTTAACATGAATTAGCATGTTGTTAACATGTTTTAACATTTTGTTAGCATGAATTAACATGTTTCTAACATGAATTAGCATTTTGCTAGCATGATTTAGCATCATGGTAGCATGTTTTAACATGTTGCTAGCATGTTTTAGCATGTTGTTAACATGATTTATCACATTGCTATCATGAATTAGCATTGTGTTATAGATAATAATGATATAGAGACTCACATATGCAGATAGGGATGTTTGCAGACCACTGATTGTTATTCTGATGTTAACATGAATTAGCATGTTGTTAACATGTTTTAACATTTTGTTAGCATGAATTAACATGTTTCTAACATGAATTAGCATTTTGCTAGCATGATTTAGCATCATGGTAGCATGTTTTAACATGTTGCTAGCATGTTTTAGCATGTTGTTAACATGATTTATCACATTGCTATCATGAATTAGCATTGTGCTATAGATAATAATGGTATAGAGACTCACATATACAGATAGGGATGTTTGCAGACCACTGATTGTTATTCTGACAGGAAATCATCCGTTCTCCGATGAGCTCGAACCCGAACTGGCACTCGAAGCGCAGAACGTCCCCGTTGGAGAAGCCGGCGCCCTCGCGGAGTCCGTACAGAGGGATCCCGGGATCCCCGCAACTTTCCTTGTCGATTTCTGTCGGGAGGCGAGAGAAACCGCAGTGAAGCTTCTGATGCAGCGGAGTGATTTATGAGAGAACAGACTCACCTTTATAGTTGATCTTAAAGCCGATAGAGCCCACGCTTTCATCCGACTGCAGATGAAGCCACATCTGATGGGTCATGCTGACGATGAGGTCCGGGACGAAGCTGCCAGTTAACCTGCCAGTGCAGAATAACAGAGTCGGGAATCATAAAACGATTCCAATTCTGGAATCGAATACTTGAGGTCAGGAATCGGATACTTGTTCTAAAATAAAAATTTCGATTCCTCTTATCGATTCCTTTGTGAGCATTTCAATATGACTTAAAACCATTCAAGAGCGAGACAAATCGAAAACACGTGTATCAGTATATTGGATCCGTGCAGCTCTTAAAGTGACAGCAGCCTAATATTCCTGCTGCCGTCTCTATAGGAGAAAATTATTAAATTAATATAATTTTCTCTAAGGAGAAAATTCACTCATTCTTGAATGAATAACTTTTGTAACTATATTTGTAACGAATATTTTATTTATAGGGCCCTATCTCGCACCCAGCGCAATTGACTTTGTACAGCGACGCATGTTTCATTCCTATTACGCACAGCGGACTCTTCCCTCCACAGACGCACGTCGGTAAATTAGGGAATGAACTTGCGCTCCCGGGGGCGGTTCAGGGAAAAGAGGAGGCGTGTTCCGGCGCAAACGTTCCCTGGTGCTATTTTGCAGTTTCAGAAAACAATTCCTCCACTGACCAGGAGAAACCTCGTCTAAAGTCAGTGGCGCGTTCAGATGCTATTCAGATGCTATTTTAAGGGCGCATGCTTGGCCATAATCAATTTCACGTTACGCCCAAACCACACCTATGAGTAATGAAGCTACTTCAGACCAACACATTTTAGATTTGCGTCGGGCACAAGAGTCATTTATCCCGCCGGTATAATAGCAACAGCGCCCGAGACCCGCCCACAAAGATACTTGCGTTTCGCGTTTGATACTTGCGTTTCAGATCGTTAAAATAGGGCCCATAAAGTGTTATTTTACATTTGATTTCAGTTTCTGTACCTGAATACCTGAAAATCTTAATACCGTTTATTTCAATCGCATCTTTGTTCAGTTGTATCTACATGTATTTGTTGCGATTGCTAATTTTTTATTTGTTCTTCTTTAATAACTGAGTGTTTACTTGTCTTTAATAATGCTTGAAGCTTATATTAGTTTGGCTTGTTGTTTTTCAATGGTATTTTTGAACCACAGGCAAACGTTTCTTGTGTAAGTGTTCTTTAACCTGTTGATTTTTGTTCATGATATTCAGATACAATTAAATGTTTTGCAATAAGACTAAATGTGAATGATATCTAAGTTTTTTTTTTATCTTATTGGATTCGAAATTAGGAATCAATAAGCAGAATCGGAATCAGAATCGGAATCGATAAAATTCAAACGATACCCAACTATAACACTACTGTGATGCTGTCAGAAGGCAATACTAATACTGAATGATTACTGTATTCATACACAATGTTATTTATTTGGTAGTCCAAAGTGCACTACAGTTCAAACGTTTGGAGTCGGTATTATGTTTTATACTTCAGGAAAAAAAATCACTTTTTATGATTGAGTTTGTGCTTCAAATTCATGAAATTAATGTTCAACATCTTAAGTGTCTGTAATTGTTTGTAGCACCAGCAAAAAAAAAAAAAAAAAAAAAAAGATATTTAAATCATTGGTGACAAATACTTTTAATAATAAAACAATGTTTTCAATTAATATGTTACATACTACTTTAATTAAATGTTTCTTAAAATAATAACAGTAATACTGAGTTAAACAAATAATTAAAAAAACAAACCATTGCAATATGCACAATATTCAAAAGTTAAGATTTTTAAAATGTTTTTGAAAAAAGTCACCAAAGCTGCATTTATTTGATCAAAAATACAGTAAAAAATAGTGAAATATTATTGCAATGTAAAACAGCTATTTTCTATGTGTAATTGTATAGTTCTTTTAAAAATAAAAGCCAAAGTCCCTTTAAGTCAAGACTCGGCGGCCATCTTTGAAGCGCCGTTTCAGTTCCTGTCGCTTTAAATGGGAAAGGAGGTTATTCCTCCATATTGCACATTGCACTTTCTCCCATTCATAGTAATATGAGTGCACTTTGTGTATATCACTTTGTATATCTAAAGTCTTTGATAAGGCATAATCATAAAAGTAGCAAACCCATTTGACCGGCATAAACCCTAAGAAAGGCCTTAATTGAGCCTTACAGTGTGTGTTAGTGCTCCGGCGCAGGCTTTTGTCCTTGAGGAACGCTCAATGGATCCCAGCTGGCGAAGCGCCAGGCAAATGCGCCAGAAAGCAGCGTAGACCGTCACCAAAGACACCCGGAGACATGCGCACGACTGGGAGAAGAGCTGGACGGAAAACTGGCTTGTGAGGAGGGAAATATAGCCGGAGGATTTGAGCCTGTGTGCTTTTTACGGTTTTGTGGCTTTCAAGCTGTTGAAACGGATAAATTCTGCAAAGCTGAACCAAATGCAAGATAAAACACTCGTAGAGTCTATTAAAGTTGGACGTTTTAAAGGGGGATCAGGGTTTATTCAAAAATGAAATCATTCAAATAGTATGCATACATGTCCAGACACGTGTGGCATATCACGACATGTCTAACTCAGCATTTCATTTCCCTCGTCTGTCTGAAATAAAATGAATTTATTCACAAATATCATGTGTGGGGTGTCTGATATGAATTAATTTTTTATATATATATTTTAATAACGCTTATGCATGGTAAATGGTCATGCAAAACTACTTTATGACTTGTTGGTGCAAGAAAACCAAGTGGGAAATAGAGTGACAAAAAATTTATATTCTAGCTGCAAGTCAACGGTCAACGCGAATTACTCAACACTAGAAAAAACATTTTGACTTGTTTTCCATTTAAAATATCCAAAAATCCTTAAAGGAAGATAACTTTACTTGAAAAACAAGATTGCATAAGATATTAAGGCCTTGAATTAAGTTTATTTTTCTTACTCCATTGGCAAATAATTCTTGTTTTCAAGCATGGATTTAATGAAACTTGCTAATAGGGAATACACACACACACACACACACAGACAGACACACAGACACACACACACACACGCACGCACGCACGCACACACACACACACACACACACACACACACACACAGACACACACACACACACACACACACACACACACACACACACACACACACACACACACACACACACACACACACACACACACACACAGAGAGACACACACACACAGACACAGACACACACACACACACACACACACACACACACACACACACACACACACACAGACGCACACAGAGACACACAGAGACACACAGACACACACAGAGACACACAGAGACACACAGACACACACACACACACACACACACACAGAGACATATATATACACACACACACATTGTACACATGTATATACATACATATAAATATATGAAGAGTTCATATGCAAAAGCCTCTAAGTTCAGTAATTTCACTTAAATGACAATTAATAGGTAATCTTCATTGCCATTTAAGTGAAATTACTGAATTTAAATATACGAGCTTGATAAAAATGATCATTCTAGAAGAAAATTTCAGATGGCACTTAGAGGCTTTTGCATCTGAACTCTTCAAATACACATTAACTTCAAGGCCTTAATTTCGTATATCTTAATAGTCTTCACATATTTTAAACATGTCATGTTTCTCAAGTAAATACATCTTGATTTAAGGATGCTTGGATATTTTAACTGAAAAACAAGATAAAAAAGCTAATTTAGATAATGATGTTTTTGCCAAGCAATCCACTGCAAAATGTGAATTTCTTCCTTGGTATTTCTGTCTCGTTTTCCATTACAAACATCTAAACATTCTTAAATCAAGATGCATTTACTGGAGAAGCAAAAATTCACAAGATATAAAGTCTTGTTTACTGAAAAATGCATAAAAATTAACTGAGTTTGTGCTTAAAACAAAAATAAAAATGAAAAATAAACATGTTTTCGCTTTGAATCAACTTTAATTCTTTGAATCAACTTTTAATTAACAGATATTTGTTCACAAACTCGCTTCATTTTGATGCATTTTTCAGTGAACAAAGACTTCAGTGATTCTCCAGTAAATGTATCTTGATTTAAGAACGTTTAGCAAGAGTTTGCAGTGCACAAAACACTCATCATAACACACAGCTGAAGTATAGCACTGGATCTTACACTTGTATGATTGTTTTGGAGTCGCCGACCTCTCCACCGTCTCCGACAGTCAGCGTGTCGTATCCCAGCTCCAAGTCGAACTCTTCGAAATTGATTTGAATAACCTGCGATGGGAAGAAAACCACTCAATTAGTAGTAGAACTCTTTATTTATTTATTTTTTAAATGTATTAAAGCAGAACATAAGACAAACAAACAGTTAGACGACACCATCAATACAAAACACATAAAACAGAAAGTAGGATGTACTGTACGTGTAATAATGAGAAGTGTGTGTAAAACTGTGTTGAGTATGTGTATATCCCTATTATAAGTTTCCTAATATTTATGTAGAACAATGCTCATTATACATTTATAAATATTAAGTATTTACAGTAATTAAACAATATAAATACACTGAAAAAAATGATTAGTTGAATTTAATATTTTTTTTATGGTAAGTGATAATTTTTTACTAAAATTGTTTAAGTTCAACTTAATGCATTTGTTTAAATGTAGCTAAAATCAATTGTGTGCAACCACTTACCATAATTTTTTTTAGTGTATATGTAAAGGAAGAAAAGGAAATTATGAGATGATGAGGTTGTTGAGAGAGGATGAAAAAAAGAAGAAAGAGAAGATAAAAAAGTATACACATTTATATGTACATAAATAAAAAATAAAAAAAAGAATATATATATATATATATATATATATATATATATATATATATATATATATATATATATATATATATATATATATATATATATATATATATATATACACAGTGCTATGCATAAGTTTAGACACCCATGCTAAAGTTGACTAAAAAGAGGAATAAAAAATCATCTTTTGGAAATTGAACTTAATGCCTTAATTTAAAAAATGAGGAAAAATCCAACCTTTAAGGACACCAATTAAATAAATGTTCGTCCTTAAAATACAGGGTGCATAAGTCTGGACACCCCTATGTTAAATTCCCATAGAGGCAGGCAGATTTTTATTTTTAAAGGCCAGTTACTTCATGGATCCAGGATACTATGCATCCTGATAAAGTTCCCTCAGCCTTTGGAATTAAAATAGCCCCACATCATCACATAGCCTTCACCATACCTAGAGATTGGCATGGTTTTATTTCAGTTAGCCTAATAGCTGGTTTGATTTGCATTGAGAGATGATCTTATGGAAAGTACTCCATGCCAATCTCTAGGTATGGTGAAGGCTATGTGATGATGTTGGGCTATTTTAATTCCAAAGACCAAGTTCCTTTATCAGGATGCAGAGTATCCTAAAAAAATTTTTTACAAAAAAACTTACAAATAAAAATCTGCCTGCCTCTATGGGAATTTAACATAGGGGTGTCCAAACTTATGCACCCTGTATTTTAAGGAAGAACATTTATTTATTTACGATACATTATTCATTCACAAAGAAAATTGGTGTCCTTAAAGGGTGGATTTTTCCTAATTTTTTTAATTAAGGCATTAAGTTTAATTTCCAAAAGATGATTTTTTATTCCTCTTTTTAGTCAACTTTAGCATGGGTGTCTAAACTTATGCATAGCACTGTATATAAATGAAAAAAATGTTCATTCATATAGGCTATATATGATATATACATATACATATTATATATATATATACACACACACATATATACTACATATTATATATATATATATATATATATATACACATATACTACATATTATATATATATATATATATATATATATATATATATATATATATATATAAACTCTTTGAAAAAAAAAGAAAAAAAAAACTGGTAGAACTGTTTGTAATGGAGCGCCACTGGATCCAGTGACTGGTGGGATTTCTCCATATGCTTTCTGTTACACACAATGAGAATGCGTCCCTTTAATTAAGGATATTTAATTTAATAAAGCTTCTCAACGCTAGAAACATCATTAAATATAAATGATACACACTGTTCTCAATAAATATGATATTCTTGAGCTCGGCACTTGGCCACAGCATATGTCGCCTGTATATTTTTGCATACACTCTTGCGTTATAACTGAAATATTCAGCGGGGACAATGCATCAATTTTCCAGCAAATCATCCGCACATCCCGTGAACGCTGAGGGTAAAACAAATTTCCGAGAGTGCTTTCAATCAGCGGCTCAAACTCGCGAGTAAACAGTGGAGCGACGTGCTCCGCTTGCTCTGTGTTATCAGACGCTCACTTGTACATTAACATCGCCGGTTTGCATAATCACCCCCCGGTGCGTGTGTGTGTGTGTGTGTGTGTGTGTGTGTGGAGCTGCTCACATTCAGTCAGACGCCATCAGGACTGTCCTTCTGCCACGCTTACCACACACATGAGGGATTCTTCAGTTCTGGGCTTTATTAACGCTAACAGGTTTCAACTTGTTAAATGAAGGTCACATTAATAACTGGGGAACTTTTCTCCACTGTTGCATGGGAAAAGTTACTTTAATAGGTTATAATATTGCGATACTCCCTATAAAAGCAACTAATTGCTACTACTCTTTATGGAAAGTAATGCGTTACTTTACTAGTTACTTGGAAAAAGTAATCTGATTACATAACTCGCTTTTTACCATGAGTTTTCATTTAGTTCTGCTACTTTTTAAAATGTTTCTTAAAACAGTAATAATAATTGGGAAACTTTTTGGGAAAAGTTACTTTAATGCATTTTAATATTGCGATACTCCCTATAAAGGTGTCTAATTGCATTACTTAGTTACTTTTTATGGAAAGTAATGCGCTACATTACTTTTGCGTTTTAATTCATTTTAAGGAATACTGAATCATTTGAAAAAGTAAGTGTAAATTCAAAAGTAATGCGTTATTTTACTAGTTACTTAGAAACAAATATTCTAAACAAATATTTACATCAACAAATCATTATAATATGCACAATATTTAAAAGTTTAGAGTTGATAAGATTTAAAAAATCTTAGAAGTCTCTTCTGCTCACCAAGGCTGCATTTATTTGATCAAAAATACAGTAAAAATACAGTCAAAATTGAGAAATATTATTACAGTTTAAAATATCTGTTTTCTATGTGAATATATAGTAAAGTGTAATTTATTCCTGTGATCAAAGCTGAATGTTCAGCATCATTACTCCAGTCTTCAGTGTCACATGATCCTTCAGAAATCACTCTAATATGAGGATTTGATGCTCAAGAAACATTTATGATTATTATCAGTGTTGAAAACCACTAAATATTTTTGTGGAAACCGTGATACATTTTATTTTACAGGATAATTTGATGAACAGAAAGTTCAAAAGAGCAGCATTTATTGGAAATGGAAATCTTTCCGAACATTGTAAATGTTTCTTTTCTCTGGCCTTTGATCAATCTAATGTATCATTGAAAAATAAAAGTATTAATTTCTTTAAAAAAAAATGTAACTAATAAAATCTTCCTTACCCCAAACGTCTGAATGGTAATTTACTTTATTGTGTGAAAATGATTAATATAAAAATAATATAGGTCCATCTGTGCAGAACAAAGCCTCTGGTTCAACACTGATATTATTAGTGTTATACTAATAAAAACGATCAGGCTAGCATAAGAAAGTCCAGCTTTGCCCCTTTAAGTTCATATATTAACTTCATTTAATGTGTTAACACAATAATAATGCCAATGAGCTGCCCATGGGTCTCTAATAATGGGTCTGCGGAAAGCGCAATAAAACTTGAACTTTGCAATTCCATCGGGCGAAGATAAATGAGGTAATAATGTTATGTGTGTTAGGGCTCATTTGCATTTCTCAGCAGAGGAAAGCTCAGATTTAGCAGCAATTGAAGACACCAATCAGATATTTGCTAGTTGCTAATGGCCTGGCATGAAATGGGTGTAAAAAAAAAAAAAGTAAAACATCTAAAACGTACACCTAAGGTGTACGTTTTAGATGTTTTACTTTTGTTTTTGTTTTTTACACCCATTTCATGCCAGGCCATTAGCAACTAGCAAATATCTGAGGAGCTCATGGAAAGAAAATCTGTTGTTTTACAAAACCTGCTGTAAATTGCATAGCTATTATAAATAAGATGTTTAAGAATCTTCATGTTTAAGAAAGCCTTCATTGACGAGGTTTAACAAGTGTGGCAGAACATGAGTCAGGAAAACAATTAAAGTCGTAATGTGGGATATTGACGCGTCACGGGAACCTCTCGCATCTCGAACTATCACACGCAAATAAAGACATTATAATGATGGACATCCGTTTGGAAAACTGACATTGGTTTTAAATAGAAGGAAAGGTTGTATATGGAATCATAAAGGAACGTCAGGAGAGAGACACTTCCCATGGGATCATTCAATGGATTTAGTGGAGCTTTACATTTTATACAATTTGGTGAATTACAGTTTTTTTCGATTGCTAAACGACAGTGAGCACAACTGGAGTCACATGTGCAAAACTCTAACTCCAGTCTGCACAGCAGCAGTTCATGTGGACCAAACTCGTTCGTTTTTCATTGCTTGAACACCGTTTTCAAAACTCTACACACTTATC
>NC_137136.1:1250000-1262500 GCF_949319135.1 Squalius cephalus
AAGCATATAAAATAAAAAATTGTATATTAAATGTGTACATTTTTGCTAAATTAATAGTTACAAGAAAATTAGAGAGAAATATTACATTAAATGTTTGCAAAAAATATTAATATTAAATTCATATAAATTGTTATTAAATTAATAATTAACAAAAAAATATGAATATTATATTAGATATGTTACATATAATGTTACACACATTTTTTTTAATTAGCTAAATTACTAAATTGACATTTAAATTAATACTTTGACTATTAATAGCTTTTTTTGCTAAATTAATATTAAATTAATATTTAAATTCAGATTTTGCTAAATTAATATTAAGTAAAAATATTAATATTTAAGCAAATAAAACAACCCGATCTCTCTGCAATTCGTATAAATTCATACGACTTCACTTGTACATTTAATCACTCTCACGAATTGGTCGTGAGATAGCGTTGAATAAAATACATATTATAAATATAACATCAAATCTATTTTCATTTTGCTAAATTAATAAATTGATATTTAATAAATAAATATTTTGCAAAAACTATTGATATTTAAAAGAGAAAAGAAAGAAAATATAACATGAAATTAAACATTTTAGTTGCATTTTATTTAAATTGATGGAAAATTAATATTAAACATAAATATGAATATTTAAGCAAATAAAATAGAATATATTACATTATGTAAATAAAATAAAATGCATCACAAATTTGCGATCATACTGTAGATCAGCAAGATTATTTGCTGCTTCAAATTATTACCTAATGAGAACATATTTCTGTCAGATCATATAACCTCAATGATAATTGTTGTTTGAATAATGATTAAGTGTTGCTGTTTACTATTCAGTTTCGGCTTGTAAATGAGCAAATAATATCTCATAGCCTTCCTGTGACAGGCTATCAAGCATTTCACCGCTCCTGAAATAACTAGGCGTAGGTTGGCTATCCAAACAGTTAAATATCATGTTAAATTATGCATGACCTAATGAATATTCATGAGCTAAACTTTCACAATTGCGTACTTTCTGAAACCAAACTGCACCCGTGTGTCCCGTTCTGACAGCCCGTGCACGACGAGAAGGTTTACCTGTAATCTGTGCCGATGCGTTTGCCGTTCTCCGGTTCCCCGGGATCTGGGCAGAAGTTGGAAACCTGTTTGACCATTCCTTCATTCACTGTGGGAGAAAGAGCGCATATGGAGATATCAGCCTTCATAACCTGTGATCATGCTCTCCATAACCTCAGATATTGAGTTTTCATCCTCAGTCAACAGAGAAGTTCTTCTCTCATGGTTCGGCACAAATGAAAGGTTTAGAAACCAGCCACACTTTAATCACGTTAGGAATGATGTATTCTAGATGTCACTTTAGTACATTGCTGATTTATTGTGGGAGAAAGCATCACATCACACATGTGGTGTTTGTTCTTCAAACGTTTTTGTTCAACGGTTACAGAAATGACCCGATGTGCTGTGATGACTCTGTTAAACATTAATGTACGCGATACACTCCTGGATGTCACAGTTATGGCTATTGACCAAAACCACACGTCTAAATACAGACACATCCCTACGGCATAACTCGTGTGATTTATGAATATGATTTATACACTACATGTGACCAAGGTCAGTATCTCCTCCATCACTGGGCGCATGATAATTACCGTTGTGCAGGACCTATCATGATTTTTTCCACGTTCATCTCTCTTTAGTGTGTAATGCTGATGTTTGAGCATGATAAAGCTCTGCAAAGTCTCTCTATATCAGCGTCAGTGTTTCTGAACTCCTGAAACGCCTCCATTGTATCTTGAGTTTCTTCCGGGAACGAACACGTCACAATATTCCTCATTTAATCAATAATTTTGTCCCTTAAAACTCACCAAAATTACATATTTAAAGTTTTTTTCCTTGAAAAAATATTCTTCATGCCTTAAAATATCTTGAATGTAACTCGACACCCTTGCCTCATTTAGTATGCGCGGTTCTATGAATATGCAAATGAGCCCCGCCTCCACTCACTCACTCAGCTCAGAGATCCACTGGTTGACGATCACACGTTGATCTGATTGGTTACAAGGTAGTTTGTGACGTCAGAAACACCAGCGATTTCAAAGCGTGTTTTTGAGACTGTCTTTGGTTCACTGCAGTTTTAAGGAGGAAATACTCAGCAATGCTGTCGACTTATGAATTTACACATGGTTTGTCTTAAAGCAGATTAAAAACACCACATAGACACATAAACAACATTAAAAACTGGATTTTCAACTTTAAATAATTAATACGCAGAATAAAGGGGCGGGGCCTGGTTGAGTTAGTTAGTAGTGTGTTAAACTGGCGGTTATGGTAAGGGGCGGGACATTTCCCAAACACACTGAAGCACTCGACCAATCACAACACACTGATCCAGCCGACCAATCAGAGCACAGTGTGCTTTTCAGAAGGAGGGGCTTCATAGAGTGTGTTTGCCGAAAGCATAGTTAGCCAACTATGTTCGCAAGTTCCGTCGTTATCATCAGTTCAACGAGTCGGTGTTTCCCGAAACCATCGTTCCAACGAACATTGGCAAACAGCATCGCAGAGTTGTGTGTGTGTAACGAAAGATCTCGACCTGTGGTTAGAAGAAGAGTTTCTAGTTTGCATGACATGTGGACTCAATAAATCCTGATCTTGAGACAAATCGAGCTGACATTCAGTACAACCTGTCTTTTATTTTGATCTTTTATCATTTACGTCTTTTAGTTTGTCAAGAGATTTAAAGCGTAGTTCTTGAAGAGTGCGCATGTGTGAACGAGCTCTAGTGTGTGAGAACGAGTCTATGATTGAATCTGGAAATAAAGCAAAATAACTGAGAAAAATGAGAAATAGTCCTCAGATGCATGTCTGTAATGTAAAGCGAAACATCTAGCGTTAATTCGATCTCAAACAGATTCATTAACAGTAGTTATTTGTGACAATATGGTTTCGGGAAACAGTCGGGACTATAGTTGATTTCTTCAAGGATGATCGTACTATAGTAGTGAAGCAGCGAGTTACAGCGTTATACGGGAAACACTCCAGAGCGTTACTGACAGACTGGGAAGAGAGGAGCCGCAACAATGGAGAATATGAGGAAATAATGCATGCAAATAACAAAATTAAGCCATAAAAGGTCTCCATTAAGGGCAGCGTTCAGAAAGGGGTGTTTGACAGCAGACTGAGGTCCTGAATAACACTCGCTAAGTCCCTCATAACTCATACTTCCAAATGCGTGATGCAGACGCTGTGAAATAGAGGCTCATAAAAATTTGATCCGCTTGTAATTAAGTGTTTGGAGCGCTACATTGTCGAGGGCGAAATGAATCATTGGGTTCGGCGCTTCAACACGTGGAGCCATAAAAAAGGACTTTGAGTTTAAAGCTCATTTCCATAGATAGCGATCGGACATCTGCTGGATCCAGGTTAGGATTGGCCGTCTCAGTCGAGTAATTAAGTCTCGGTTGGAGAGAAATCTAACCCCCCTAAAGCCATTCTCTTCACGGATCCGACATTCTCCTCTGAAGAGCTTCTGTGGGTGAGGGACCTGTAAGTCAAGCTAAGCTCAATTAATCAAAATGCAGATTTCTGTTTCGTCGGATGCTCTAATTTCCTTTGATCCATTTGCTAAATGGCAAGCGGGAGGATTACAAATATGTGGCATTGTTCGTGCTTTATGAATCACAGGCTTTGAAGGAGTAGATGCAAAATCACCAGCGGAATAAAATCAACGGAATATTAAACAATTAACAGGGATGCACATCTGAAAGAAATTAACCAGCGAAGAGCTTTTATGACATTAGAGCAACAATATTAACAGTCATAATTACACATGACATGCAGGAGCACTGAGAGTAGATCCTTAAAGCAGACACACACACACACACACACACACACACACACACACACACACACACACACACACACACACACACACACACAGTTACCATTAACTATGATAGAGCTGAATAAACATTGGTTGTTTATGGTTGCCAAACTATCTCACAATTGTGAGTTATATAGTCAGAATTGTGTGATATAAAGTCGCGATTGCGAGTTATATAGTCAGAATTGCGTGACTGTGTTATATAGTCAGAATTGTGTGATATAAAGTCGCGATTGCGAGTTATATAGTCAGAATTGCGTGACTGTGTTATATAGTCAGAATTGTGTGATATAAAGTCGCGATTGCGAGTTATATAGTCAGAATTGTGTGACTGTGTTATATAGTCAGAATTGTGTGATATAAAGTCGCAATTGTGAGTTATATAGTCAGAATTGTGTGATATAAAGTCGCAATTGCGAGTTATATAGTCAGAATTGTGTGATATAAAGTCGCAATTGTGAGTTATATAGTCAGAATTGTGTGATATAAAGTCGCAATTGCGAGTTATATAGTCAGAATTGTGTGATATAAAGTCACAATTGCGAGTTATATAGTCAGAATTGTGTGATATAAAGTCGCAATTGTGAGTTATATAGTCAGAATTGTGTGATATAAAGTCGCAATTGTGAGTTATATAGTCAGAATTGTGTGATATAAAGTCGCAATTGCGAGTTATATAGTCAGAATTGTGTGATATAAAGTCGCAATTGCAAGTTATATAGTCAGAATTGTGTGATATAAAGTCGCAATTGTGAGTTATATAGTCAGAATTGTGTGATATAAAGTCAGAATTGTGAGTTATATAGTCAGAATTGTGATATAAAGTCAGAATTGTGTGATAAAAAGTCTCAATTGTGAGTTATATAGTCAGAATTGTGTGATATAAAGTCAGAATTGCGTCATATAATGTCAGAATTGTGAGATAAAGTCGCAATTGTGAGTTATATAGTCAGAATTGTGTGATATAAAGTCAGAATTGTGTGATATAAAGTCAGAATTGTGTGATATAAAGTCAGAATTGTGTGATATAAAGTCGCGATTGCGAGTTATTTAGTCAGAATTGTGTGACTGTTATATAGTCAGAATTGTGTGATATAAAGTCAGAATTGTGAGTTATATAGTCAGAATTGTGATATAAAGTCAGAATTGTGTGATAAAAAGTCTCAATTGTGAGTTATATAGTCAGAATTGTGTGATATAAAGTCAGAATTGCGTCATATAATGTCAGAATTGTGAGATATAAAGTTGCAATTGTGAGTTATATAGTCAGAATTGTGTGATATAAAGTCAGAATTGTGTGATATAAAGTCAGAATTGTGTGATATAAAGTCAGAATTGTGTGATATAAAGTCAGAATTGTGTGATATAAAGTCGCGATTGCGAGTTATTTAGTCAGAATTGTGTGACTGTTATATAGTCAGAATTGTGTGATATAAAGTCGCAATTGTGAGTTATATAGTCAGAATTGTGTGATATAAAGTCGCAATTGCGAGTTATATAGTCAGAATTGTGTGATATAAAGTCGCAATTGCGAGTTATATAGTCAGAATTGTGATATAAAGTCAGAATTGTGTGATAAAAAGTCAGAATTGTGAGTTATATAGTCAGAATTGTGTGATATAAAGTCAGAATTGTGTGATATAAAGTCGCGATTGCGAGTTATTTAGTCAGAATTGTGTGACTGTTATATAGTCAGAATTGTGTGATATAAAGTCGCAATTGTGAGTTATATAGTCAGAATTGTGTGATATAAAGTCGCAATTGCGAGTTATATAGTCAGAATTGTGTGATATAAAGTCGCAATTGCGAGTTATATAGTCAGAATTGTGATATAAAGTCAGAATTGTGTGATAAAAAGTCAGAATTGCGAGATATAAAGTCAGAATTGTGTGATATAAAGTCAGAATTGTGTGATATAAAGTCGCGATTGCGAGTTATTTAGTCAGAATTGTGTGACTGTTATATAGTCAGAATTGTGTGATATAAAGTCGCAATTGTGAGTTATATAGTCAGAATTGTGTGATAAAAAGTCAGAATTGTGAGTTATATAGTCAGAATTGTGTGATATAAAGTCAGAATTGTGTGATATAAAGTCGCGATTGCGAGTTATTTAGTCAGAATTGTGTGACTGTTATATAGTCAGAATTGTGTGATATAAAGTCGCAATTGTGAGTTATATAGTCAGAATTGTGTGATATAAAGTCGCAATTGCGAGTTATATAGTCAGAATTGTGTGATATAAAGTCGCAATTGCGAGTTATATAGTCAGAATTGTGATATAAAGTCAGAATTGTGTGATAAAAAGTCAGAATTGCGAGATATAAAGTCAGAATTGTGTGATATAAAGTCAGAATTGTGTGATATAAAGTCGCGATTGCGAGTTATTTAGTCAGAATTGTGTGACTGTTATATAGTCAGAATTGTGTGATATAAAGTCGCAATTGTGAGTTATATAGTCAGAATTGTGTGATAAAAAGTCAGAATTGTGAGTTATATAGTCAGAATTGTGTGATAAAAAGTCAGAATTGTGAGTTATATAGTCAGAATTGTGTGATATAAAGTCAGAATTGTGTGATAAAAAGTCTCAATTATCTTTTGAAATGTTTTATTTTAGTTGCGGAAACAAGCTTCCATACATACAGTATTCTCAAAAAATATATTTTTTTAATTTGCCACATTAACACAATCTATGATCTGTAATGTGTTTAGAGTCTCATACTGTATAAAACAAGATTTTGGTCAATAAGCCATTCCTATAACTGTACACACTACTGTTCAAAAGTTTGGGGTCAAAAAGATGTTATAATGTTTTTTTCTGCTCACCAAGGCCGGATTTATTTGACCAAAAATACAGTAAAAATTCTGAAATATTATTCCAATGTAAATCAGCTGTTCTCTATGTGAATATATAGTAAAGTGTAATTTATTCCTGTGATCAAAGCTGAATGTTCAGCATCATTACTCCAGTCTTCAGTGTCACATGATCCTTCAGAAATCACTCTAATATGATGATTTGATGCTCAATTATCATCATCAGTTATTATTGGTACTCAATTATTAATAAACGTTCCGTCTTTTGAACGGTAGTGTATATCAAAGTACCATCTGATATATCCCATACTGTAACATGATACTGATTTTTGTAAGACAGATTGAATTCTATTTCACAAAGAGAAAGAAAACACACTTACTTATTGAAAATTTGCTGGTATTGTCTTTTCCAGGTAGTAATTTTACTCCCCTTGATTTAAAATCTCCGGATCGTTTCACTGCTCAGGAAAAGAGAACAATAATAAAATCAGGTCAATTATAATTCCATGAAGGTGAGATTTAAAAAGGATTCTGCAGAAATACATGAGAAACATCTACTTACTTAGTTAGAAAACAAGTCAAAACAACACGGTTCATTTGAGTCATGATTTGTGTGTTAATAAAATATAATTATTTTCCTACAGTATATTAGGACTGGAATTCATGTCTAAGATTTGCTTCCAATCAAGTTAATTGAAAACAACTTGCTTTGATTCAACTTCCGACAGGTCGTCTTGCGCTCCTCGTTATAAAATATCAAGTAATTGTTTGTAATTATAAGGTGATTAAGATTAACGAGGTGATCACAGATATCAGCATGTAATCACTCCTGAATCACATGAAAGCTGTCGGGTCAAACTGCGGCCCAAAATCAAAAGAAAAAACAAGAAATTACATTTTGCAAAAAAGCAAAGCCTATTTTTAGGACCATTAAGATACTTCATATGTAACAGCCGGTTACATGTATGTTTTCCTCATTTGGAGGTGAAATGTGTATGACCTGGGGCCTCATTTATAACCGTACGTACGCACAAAACAGGCCCTGAAAGAGGCGTACGCCACTTCCGACGCATAAGTTGTGATTTATAAAAACAAACTTGACGGGAATATTCAACCCGTTCTCGTTCCCAGGGCGTCATATACTTACGCTTCTGTCACGTCCGTCGCCGTCTACTTCCAACGCACACGGCACCCTTTAGCGTCAATATGAGATGCACAGAGCTTATGATTGAAAATAATAACTGTTATATTATCCTATTGCATTGTTGAATTATTAAGCACACTTTCGTGTTATTAAGTTATAAAATGTTGAGGATATTAAAACAAAATACAGGGTGGGCCATTTATATGGATACACCGTAATAACATGGGAATGGTTGGTGATATTAAAGTCCTGTTTGTGGCACATTAGTATATGTGAGGGGGCAAACTCCTCAAGATGGGTGGTGACCATGGTGGCCATTTAGAAGTCGGACATCTTGGATACAACTTTTGTTTTTTTCAATAGGAAGAGGGCCATGTGACACATCAAACTTATTGGTAATGTCACAAGAAAAACAATGGTGTGCTTGGTTTCAACGTAACTTTATTCGTTCATGAGTTATTTACAAGTTTCTGACCACTTATAAAATGTGTTCAATGTGCTGCCCATTGTGTTGGATTGTCAATGCAACCCTGTTCTCCCACTCTTCACACACTGATAGCAACACCGCAGGAGAAATGCCAGCACAGGCATCCAGTATCCATAGTTTCAGGTGCTGCACATCTCGTATCTTCACACCATAGACAATTGCCTTCAGATGACCCCAAAGATAAAAGTCTAAGGGGGTCAGATCGGGAGACCTTGGGGGCCATTCAACTGGCCCACGACGACCAATCCACTTTCCAGGAAACTGTTCATCTAGGAATGCTCGGACCTGGCACCCATAATGTGGTGGTGCACCATCTTGCTGGAAAAACTCAGGGAACGACTCAGGAAAAAACTCCTAGATGAACAGTTTCCAGGAAAGTGGATTGGTCGTCGTGGGCCAGTTGAATGGCCCCCAAGGTCTCCCGATCTGACCCCCTTAGACTTTTATCTTTGGGGTCATCTGAAGGCAATTGTCTATGGTGTGAAGATACGAGATGTGCAGCACCTGAAACTACGGATACTGGATGCCTGTGTTGGCATTTCTCCTGCGGTGTTGCTATCAGTGTGTGAAGAGTGGGAGAACAGGGTTGCATTGACAATCCAACACAATGGGCAGCACATTGAACACATTTTATAAGTGGTCAGAAACTTGTAAATAACTCATGAACGAATAAAGTTACGTTGAAACCAAGCACACCATTGTTTTTCTTGTGACATTACCAATAAGTTTGATGTGTCACATGGCCCTCTTCCTATTGAAAAAACAAAAGTTGTATCCAAGATGGCCGACTTCTAAATGGCCACCATGGTCACCACCCATCTTGAGGAGTTTGCCCCCTCACATATACTAATGTGCCACAAACAGGACTTTAATATCACCAACCATTCCCATGTTATTACGATGTATCCATATAAATGGCCCACCCTGTACATTAAAATAGCATGCATCTGTCGAAAACTCTGCATCAAAAGGTAAATAATTAAAAAAATAATGTCCATAACATTATCATAATGTTTTGTAGAATTATCAAGCACATTTTTTATTAAGGATATCATTATCCATTATATATTGGAATGAGCTGATGACTGACGAAGTTGCCCTGGGCGTCCAATAGTACCGCGGATGGGTTTACGTTGGAGTTAGTGGAAAGCTCTGTGCGTCTCATATTGAGTTAAATGTCTTTTTGGTCACTTTTAGACAGAAAATCTAAAGAACATTAAACATATACAGAAAGATAATACAAATATAATTTCACTCACCAAGCCTATCACTTGAAGCAAATATCCATCCCTTCTTAAATGTCCGCGCCAGCGAGCGCATTGGGCCGTTTAGTGAAACTGATGCAAATAACAGTTTAAATAAATAAAATAATGATTTAAACTATGTTTTACTTCTGATATAAACATTTAGATTAAATATGCCATTCAAATTAATGGAGTTAAAAACTTAACCATGAAATCATTACTGAGAAGTTACAACATTTTTATCTTCAATCAATAGAAATATTTGTTGTGGATGCGATGCTTCTGAACACTTTTCCTGTTGCTGTGTTTTAATGTTTGAACCACAGAGAGAATTGCTTATCATGATAATAACCAGATTGTCTGAGAAAATTGTTTCGTGCAAATAATGCCCAAGGCCTATCTGTATCCATTAAAAATATAAATCAATTAAAAATGCAGTTGGAAAAGATTGAGAAAAACTTTCTCTGAAATGTATTTTACTCTATTTGATTTATGTATTCAAAAACAAGGCAAATGGCTGCTACATGGTTTTTATTAATGTAATGTGTCTTGTACCGTTAAACGTTATCACATGGATGAATAATCATATGCAAATGATATGCAGATGAGGATCTGGTTCTGGCGTACGAACACATTTATAAGTCTGAATTTTTTTTTGGCGTACGCCATTTTCGGCTGTCGGGCGCACGTACACTTTTAGTAAGAATCCTACGCACAGTTTTATAAATGAGACCCCTGGACATGTTTTTATGATATTTGCCGTAAGCATTTACCGGGAGATCAATGTGAATCACACCATTTTTAAAAGAAAATCTTTTGAAAACGCACCTTGATATTGAGCGCTGAATCCTTTGTGCCGATGGCTGTTGTCCGTCACGAAGTGAAGCCGGAGCCAGTTCTTGTTGCTGACGATGGGAACAGGAATATTAATTCCTGATAACCTGTGAAGAAGAAGCAGACGGATTTACCTTTTTAAATCAAGTCAGTGTCTTTTGCGAAACTCTTGTATTGTAAAATCAATACATCTCTGATCTACTCGAACAGGGGAAGTTTCACTAACCTTGGGTTATAATAACATGTGTTAAATCAGCATTAAAATGAGAGAAAATGCATCATATACTCAATAGAATTGAGTGAAAAATGATCTGGTGAATGATCAAACTGCAATATGAACTCCTCCTCAGATTCACTCCAAATCAAGTGATCTGAGCTGATGTTCACATTCATTTTACAGCGCTTTACTCTTACAGAAAATCAACAGTTCTATTTCTACTAAGTTCAACAGAAACATTGGAGATTAAGTTAAAACATAACTGACAACAAAACTGCTAAGCTATGAAGGAGTAAAACTCTGGGTGGGTGGATGGATGGATTCATGATTGGTGTTATTATAAGGTATAGTGGCCCTGGTTGCAAAATAAACGGAGGAAGTATTTGAAGCTTCACATGCCATAAAATGTGACCTTTATAAATTACTGCTATTTACTGAGATGCAAATGACAGAAAAGCTGTTTGTTTCCTCGAACACCTCCAGGATTCAGCCATAACTTCATAACAGTCAATCGCTGTGACAGTGAAACACAGTAAAACAGAGCAGAAGTTCTTCATCCTGAACCATTTCATCCGTTCCCAGTGAACTCTAACCCAGCCGGCCTCGGCCTGTCAATCAAACACAGCGCTGCCATGATTACAGTGAGATCCGACAAGAGGGAACACATATATCATGAGTCTCAAACACTTCTGTCAGTTCTGTAATGTTGAAAAGGGCAAACCAGAGTTTTTTGTGCATTTGTAAAACGTCAGGCATCAGCTCGTGTTGAAGGCTGGATCCAGAACTCACACACACCTGAGAGACGACAGGCTGACGGAGTCTGGTTTACTCAAAAATATTCTGAGACCCAAATTTGGCACCAGTAACATTTACCATTGACCCCACGTCATCTGAACACTACTGTACGACTCACTGCAAAAATAACATAACACTAAAATAATAAAATAAAATAAAATAAAATAAAATAAAATAAAATAAAATAAAATAAAATAAAATAAAATAAAATAAAATAAAATAATAAAAACCCTCCTATAAGTCTTTGAAATCCTGTATTTTTATATCTTGGTTAAAAAAATTAAACATGAAACTGAAATAATTTTAACATTAAAACCCCATAAAAAAAAATAAAATAAAATAAAATAAAATAAAATAAAATAAAATAAAATAAAATAAAATAAAATAAAATAAAATAAAATAAAATAAAATAAAATAAAATAAAATAAAATAAAATAAAATAAAATAAACCCTCCTACAAGTCTTAGAAATCCTGTATTTTTATATCTTGGTTAAAAAATACAAGTCATACAAGGTTAAAAAAAATATCATAAAAGGTTAAAAAAATTAACATGAAACTGAAATGAAACACTATGGTTTTGTTAAACACTAACAACAACAAAAAATGAAAAAAAAAAAAAAAGCAATATATATATATATATATAAACCCTCCTCCAAGTGTGATATCCTGTTTTTATCCTAGTAATAAAATAACTAAAAAGAAAGAAAGAAATGAAACATACTATAATAAAGATAAAGTAACTAAAACAAAATTGAATCCAGATATGATATAGAGTCATTAGATTTGGATCGGGAGCTGAATGTTAAAGTGAAGAATGTGATGCAGTCGCTGGCGCAGCTTGATGTGTCTTTCATGACTGGCACAAACGGGACAGGACAAGTGTAATATCTGGGGTTGTTTAAATCTCTACCTCTCAGTGTGACTGATAATAACAGAAACGCTTGACTTTATTCACACTGGGCCGAACGCTTCAGAGCCTGTTCTCCTGGAGATTAGCTGTGTGGCCGGAAATAACTGATGTATATTGCAATATTTCCACCCTAAAGGTGAGTTATATAATACAAGCGCCTGAGAA
>NC_137136.1:1267500-1305000 GCF_949319135.1 Squalius cephalus
TACGTAGGAGTTTGTGCGAATCAATGCAGTTCTGAATTTAAGGGGCTGTTTACATCACACCGTTTTCAATCAAAAACGTAAAACGTTTTATGCGTTTTGGCCGTTCATTTACACGAAAATGCCGTTTTGGGCGCCTGAAAACACAGTTTTGAAAACAGGTTTGAAGACGGTGTTCGTGTAAACAACAAAAACACGAATCTCGGAAGACGATTACGTCATGCACATGTGTATTACGTGTTCAGTCTATAGTGTTTCATCGCCATCTACTGGCCGACAGCAGAATACAGCGTTTTTAGGATCAGTGTGAATGGGGATTCATTCACTCTCTATGTAAATATTTATTCCTCTCTATGTAAAGCACTTTGAATTGCCATAGTGTCTGACATGTGCTATATAAATAAACTTGCCTTGATTAGAATCACAATTCTTAAAAAAAAATCGCAATACATATCGTCTCGGCACCCAAGTATCGTGATAGTATCGAATCGGGAGATGGGCGTATCGTCCCAGCCCTAATATATACACTACCGTTCAAAAGTTTGGGGTCAGTAAGATTTTTTAATGTTTTTAAAAGAAGTCTCTTCTGCTCACCAAGGCTGCATTTATTTTATAAAAAACAATAAAAAAAACAGTAATATTGTGAAATATAATGACAATTTAAAATGACTGTTTTCTATGTGAATATACAGTAAAGTGTAATTTATTCCTGTGATCAAAGCTGAATTTTCAGCATCATTACTCCAGTCTTCAGTGTCACATGATCCTTCAGAAATCACTCTAATATGATGATCTGATGCTCAAGAAACATTTATGATTATTATCAGTGTTGAAAACAGTTGTGTACAATTTTTTTTTTTCAAAATTCTTTGATGAAAAGAAAGTTCAAAAGAACAGCATTTATTTAAAATAGAATATTTTCTAACATTATAAATGTCTTTACTGTCACTTTTGATCAGTTGAACTCATCCTTGATGAATAAAAGTATGAATTTATTTTATTTCTTTCCCCCAAAAATAAAAATAAAATTCTCACTGACCCCAAACTATTGAACGGTAGTGTTTAATGTTACAAAAGCTTTAGATTTCAGATAAATGCTGTTCTTTTGAACTTTCTATTCATCATAGCATCATGAAATAAAAAATGTAAATAACTGTTTTCAACATAATTAATCATAAGTGTTTCTTGAGCATCAAATCCTCATATTAGAGTGATTTCTGAAGGATCATGTGACACTGAAGACTGGAGTAATGATGCTGAACATTCAGCTTTGATCACAGGAATAAATTACACTTTACTATATATTCACATAGAAAACAGATGATTTACATTATAATAATATTTCACAATATTACTGTTTTTATCAAATAAATGCAGCCTTGGTGAGCAGAAGAGACTTCTTTTAAAAACATTAAAAATCTTACTGACCCCAAACTCTTGAACGGTAGTGTACGTATTTTGCGTTTTGCAAAAATGTTGCACCAGAACGTTTTCCCGATGAGCCTGTGTTGCATCATCATGTCAATAAAGCAAAACAACAAGCAAAAAAACTGCTCGCACTATCATGTTCCCTGCGCTCTGACATTCAACAGTGTTTGACTGTGAGTTTAACACGAGGATTCGCTCGGTTCGCCGCTGCTCTCCTCCGCCAAGACTGAAATCTTTGGATTTGCAGAGTCATGCAAGCTGCATCGAATCAAGTCCAAGGCATCAATTCTTATTTCATATCACTCTCACAAGCTCACAAAAGTAATTTCAGAGGTTTGATAGAAGTTTTGGCACCTTCTGAGTAGCTTCTTTGGACAATCTAACACATAAATCGCACATTCCCTTCCCTTCAATTGTCACACAGAAAATAATTTCCACACTTTGAAATTAAGATGTTGAATCTTGTCAATGTTAACATTAATTCTGAACGATGCTTTCTGCAAAATGGACAAGAGATGATTGCGTGGGAAGGGGAAAAACACACAAAGGGACTAATTATGCATCTATTTATCAAATAAATACATTGTACATGAAACATTGATTTGGTGTGTGGTTGCAGACAGCAGGGAAAAAAATCAATGAAATGCAAATAATACAATGCAACTAAGCATGTAATCATGTAGAGTAAGGATAACAAAACAGAAAGGAAACGAAAAACCTTCCCACAACTTTTATTGACAATGCATGCAATCAGTCTAGCTGTTTTAATGCAAATTCACCTGCTAAATAGCAGAAGCAAGTCATATTACGCCAGTTCCAACATGAACAGATTGTGACATGATCAATCATCATCAATGCATCATCCTCAGAAACAGTGCAAGGTCAAAGAAACCACACTCATAAACATGGTTTGTGTTTTGCTTCATGAATTATCTGCATCAATAAATAAATAAACAAATAATATACCCAATTTTATTGATATACTGTCTATAGTGTACACATAAAAACAAACATTAAATAAATAAATACCGTATTTTGTTTGGGTATATAGGATATTTATATTTTATATTAAATGAATTATGAATACATAAATAAAAAATACTGTATTTTTTATACAATATATAGTGTGTTTTTATATCAACATAAAATCAAACGACAAATAAATAAATAAACACCCTATTTTATTTATATATTGGGTATACAGGGTATTTATATTTTAAATAAATAAATAACAAATAGCCTATTTTATTTATATATTGGGTATATAGGGTATTTATATTTTATATGAAATAAGTAATGAATACACAAATGAAAAAATACTGTATTTTTATACATAGGGTATATAGTGCATTTTTATATCAACATATAAAATCAAAAGATTAATAAATAAATCAACCCTATTCTATTTATATATTGGGTATTTATATTTTAAATAAATAAATAAAATTACCCTATTTTATTTATATATTGGATATTTAGGGTATTCATATGAAATAAATAATTAAATAAATATCAATATACAGTGTATTTTTATATCAACATAAAATAAAAATAAGTAGATAAATACCCTATTTTATTTATATATTGGGTATATATGATATTTGTATATATATATATATATATATATAATTTTTTTTCTTTTTTTCTTTTTTAAGAAAAAAACAAGTGAATAAATAATACATTTTATTGATAGGGTATATTGTGCATTTTTTTCCCTATCAAACATCGAATGAATGAATGAATGAATGAATGAACGAATGAATGAATGAATGAATGAATGAAAGAATGTTTTTTTTTCAAATAATGCAGTGAAGTGACTCAAGACGGATGAAACTAGCACAGATGTGAAGGAAACTCCTGTCCTGCGATGATTATACAGTTTAACACTCATTACAGTAAAGCAGCCGATCACAGAGACCAGCAGATCCAGAAACAGTCCAGTCTCATTCTCACCATATTGTTGGAGGATCGGATCCCTCCACTTCTAAAGAGTCGAGTTTGCTGTCCATCTGGAACTCAGTGAAGACCAGTGAGATTGTGTCTCCCGGATCCGCGAGGATCGTCCACGTACATTCGCCACTGCTCTGATAATCCTTCTGGAAATCTGGACTGGAGATGCTCCCGCTGGAGCCGCGGAAAGTCCCGCCACACGTGTCCTCCGCTGTGGACAAACAAACACACAAACACACACACAATCAAACAAACTGCCCCTTTTCACAAGATGTAATATAGCTCAAAATACCAGATCATTTTATTATAGCTTGTCAAATTTGCCTCTTTTTGGGTGTGAGCAAAAACACGCCGTTTATGTGTGTGTTCCTTTAAATGCAAATGAGCTTTAGCTCCGCCTCCGTTCAGAAGAGGGCGGAGTCTTCACACGAGCTTCAGAAACTCCGGCAATAACAGAACAGGCCAATCTCCCTCATCCAGAATCCCAGTATAACCAGTAGCGAGTGCAGCCTTACGGAGAGACTCAGGAAGAGCTTCTGAATGTTAGTGGAGACATTTCTGTAGTTGTTGTGGAGTTACACTGATCATCTCATCATCATGTTTAACTTCTCCACAAGTGTCCACAGTTCCTGAGGTGTTTATAAGACAGCGGTGACATGTTCTGGTCAATAGTGTTCAGTCTGAGCTCAACCACAGAACAGCTTCAGGCTCTGCTGGATCTTCATCAGTGCGTTAGAACTGGTCTCTGTTGGCGCGTGTGGAACCAAATGTCGGCTGGTGTGTGTAAACGTGCAGATTAAGGGCCGGGAATATTATAATAAGATCCCCTTCATACGTCAGAAGGAGAGCGAAATCTGATCGGCTTATTTTATAACATGCTTGCAGAGAAAGGCTCACCAGAACACAGTTACTGGGGTTCACTTTTCACGTTTTCTGTGTTGGTAGAAGCACCGATTACAGCACTTACACACGGAGAAAGTCAAATTTTAACAAATGTGTAATAGAACATGCTGAAGATGCTCAGAGAAACAATATTGCATTATGTAAAGAGCTTTGACTGAAGGCATGAAGGGATCGTCCGTCTGTTAGAGCGAGTCAAAGATCAGGAATCATTGACAATATGATTATTGCAGAAGATGAGCGTCACACAGCGAGATAAAGCTCCTCCAAAATAAATGTGGTGTCTTTTTGTGTACTTTGGCAACACTATTATATTGTTGTCTCCCTACAAGCCAATGCACAACGACAAGAGCCATTATTATACACCAGGTTGATCGCACTAATTGCTGGTTATGTTCTGAGGAACCGAATGATTGTTTTAATGAGTATTATATGGGTTTTGCAAGCATTTATTTTTCAAAAACAAAACTAAAATCAACACTTAATTATGCAGCCCGAGACTAGCTTGAAAACAGAGACAGTGTCTGATAATTAATCTAATTAGCTTCATGCAGGATGAGAGGAAAGCATCAAAACATTTAACAAAACACTTGCACTTAATGAAGGGTGTTTTATATTTAATACACATATCAACAGGACATCAGCTATAATGCAACATATTGCACACACAAGTGGTATGCAAAAAAATGTATAAAATGCATTTGATTTTCAGGGTAAATGGATCATTGCATTTAGTCACTCTCATGTCAATCCAACCCCATATTGCTTAGTTTTTCCCATGCAACACAAAAATAGAAACTCTGAAGCTCTTTTACATGAAACAATCACTCATAGTGCGCTGTCAAGCTTCACACAAGCACAATACTTCAAGCCTTCTGTAGATATAATAGCCTAATGTGAAAAACAGACTTATTCTTTAGTCATGTATTAGTCATTGAAGTTGCTCCAAACTTGTACGACTTACTTTCTTCTGTGGAACGCAAAATAAGATGTTCTGAAAAATGCCCATCCAATGAAAGTCAATGGGGTCCAAATTTATTTTGTGTTCTGCAGTGGACAAAGTCAAACCGGTTTGGATGCAAATGTTCTTCAAAGCTCTCAATCACACTGAAAATGTGTGCACTACAGGCTGAACTATTCCTTTACAGAGTCTGAACATTAAAGCTCAAGTTATTTCCACAGGACAATATCTACATCTGACAGCGAGAGATATGATTCCTTATTTGTAAATGACGTGTATTTAAATATAATTTTAAATGCACATTATGAATCCAGGTGCATTTGCACATTCAGATGCTTCAAAGCAGAGGAACATCCATTACTAACATTTCTAAAAAGGCTTCATACCTATTAATGCATCCTGGCAGTCCATGTTCCCTAAGCTGCAAATTGCCTTACATGTCGGCATTTCTGCCCTAAAAGCTATTTTAGGCGAACTCATGCTTTATCACAGGACTCTCTCGACAGCTCATGCGAGGAGAAAATAAGCGATGAGTTTCAGCCACGCGAGGATCCAGATCTGCACAGCTTAAGATGCAGGTAATTTAACATATTTGCAATGCAGAGGAGAGTTGCATGTAAACAAAAAATGTGTCTAGACAGCAAAAAGCCCAGTTTTCACGACAACTTATTTTTGGCTAAGAACCGTCCAGTTTGACAGGAAGAAACCGTCTGACCAACATATAAAGTGACTAAACTATTTGTTTTCCACATGCCATTTAGGGAAAAATGATGTGAAGCGGATTAAACCTCAAGAACAGACCAGAGTGAATAAAAAAAGGCCATTTAAGGCGAGACACTACAGGTGAATAGGGTAAAAACATTTAACTAGCAGATATCACCATGAAACTTTCCCAGTTGATTGCCTACATTAAGATGTATTACTAAATGTATTACAAGTTTTCTGTAATTTAATTTTTAAATATGCAAATTAAGCATTGTCTAATTAAGTATGTGCTAATTTGCATATATTAAAAAAAAACGAAATCTGAGTATTGGATAAAGCCAGGTTAAATTATTTTTTCATTGTGTTCACATATTAGATGGGAAAAAAATTACAGAGGGATTTATGGATATCTACTTTTGTTATCCTGTAAATCAGAATATACTGTCAATAGCCTTAAAAAATGATTTTCTCCATGTTTTTTGGAATAAAATGTTATATAAATCAGGCTAGGAATAATATATTTACAAATCCCTCTGTAAATGTCTTCATAATATAACTAGGTACAAGACTGGAAGGTTTGGTGTGTATCGGTGCTACTGAAGTGGAGATTTCAGACTTGGAGAATGAGAGAAAAAAAGTCATTTTGAGAAAACGGGCTTTAAAGATTTATATCAGCCAATGAGATTGCGCATTCAGCCCTTTTACTTTCACGATTGGTTGCTGATATAAAGGAAATGACCATATTTGGATCTGACAGCATTGTACAGGAGCGAGAGAGCTTTCCAGCGGTGTGTGTGATGACAGGGAGCAGACAGCGATCGCGGAGCGAGGATTTACAACGCCAACTTTTGTTGAATTTATGAGAAATCTACAGACGCAAACAGACACAGTGTAGTAAAATAAAGACCTAAATGTGTATTTCGGACTTTTTTTCACCACAAGTCTGAAAGAAGACAAATATCCCAAAATCTGAGTTGACCAGTGAAAAAAAAAAAACGATGTTTTTGCCTGCCGTGTCTCGCCTTAAAGTGCTTTTTTGCATATTACATGTCATGTAGTGTGTAATAGTGCTGTTTGGGAATGTTAAAAGATCTGCAAAGATCAAAGTGCATGACAAATAAAGTTATTGTCTCCTAAAAGAAAGAATCAATCTCGGAAAGGAGGAGTTTAGAGAGACTCTTTGAAATTAAAGTGTTTTTTTGACTTGGATGCATGTAAACCCGTTGTAAGAGACTCCAAAACGTTTGCATTAGCATAACAGGGGCACTTTAATTATTAATGATGAACATGCTATATGATCAATTATTTACATTTCTACCATGGAGCCATTCATTGACTGGCCGTCAATTATGTCTTCATGATAAATTATGGGACAGCAATTTCCACAGACTGATACACAGAAAATATCGGAATATGCTTTAGGTGTAGATTTATGATCCAAAAGTATTTAAAACTTCAAATCAGAGCTTTTCATAGACAATGAAAAGAAAGGAATGCAGCAAATGCAGAAAATGTACTAATTAAAAATGTTTCTTTCTAAAAGTACTTTTCACAGACATCATAAAAAAAAAAACAATGTAATAATTTCAGCCCTGTTCATGGAAAGCTAGTTTATTTGGTATTAACTGCCCAAAATACTAGGTGAATAATCTATTTTTGATGCTTCTAACATGGAAAAAGTCATTATTTTAGCATTAAAACAACACAACACAACTTTAGCAATTTTAGTTTCCATCCACCTATTTTAATGTGCATTTTGGGATATCACATTTAAAAAAAATCACTGGATGGAAACACCAAGATGCGCATAAATTCTAAAAATGCACATAAAAACGAATGCGCTCAATCGAGGAGGACATTTTTCAACCGATAAACTACGATGGAAACACATTTACTGAATAAATCCCTCAATAACCTCATGTGACGTTCCCTCAGTGTCAGCTGTGATTGGATAACTGGAGTAACCAGCGGACCAATGGCGTCGCAGCGTCTCTAATGTTGGTTTGGTGTTTCTGAAACGCCGGAGTCGAAGTGTGTGACTGGGTTTAATTCCCTCCAGAAGCGTCTCACACACACGAGTGTGTTCCCGAACACCAGCATCCGAATGACAGCGTTTACTGTGTTTCGTCTGAGACACACTCGTTTATGATGGAGGGAAAACAGCCTGAATGCAGAATCTTATATAAACTTATATACGCAATAACAATATTTTGCACCAATTTCCCAGGAAGTGACGAGTTTATTCTCTTGAAACGCTGCTTTATTCACAAATGTTAAATGCAATATTCCAATTTTGTGCATACGTTAAATCTGCAACTTTAAGCAACCTAGCTTTTGGACTCAACCAATCAGATTAGAGCTTGCCAGATCAAGAAAGTCCTTTTTCTTTTCTTTTCTTTGCAGTTAGACAGAGAGCGAGTGATCTACGGCCGGCCCATAGACTCCAGAGAAGAGCAGAAGTCTCAGTGAATTCAAGGCGTTTGCTGAATCTAATGTAGGCTGATGATGGGAACATGAAAGCTACTGGATAATAGATCGGTACATCCCTTATCCTCACTCATTAAAGCAGAGCCCAGAAGAACAAACTTCACACTATGAGGGATTAATGTTGCTTATCAAGATTCATTTGGATTCTCATTATCTTTCATTCTGAAGGATGAACTGTCGTTTTTTTGTTCTTTCATCAGACTGGAAGTTCAACACTCCTCTATGAGTGTTAGAGAATAAACTCAAACCCTGTTGAATATGGTTACATTATCATTTATATTAGCCTTGTCTGACTTTATAGTGCCTGCAAAATGTATTTTCGCATCATTTTACAACTGTGTGCTTTTACTTTTCATTAAAAGGCACTGTGTATATAAAAAAAAGAAATCAGCATAATTTGTTTGCATACATTCACACATTTAAGCATGACATTGTCCAAATAGTCTTTTGGGGCCACTGTATGAACACATCAACTGCCTCAGATTATGAATATGCATTAACAACACCAAAACTCAAAGTATGCATATTAGCATTTCAGACCTGTAGCATTTCTAGGCTAAATGAATATTTAAAGAGAAACAGCTTCAAATCAACATGCATATGAAATAAAACCCATTTACTTCCTTAAAATATATCGATGGTCTTGTGCAAGATGTAATGCAGAACATTACATATATTGCATTATATACATATTGCATTATATGAAAATGTAGGTTGTAAAAACAGCTTCATGTACACTTTCAACAAAAGCATGTCCCTATAGAGGGTTTGCATTAATGTCACTCATCCGGACCGAGTGGCAGAAGAGCTGAGAGTGACTGGATTTAATGGGAGAAACTGCGAAAACACGAGTAAAACCAACAATTATCTCGATATAGACTCGATATAGTGTTCCTTACAACTTACCAAAGATCCAGTGATCATGGATATCGACATGCAGCAGGAATCAAGTCTGATTTTGACGCTGGGGATTCAATTTTGCCCGTGAATGCTTTATATAAATACAATATAGGTCTAAATCTGGGTGATCACTTATATCAATGTTATATATATCATCATATCATCCAGCCTTAAAACTTGTATAGTTTTTTTGTCAGTGTTTATTTAAAAACGCCCAATTATGCAGAATATACGATGGCAAATATTAAATGAATGAGTTGCCAATACAATATATAACAATACAATATATAGGGTGTGATTTTATCCCATAATTCAGCATATTGACACACAATAATAACTGTAAATCCAGCTTTCTCTGCCTGGATCCAGTTGTTTCTGTGAATTGCAGATCCATTTGCTTCGTTGGTCTGTAAATATATACCTCAGATTTCTTGTCAAATCTAGTTATACAGTCGATCTCAAAGCTCTTTCCCATTTTAAATGTGTTTTGTGTGTTTTTCACACTGGAAACCAATGCTGCCACTCAGTTGGATGAATTTAAATAAAGCGTGTCATTTTCTTCCCAACTCCCATTGCACACACCTCCTCCTCCAGTGTCAGGTAATCACTATTATTATTAGTAGATGCAGAGTTCAGCACACAGGTTTACATGCGATAACTATGTGTTCTGATGCATCACAGGTGTTCATTCGCCAGCTGAATCACACACACATGTGACACACTTATAGAGCACATAAAGAAATCAATAATCGCAATATATGAGATTCTTTGCCACAGGGTGCTTTATCTTCCCCAAGAAAGAAACCTTGTAACTGGAGGAAGCAAAATAACTTTGGTGGAAATAGAGCATGGGAAAAAAATAGAGCTTGAGAAAAAAATAAACTGGCATTGCTCAATTGAGTTTTAATTGTGAATGTTGACAATACAATTTATTTTGCTCACATAGTGTCTACTGTTCAAAACATGCCAGAAAATACTGTTCATTTAGTCAGTTAATGAAGCGGCGGGCTTGTGCAGTGAGTTGTGTTTCCCATCATTCTCTGTGGCTTCGCCGATATATCAAATGATCTTGATTTTCTTGCATTAGCACAACAAAGTTTTCTGTTAAAGTACGAAATAGAGAAACAACAGTGGCATTGCACAATAGATCCAAATTATGGCCTTTAGCAATGTCTGTATTAATGAAACTTATTGCATTTCCATTCCTCCATTTTTTCTAAACTAAGAAAAGGAACAGAAAAGGAAGCGCTTACGTCACTTATCAATGGCAAACAATGGGGGAAAAAAGCTACTCAAGTTGAACAGTGAAACTACTTACTGAAAATAACTGACAAAGCTAAAAATGTTTCTAATTTGGACAATATTTATAAATGGCATTATTTAAGAGATAGGATTATAAATGTAACACCAAATGTGTTGTGACTAGGGCTGGGTAAAAAATATAGATTTCTCAATTTTAATCGATTCTCATTTTTACGAACCGATATTGATTCTTAAATCCCAAGAATCGATTAGTCATCCTGTTTTCAGCTGATGAATGAATGTAACATTGTAGCACGCATCCCATCCAATAAATCGCAGTGATCTTTGTGCTTTGTCACTATTGATATGAAACAAAGTCTCAGATTTCAAATTACGTTCATTTTCTTACGAAATTCAGAAACATAAATACCGTTTTGTCGCTGTGGCGTGAGATCGCTCTGGCTCAGCTCTAGAGAAGCACATGATCTTCTCTTCCACATTAATAACACCAGTTACCGCGCGAAATAAACATGAATGAGCGTCTGAAAGTGTGTTAAAAGGTGGAGTACAACTTATCACAGTCCGTATCATGTGACATGGAGTCGCTCAATCAGTGTTTCAACCGTGGAAAGACGTCAGTAAAACAGCTTGTAAACAATGTCATGTAACGTCACATTTACCTCAGAAAAAACACATCCAGTGACCATAAACTCATTAGTCAGCTAGAAAAATTAACTCTAGGAGCATTTTGCTAAATATATGCACTATATTCATTATAATTTTTAATGTTCTTCAATTTTTAACTCTTGTTTGAATAAATCTGGCAGGTTTTTATGACAGCCACCATTTAAATGTTTATATTTCATATAACTTTATTATTATACAAATAAATAAAAGTGTATTTTAAGTGTTTGTATACAAATCAGTTCATTTTTACCTTCAATATTATAGTAGTCTAATGAAGCCTATAGGCTAACACTGACTCCCATAGTTTACAGCATTAGTTAAGAGATTTGTTTTCCTAGAGAAAATTTGCCATGTATTGTACCAGATATCCAAAATAATCAATTTTGAATCGAATCGAAATCGAAATTGAATTGTGAAATTTGTGTCAATACCCAGCCCTAGTTGCGACATATACTTAGACTCAATGGGCCCTATTTTAATGATCTGAAACGCAAGTATCAAGCGTGAAACCCAAGTATCTTTGTGAGCGGATCTCGGGCGCTGTTGCTATTATACCGGCGGGATAAATGACACTTGCGCCCGACGCAAATCTAAAATGTGTTGGTCTGAAGTCGCTTCATTACTCATAGGTGTGGTTTGGGCGTAACGTGAAATAAACCAATCAGAGCCTCATCTCACATTCCCTTTAAGAGCAGGCGCGCTTGTTCCATGGCGGATTGCTATTATAACGGCGGATTTGCCAGGAGCGGTTCACAGCCGAGGAGACCGACGTTCTCGTCAGGGCCGTAAAACACAGAGAAGTGACATTGGGGATGGAGAAACACACCCAGATTAGCTTCGGTTAAACAGGCGTATGATAATTTGGGTAAATGTGTAAGCTAGATTTATGCCTTCATCTTTATCTTCATGGTCACCGCAATGATTTCCCTCGTGTGGAATATTTTTCCTTGTAATTATGTATGGTTTTATAAAAATGAGAACTGCTGCGTGTGTGTAAATGAGAGAAGCAAAGTGTGTGTGTGTTGTGCACACGCTACATTGATTATGGCCAAGCATGCGCCCTTAAAATAGCCTCTGAATAACATGCGCAACGCGCCACTGACTTTAGACGAGGTTTCTCCTGGTCAGTGGCGGAATTGTTTTCTGAAACTGCAAAATAGCACCAGGGAACGTTTGCGCCGGAACACGTCTCCTCTTCTCTCTGAACCGCCCCCGGGAGCGCAAGTTCATTCCCTAATTTACCGACGTGCGTCTGTGGAGGGAAAAGTCCGCTGTGCTCGGGAGCAAAATAGGAATGATACATGCGTCGCTGTACAAAGACAATTGCGCTGGGTGCGAGATAGGGCCCATTGTGTCTCTCCCAGTACTGTGATATTTTTACAGTAAGTTTCAATCATTGGCTCTTTGTGATCTCGCCTATTTAATAAACTAAAGCACTTTGATTGAAACCCTATAATGTCTAAAAAACAATCAATGCTTTTTCCAGTGCAAATAGCGCTCTCATCCATTCATTTCACACACACATATATGTATGCACACATATATACATATAAATATAACATATACATAAATAATATACTATAATATATATAATATAATATATATATATACTAATATATATAAATTAGTGCTGTTAAATCGCGGTCAACCGCATATGTGTATACTATATATACATATATAAAAGTGTTTTTTTTTTTTTAATCTTACCAATCCCAAACTTTTGAATGGCAGTGTATACACACACACACACACACACACACACACACACACAAACTTTTATGTTAGATGCGATTAATCGTGATTAGTCTATTTGACAGCACTAATATACATATATGTGTGTGTGCATACACACACACACACACACACACACACACACACACACACTTGACGTTATATGAGTTTTGCTTCTGAGCTGCTGCATGAGCTTTGCTGCTACTGGCAGACATGGGTCCTGAATTCAGAAGCCTTTGAAATGATAATGTGTTTTACACTATACATTACATTTTTATGCTGAATTTCAGCATTCATGGCTGGGATATTGCTCTGAGACAAACAGCTACTCTGTGAAAATGGGTTTGATGTACTCGGTTTTGGAGCTGGCTGCTAAACGAGCAAGGAGGCGAGCAGAGATAAGATAAGCTCGCTTCGCCATGCACTAAACTGTCACAGCGAGGAAAACATCTCGACATGTTCGGCAGGGCTTTAAGCTGTCAGAAAGACCAAGACATTCAGAAATTCTCCTCAGAGCGTTGATGTGGACAGAGTTACCGGAAACATGTGTCCGACAACCAGTCAAACCACTGAAACTGCTCGCACAGCAAGAACTCGAACGCTTTTGAGAGTGTGTGTCCTCAATCTGGCTCGTTCCATCTGGATTGGGAGATTTCTGCCACTCAAGTGTTTCTGGAGACTCTTGGATGAGCTCCGACATCAAGAGAATGGGCAGTTTCTCTGAGGAAAAGGGATCAAAAGACCATCTGCCCGTTCTGAGGTCCCAATCCTCTCTCAGAGAGACCGAAAACTGAGAGGAAGATGGAGAAGCGTTGCAGAAATGTTTTCCCATGGCTATTCTACTTCAGAATTGTTTTTTTATAGACATTTCTATTGAAATTCTCATGAAGTTCTCTTAACATTTTATAAAGTCTCTAAAAGTTATTCCAGTGCCAAGAACATTGGTTTAAAGTTACCTTATCTTCAACAACGTTCATCCTCATGCTTATTCCACTACAGAATTGGTTTTATATACATTCAAACCAACATGTATTCAGACACCTTCAACATTTATCACATTATCACAGTTTGTTCGCTATAGTTTAGAAAATGGTAATAAAATATGAGCAGAACTAAGTTGATATTTGACTGGTTTTGTCCGTCCTTCTGTTAGGGTTAGGGGTTAGGGTTAGGGTTAGGGTTAGGGTTAGGGTTAGCACATGAATTAACCCTAACACATGAATTATGTTGAATATCTGTCAGCTGTTAAATTTAACTACACAATTAGATAATACCAGTTTAGCTCAACCAATCACCAAGCAATGCTTCATTGTGTTCAGTCTGTGTGTAAAAAGAGCATTAGCAATTAAAGAAAAAACACTTCAGCAAAACATGATCAGCTCAAAGTGTCCGAATCATTTTTGGTCCCAAATATTAATAAATTTTACTGGTATGAATAATATTTGGGTATAATATGTCACAGTTTGCTTTATTTTGCCCTCCTCACTTACATAACTGAACTATAGTGTCCTGATCACACTAGTGAAACAATATCAAAAATGATATCTGGTGTCTGAATAATGTTTGTTTTAACTATATTTCTATTGAAATTCTATTGAAGGTCTCTGAACATTCTTACAAGATCTCAAAGTTATTCCAGTAACAAGAACATTGGATTAAAGTTATCTGGTCTTCAACAACGTTCATTAAACATTAGCACAAAAACGTTATTTATACATAATTCAGAAAACATTCCAATGCAAGACGATAGAATGGAACATGGACCTACTTTTTTTCCCATGTTCATCTTTCTTTAGTGTGTAATGCTGATGTTTGAGCATTAAAAAGCTCTGCAAAGTCTCTCTATATCAGTGTCAGTGTTTCTGAACTCCTGAAACGCCTCCATTGTAGTCTTGAGTTTCTTCCACGTCACAATATTCCTCATTTAAATAATTAATATGCAGAATAAAGGGGCGGGGCCTGGTTGAGATAGTTAGTAGTGTGTTAAACTGGCGGTTATGGTAAGGGGCGGGACATTTCCCAAACACACTCGAAGCGCTCGACCAATCACAACACACTGATCTAGCGGACCAATCAGAGCACAGTATGCTTTAAGAAGGAGGGGCTTCATAGAGACAGGAACTAAATGACGTAACTCGCTGGTTCACTACTATAGTACGATCATCGTTGAAGAAATCAACTATAGTCACGACTGTTTCCCGAAACCATATTGTCACTAATTGGTTGTTCAACCACGTTGGTTAATTATGTCACACACGTGGTGGAGTAATAACTACTGTTAATGAATCTGTTTGAGATCTTATTAATGCTAGATGTTTTGATATAAATTACAGACATGCATCTGAGGACTATTTCTCATTTTTCTCAGTTACTTTGCTTTATTTCCAGATTCATTCTTACACACTAGAGCTTGTTCACACATGCGCACTCTTCAAGAACAGACTGGGAAGAGAGGAGCCGCAACAATGGAGAATATGGGGAAAATAATCAACATTAATGCATGCAAACCTGTTCTAGTAGAGACCAAAAACAAAATCAAGACTTTGCAAAAGGGTATAACAGATCCTCTTTAATGTTTTTAAAAACTGGACATTTGTTTTCTGAAATGAACACGGCCAACAGGTCTGATATTCTTGGAACGTTTTAGCTGTGTTTCTCACAGGTCTCTCAGCTGGCATAAACACAAAGCAGTCGTCCACAGCATAAGAGCCGACTCTCATTCAAGCGCCATTTCTGCCTGTGCTTTGCATTTAAGAGCAATATAGTTGGCTTTAACGGCATCCAGAAGGGGCAAGCCTCCAGGCTCAGATATCCTCATCAAAGGGGATCAATTTCCCTCGCCTGAAGATGAAAAAGCATGTGCTAAAAAGCCTTGGGTCAGAAGACGTATAAAACAGATTCGTCCCTGGTTTGAGTGATTTGGCTGTATCACAAGGCCACGAGTCTTTCGTTTCACTGAACCAGACGGAAAGACAGAACTGGCACTAGTTGTTCTCTCTGGTGAATCATCCGGAATCACAAAAACGTCCAACCAATTTTTATGTGTTATATTTGATATAACATTAATTAAAAGACATTTGTTTCGACTGTGGGATGAAGCGGTGTGACTGTGCAACTATCCCGGCTGAAAACAGCACATTAAAACAGGTTTTGGGGAAACTCAGGATAGGGAGACTTTATGGCCAACAGAACACTAGCTTTGCCAAATGGACCAGCTAAACTAACTAAAATCAGCAAAACAGCACAGATATTATATTCAAATATTCCCATAACGGGACTGAGACTAAAAAATACAGCTTGGAAAATACAATAGCCCACATTAACCAGGTTGTTTTGCTTCTGCTATAATGGATGGATGGATGGATGGATAGATGGATGGATGGATGGATGGATGGATGGATATATTGATGGAGACATAGATAGACAGATCGACAGATGGATTGATAGATAGATAGACAGATCGACAGATGGATTGATAGATAGATAGATAGATAGATAGATAGATAGATAGATAGATAGATAGATAGATAGATAGATAGATAGATAGATAGACATACAAATGATAGATAGATAGATAGATAGATAGATAGATAGATAGATAGATAGATAGATAGATAGATAGATAGACAGATAGATAGATAGATAGATAGACATACAAATGATAGATAGATAGATAGATAGATAGATAGATAGACATACAAATGATAGATAGATAGATAGATAGATAGATAGATAGATAGATAGATAGATAGATAGATAGATAGATAGATAGATAGATAGATAGATAGATAGATAGATAGATAGATGGATAGATACAGACACAGACAGATAGACAGACAGACAGATAGATAGATAGATAGACATACAAATGATAGATAGATAGATAGATAGATAGATAGATAGATAGATAGATAGATAGATAGATAGATACAGACACAGACAGATAGACAGATAGACAGACAGACAGACAGATAGATAGATAGATAGATAGATAGATAGATAGATAGATAGATAGATAGATAGATAGATAGATAGATAGATAGATAGATAGATAGATAGATAGATGGATGGATGGATGGATGGATGGATGGATGGATGGATGGATGAATGGATGGATGGATAGATGGATGGATAGATAGATAGATAGACAGACAGATAGATAGATAGACATACAAATGATAGATAGATAGATAGATAGATAGATAGATAGATAGATAGATAGATAGATAGATAGATAGATAGATAGATAGATACAGACACAGACAGATAGACAGATAGATAGATAGATAGATAGATAGATAGATAGATAGATAGATAGATAGATAGATAGATAGATAGATAGATAGATAGATAGATAGACAGAAAGATAGATAGACATACAAATGATAGATAGATAGATAGATAGATAGATAGATAGATAGATAGATAGATAGATAGATAGATAGATGGATGGATGGATGGATGGATGGATGGATGGATGGATGGATGGATGGATGGATGGATGGATGGATGGATAGATAGATAGATAGACAGACAGATTATAGATAGATAGATAGATAGATAGATAGATAGATAGATAGATAGATAGATAGATAGATAGATAGATAGATAGATGGATGGATGGATGGATGGATGGATGGATGGATGGATGGATGGATGGATGGATGAATGGATGGATAGATGGATGGATAGATAGATAGATAGACAGACAGATTATAGATGGATAGATAGATAGATGGATGGATAGATGGATGGATAGATGGATAGATAGATATCTGTTAGCAACTTCTGAGTTTCCTCGATTCAAAGAGTTGAACCAGTTTGACTTCAAGCCAATTAAACAGAATTTCATAACCAAAATGATGAGTCACAAAACCTGTCTCTGTCTTCATTCATCCCGCTAGAAGCCACTGAAGCAAAACTAATAAGAAGATGAGAGGCTATAATACATCAAACATGTTTGCTGGTTTAAATGCTTCTTAATGAGGCCTTTTCTACACAAAAAGTAAGTTTTGAGCCATGTTCATCTTTCATCAAGCGCAAACGATACACTCATTTTTCACATATCCAAGGGATACAGCATATTCTTCTTCATGCAAATCTAAAATGTAAAACGCTACCCACAATACCTGAGTGCACATCAAAGATTCTCACGGCGATAATTAAAGCAACACCTACATTATTAACTGTATTGCGAAGGCTTTTCCCACTGGGCCGACTTGCGTTTGATTGTGCCGTGCGAAAGAAGACTAATGCAGAAGAACTGCAGGAATCTACAGCAGAACGCTTCACAAATCAGCATATCTAACGCAGTCCCAGACAGACAAATGAGAAGCAGAGAGAATTTTAAGAACAATACAAGTTAAAAAACAACGTTCATTTAAAATTCAACATAACAGAATAATATAAAAGCTGCATATATCAAAGCCAGAGTATTCTGGGCTTACAGCGAAGCAGCAAAACAACACAGCTTTATAAAAGAGTCTGTGGCCCCGTAAAGTGTTTGCACATTTAAAGCATACTTACTTAATGTCTGAAAGTCATTGCATTGGATAGTAAAATATCACAGCAAGTGGCATTTAAAAGAGAGACAGCACAAGCAAAACTCTTCAAAAGAAGCATTTGAGGTTTAAATGACAAAGAAATGCAGTTCAAATCCGTCAAACTGAACATGTTCACAGTGAATGTGAAGAGCTCTGGTTCCTCTGTGTGAAACTGATGACGGATGACTTCACATAAATCACAGGAAACACTAAATATCCAAAACTCACCATATATTTGTGATGATTTTGGTTAATAAAGAGATGGCTCTGATTTAAAACCTGGGAAGTTTGATTCATTTTTGTGAATCAGTTTAAGTTGCGTTTCAATTAATTGTTTCAAAACTCTGATTGAGTGATTTTTTTTTTATTTTTTTTGTGCACATTAAAAGTTAAAATACATTATATTAATTATATTATATTATATTAATAGGGCTGTCAAATCGATTATTTGCATCTAACAGTTTTCAAGTTTGTGTTTATATAGTGTGTGTGTGTGTGTGTGTGTGTGTGCATATATATGTATATGTGTATTTATATATAACACACACACACACACACATATGTATCTCTCTCTCTCTCTCTCCATATATATATAAAAAAAACTTTTCTGTTAGATGCGATTCATCGATTTGACAGCACTAATTGATCACTAATTGTTTTTTTTTAATTTAATCTGGTATTATAAGGTGTTATTACATTCATCCCAAAAAAAATGTTTAAATAAAAGTGATTAATTCAAAATGACTTAATAAAAAATCTTCCTTGTATTCATTTAGACCAAAACATAATTTACAGCATTTTGCATCGACTTGGGAAAATGTGTTTATTTTTAAATGATGCGTCCAGATTGAAAAAAAATACAAATAAAAATTCAGAGCATATACATAATAATCAAGATATACTTAAATATTGATTTAGCTTTAATCGCTCAGCCCTTTAAAGTTAAAATGTCATTACATCTTAGCTCCGAGAAGAGCTTGATCATCATTTGTTTCCAGAAACCTTTGATATTTAATCATCTAATGCAATGACATTCAGACGCTGTAAGCGAGAGCAAACGCATTAAAGCCCTGCGACGCTCCAAACGCAGAGAGCGGCTCCATCTAATCAGAGGAGCTCAGGGAATCAAGCGTCCAGAGAATGAGGAGCAGTGTGGGAGCGCTCTTACCTCTGCAGATGGGAATGGGAAAATCCCACACGGCTACATTAGATGTGCTGGTGACACAGGTGAGCTGAGCGTGGCCGTCGAGTGTGTATCCGGACACACAGTGGTAGCGGATCCGGTCTCCCACATTAAAGCTGGATCCATTCAGGATTCCTTTGGCAGGAACTCCTGGATTCCCACAAGAACTGCTTTGTAGTTCTGAGGAGAGACAGAGAGGAAGATGCAGAACTCAGATGTGGTCAGAGGTGGACAGTCCCGAAGTACTTAAGTGCACTGTTTGAGTATCTGTCCTTTACTTGAGTATTATTGTTTCTGGAAATGTTTCACTACATTTGAAAGTCAAGTCATCTTCATTTATATAGCGCTTTTAACAATGTAGATTGTTTCAAAGCAGCTTTACAGAGATAGACGTATAATTTAAGGTAACAGAGATTGTTTCGGCTTTATAGCGGTTCTTTAATAAAGTTATATAGACAAATATCGTACTTTTTACTCCACTACACTTCTGTCAAGGTCCTTGAGTAGAGAGTAGTAACATGATTTTTATTTGTCATCTCTTTAACGTGATTTTAGATCACTAGATTTTAGATTTGTTTAGCCGGTGACGGACAGCCTGTCTGTTAAAGCAGATTTGCTGTCGGCCGGTGATAGCTACGGTTGTGTTTCTGGGTTTTAACCCTTGTGTTATGTTGCGGGTCAATTTGACCCGTTTAGATTTTCTAGTTGTTGGAAATACTGGTTAACCTATGTTTTTTTTCTTGATATTTTGTGACTTTTTCTCATTTATCATCATGAACATGCATGCAAAGTTTCAACATGCTGGTGTTTTTTGACATATACAAACAAAATTACTGTTCCTTTCGTGATGTTCGCGGGTCAATTTGACCCGCATATTTTAACGCTCTAAGGCAACTGTACAGGCCCAAAATAATAACATTTCTTGGTTATATTTTGTTATTTTATTTTTTAACTACCTTATGAAGCTAAAAAATTTAGTTTTCCACACTTATTTCAATGCAGAAAAATATTTTGTCAGCCACAGATGGTTAAAATTAACTATCATTTATTTTTTCAAGCTACCTGAAATAACATTAAACCTTTTATTTTTTTCTTGATATTTTGTGACTTTTTCTCATTTATCATCATGAACATGCATGCAAAGTTTCAACATGCTGGTGTTTTTTGACATATACAAACAAAATAAATGTTCCTTTCGTGATGTTCGCGGGTCAATTTGACCCACATATTTTAACGCTCTAAGGCAACTGTACGGACCCAAAATAATAACATTTCTTGGTTATATTTTGTTATTTTATTTTTTTACTACATTATGAAGCTAAAAAAATAGGTTTTCCACACTTATTTCAATGCAGAAAAATATTTTGTCAGCCACAGATGGTAAAAATTACCTATCATTTATTTTTTCAAGCTACCTGAAATAATATTAAACATTTTTTTTCTTGATATTTTGTGACTTTTTCTCATTTATCATCATGAACATGCATGCAAAGTTTCAACATACTGGTGTTTTTTTTTTTGACAAATACAAACAAAATTACTATTACGTCTGTGATGTCCATCATAGGCAGCTATTCAAAAGCAACTGTACAGACACAAAATAAAAACATTTATTTTATGTATGTCAGGGCATTAACTCCAGTTCTAAAGTGTAAGTGTATCTAAAAGTGCTCTAACCCAAACCAAACACACTTGAAAAAGCTAAATCATGGTGTTCAGAATTAATTGCAAATTACAAATGAAAATCTTTGACCGACACAAATAGTAAAATAAGCTCTCATTTATATATTCAAGATATCTGAAATATCTTGAGACTTCGACATAGACAGCAGGAAAAATGAGCTCAGATTAATTGATTAATTGTTCAGTTATGATGTTCTAAGCAAAAAAAAAAAAAAAAAAAAAAAAAAAAAAAAAGGTGAAAAAATGTATATGCAAATATATATAAATATAACGTATATTCAAATTTTAAATAGTTTTAAAAAATGGTTAAAAAACATTTTCATTAAATCATATCTTCAGATATATATTTTTTGGAATATTTGACAAATGCTGATATTAAAAGTTTACAGTTTGAACCTGAATCTTTGTTGTTTTTCATAGTGTGATTTTTGAGGAATTGTATTGAATCCAATGCGGGTCAATTTGACCCGGACCATAAGGGGAGTGCACAGAATTCCAACATAACACGAGGGTTAAACCAGGTTGGATTTTTACAGACACTTGATTCAAATGTGCATGAATGTACACACATACTGTAGATGTGTACTTCTTTTGTTGGAGTGGTAGGAGTGTTAAATAAATAAAAAATAAAGATGATTATGGCTTTTTTTGTCAATTCAGTTGTTTAATTTCCAGGTGAATCGTTGCCATTTAGGAATGAGATTGCATGGGTTTTTGAATCGAGATCATGATCTATCAGCGATTAATCGAGCAACTCTACTGGATATGGAGGCTACGTCAATGGGAATGTTGTTTGAAAGCATAGTTCACCTAAAAATGAAAATTCTGTCATCATTTACTTGCTCTCTTTTGTCAACACAAAAGAAGATATTCTGGAAAAAAACTCGCCAAAAAACATGTTGCATTCATTGCAGTCACTCCTGTTATTCACTAGGTTGCTTCATAAGGTCCTGTAAGTATTACATACAACAATGCAACAATAATAAAACAATGCATTGACATTTGATACTTATACTTTTAAAAACGAGTACTTCAATACTTTTACTTAAGTAAAAACTGGTCTTTGCAACTTTTACTAGTAACAGAGTAATATTTGACCAGTCTGTACTTTCACTCAAGTAAGGAAGTTGTGTACTTCTAGTTGATAAGCAAAGTTTTATTCTTAGCGCATTACTGGTTACAACCTGCCGATTAGACAGTTGCAAAGCCTGTATTCATCAAAGAAAATCATGAAAATGAATAAAAAATGAATCTGTGCAAGACACAAAAAGGCCACAAAATCCATGAAGATATTTATGCAGATATGCATTCGACTGTCCTTATTTATCTCTCAGCCATCTGACTAATATTCCTACTTTGACACATTTCTAATCCCCCGGGACACATGTCTGGATATATGCTATGTTAAGCTCGCTTATCTTTGATTTAAACCAGCACACATCCGCTCGGAGCACCTGCCACCTTCAGGAAGAGGCATTCCCGTTTCAGACTGATATTGCTGACGATCAGCTGATCAAAATGAATCAGTTATGACTAGAGATTATAAATACTACATCCGGCACAGTGGAATTCTGCATTCTGAAATGAATAACAGTTCATAGAATGCTAAATGTTTGTTAGAAAGTTTATAATAGAGTAGAATAACCATGGTTGTTTCTAGAGACTGATGACACTATCGTGAGCCGTTTCTGAAACATGTGGTACGACACGCCAATCCTGATTGGCCACTGCAGAATCGAACCTATCTAACCATTAGGCCACGATGCCCCGAGTCACATGATCCTTCAGAAATCATACTAATATTCTGATTTGCTCTAAACATTTATGATTATTATCAGTGTTGAAAACAGTTGTGCTGCCATTCATAATTTTGTGGAAACTATGATAGTTTCTGCCACAGAATATAAAATAAAGAAAGGTAATTGTGACTTTTTATCTCATAATTCTGACTTTTTATCTCATAATTCTGACTTTTTATCTCATAATTCTGACTTTTTATCTCAGATTTGCATGTTTATATCTTGAAATTCTGACTTTATAACACAATTGGGAGATTTAAGTCTGAATTGCATGATATAAAGTCAGAATTGTGAGATGTAAACTCGCAAATGTGAGATAAAAAGTCGCAATTATCCTTTAAAATGTATTATTCTGTGGCGGAAACAAGCTTCCATGGAAAACTGATACATTTTATCATTGATAATTTGAAATTCAAGTCTTTTGTAACATCACAAATGTCTATAATGTCACTTTTGATCTATATAATCTGTGTTTGATGATGAAAATTTATTATTATTAACAAAATATAATAGAACAAAGTATAGTATAATGTAAAATAGTAGCTGATACATCCATACAAAAAAACGATTATCACATGACATGAACCCTAACCTGCTGTATTCAGATTTCTGTCAGCACCAGAAATGAAAGTTTGGAAACAGAAAATTGCATTATGGGAAGTTACACCATAAATCAATGTCATCCAGACAGAAAATGCATATAATGGCTCGACACAGCATGTGAAGAACACAATGAATGTCTTTTAAAAGGCCCTGTACATTAGATGCACTTTAATGCATTTCACTAATGTGCTTCTGCATTAGAATTATACAAGAATAAACAAGTGACCCTCTAAAACCAGCAGACGTGCAAAATTACCGCTTGATCAGATGATTTACAGGCGGCGTTAGAGTGATATGATGGTTGTAGTGCATTTGCTCACTGGTAGACCGTCAGCGAACCATTCATTTCATCTCAGTTTGTGCTCTAAAGTCTTAAAGCTTCTTAAAGCCCTCTTCACTTCACACCAGCGAGACCATTATCTCCACGTCACTCAATGAGACAGATCCTACTCTTCTTAATATAGCTTTAACAACAGATCATGCACTCTGGCACCAACGCTTTGAACAAACACGTTTCCCAATTGTGTTTTCTTCTTAAACGACGGCACTTGAAGTTGATCTCTCTCTGTCTGTGTTTTCTGCATATGAACACGACGCATCTGTCAGATCATCTCCTCATATCGTCCCGCTGAGCTTTACGCCTGTGATTCAGGGTAATGGAGGCACTTTCTGTTCATCACGACAGGTTGGACGCCGTGGCTTTCTGTATTATGGCAGTCAAATAAATGTCCCGGAGTGGAAATGAACCAGGCTTGGAACAGAAAGCATGTTGAGGTTTTACCTTCGAGACAGGATTATTTCTAAAGAAGCAATTACAAACCTCGTCCCTCAGCAGGTGGAAAAAACTAAATAAAACAAACGGAGACGTGATAAAATGGACTGTTTGACTGATGGACAGATCCTGGAGGAGCGAGACTTTAGGAGCTGGAAATTACTTTTAGAAGTTTACATCTATCTATCATCCGTCTATCTATCTATCTATCTATCTATCTATCTATCTATCTATCTATCTATCTATCTATCTATCTATCTATCTATCTATCTATCTATCTATCTATCTATCCATCCATCCATCCATCCATCCATCCATCCATCCATCCATCCATCTATCTATCTATCTATCTATCTATCTATCTATCTATTTATCTATTGTTCTATTGTTCTATCTATCTATCTATTGTTCTATCCATCCATCATCCATCTATCTATCTATCTATCTATCTATCTATCTATCTATCTATCTATCTATCTATCTATCTATCTATCTATCTATCATCCATCCATCTTTTGTTCTATCATCCATCCATCCATCATCTATCTATCTATCTATCTATCTATCTATCTATCTATCTATCTATCTATCTATCTATCATCCATCCATCCATCTTTTGTTCTATCATCCATCCATCATCCATCTATCTATCTATCTATCTATCTATCTATCTATCTATCTATCTATCTATCTATCTATCTATCTATCCGTCCATCCATCCATCCATCCATCCATCCATCCATCCATCCATCCATCTATCTGTCTATCCATCCATCCATCCATCCATCCATCCATCCATCCATCCATCCATCCATCAATCGTACAAGCTCAACAATATACATGACTAACACAAGTGATTTCAATGGTTTCATGCATCCAGTTTAGTCTGGGTCATGTTTTCTTTTACTTTGCGTAGGATGAGAGGATGTCGAGCAACCTGTTCATGTTGGCATCAGTCTAACTTGGCTGGCTTCTACCTAGTGACAAATGAATTTGTGCCAAAATACCATAGTAGAGGTTGACTGGATGCAAAAAATGAAATGGGAAATGCTTTCCCATAATAAGCCTATTTTACTGTCCATGACCCATCAGTAAGACCTGTGATGAACCAGTTGAGAACCACTAAAATAAAACATCCACATGTTAAATCATAATCAACTGAAAATGACGTTACTCACTTTCTAAATACCTGTTCCTGAACACTGTTTCATCTTGACAAACACGTCGGGTCACTGCGTTTCATTGAAGTGTCAATCCACAAACCTCTGAGATTTGGTTTGCTCAATCCTCCTGTGTTTCCCTTCACATCAACGGTGGTCTATGCAACAACCATCCGCTTTAGCACAGCCATTTTACCTGCCATCGCTTAACATGACAGCTTCTACAATAAACACTATAGAAACATGACATAAGCATGGCATGTGGCCTGTCATAACCAATCACGGCCTCCACCACTTGCGACAAATAACATCTTTATGTCATAATGAACGTTGTTGGGTGATGTGCATGACAGGTACACGACTGTGGAAGCACTCGCCTGTCTGATGCTGACAATGTATCCACTAATGTTACAGGATCGATACAACTTAAGCTCTATGCAGAATCTGTTGTCCTGCTGTCGATTTGCACAGAAAATGTGAGCCTTGGTTTCAGAAAAAAAATAAAAATGCATGTGTACAGTAATGCACTTGCAAAGGAAGTCTTCAATTTTTGAAGACAATTTTTCCTTGTAATAATATATGGTTTGCAAAATTGGAACTGCTGCGTGTGTAGATGAGAGAATCAAAGTGTGTGTGCGTTGTGCACACGCTACATTATGGCCAAGCATGCGCCCTCAAAATAGCATCTGAATAACATGCGCAACACACCACTGACTTTAGACGAGGTTTCTCCTGGTCTGTGGTGGAAATTGTTTTCTGAAACTGCAAAATAGCACCAGGGAACGTTTGCGCCGGAACACGCCTCCTCTTTTCGCTGAACCGTCCCCGGGAGCGCAAGTTCATTCCCTAATTTACCAACGTGCGTCTGTGGAGGGAAGAGTCCGCTGTGCGTCAGGTGAAAAACAGATATGATACATGCGTCGGTGTACAAAGTCAATTGCGCTGGGTGCAAGATAGGGCACACTGTTTTAAAAGTATAGCCACAGTAATTAAACATTATACAAGTTAACATAACATGTAGTCCAACTGCTAAAAGGCATTTAGGATGACTTTATATGTGCAAACAATACTCATTTACATGCACAATCAAATAAGAATCAAGAAAAATCAAATAAGTGCTTTAAAAAACCAGCACGATTCTTCATTATTTTCTGTGGTAGTCGTCAGCTTGTCACAGATGCTGCTAATACAGCTTAACTTGCATTGAACCTGGGATATCAGAAAGCGCTCAGAAAGATATCACTGAACAGAGAAGCTCTCTTCTTATGGAAAATGGCTGCTATTTTGATCCCACTTGCGCTTACTGGAGATGTTCATAATAGCTCCCAAAGAGCCTGTGAAAATACCAGCAGAAATAAGGACTATAAGGACACTTTCATTTCAAATCATCTGACAGAAAATAGACCCACCATTATGTCTGATCTTCCCTCAAACGTCAAGCCTTTAAAATAAGTATTGGTAGACACAGTAACCATTTAATACAATGATAGGTAGCAAGCAAGCTCTATAGAAATTTAGCAAAGTAAAATACAAAAAAAAGTACATGTAGCTCAAATATATAGACCTATATATACAAGACAAACCATAGATTTATAGATATAAATATTATTGCTGGGCAACTATTAATCGCATCCAAAATAAAAGTTTGTGTTTAACCTATGTACATAATATTTGTGTGTACTGTATATAATTATTTTGTATATAAAAATACACACATATGCATGTATATATTTAAGAAATATTTGCATGTATATACTGTATATACTGTATATATTTATACATAATTTATATTATATATAAATATTTATATTATATATATAAATAACCATTTTTTCTTAAATATATACATGCATGTGTGTGTATTTATATATACAAAATAATTATACACAGTACACACACACATATATTAACACAAACTTTTATTTTGGATGCGATTAATCGTTGTCCAGCACTAATAAATATCTTTATACATATAAAGTTTTTTTTTTTTTTTTTGAGCATCCCGAACACTAGCTCAACCAATGCAGGTTAGTTTGGGGATTGATCTGTTTGTCAGACCAGTCTCAGTAATTATTCAGCAGAATCAGTTATTATTTTTGCAATTCTGTGCCGCCAATGCAGCAGAATTTACACAGTTGACCTTAAATATCTATTTTCAGGTATAATGGTGTACAATCATATGTCTGGAAGAAGTGCTGAGAATATAGTGGGCAAACCGCTGAGGTAATTACCACAGTGCGATCCCAGGAGATGAGCCATTCATCCCTCTATACATCTAATGACTCCGCTGCCCTTGAAGATGATGTAAGTTTGTCAGAGCGTCTATATTGTGAGGCTGAGCACATTTCAGTACACGGCAGTCTTTCCCTGGGAGCCTGTCACAATTCATTCAGAATTATTGCTGCATTTGCATTCAAGCAATCAGCAAACACGACCGAAAACCTTCACAGAATCCACAGGGACGGAGCCACCAGGAACCCAACGACACGCAGATTTCACGGGCCACCAAAGAGCGTGACGTATTGCAGAGACATTACGATGCAATAGGCCACGGGAAGCAAATTTCAAAGGTTGCGCAAAAAGACAAAGAGTGCTGCCATTTCTGCTGTGTTTTCATTTTGCTCACATTTCCATAAACGGGTGCTCTTTAGGCATCCCAGCAAATGTTTCTGAATCAATGTTTTGGCCTGTCCTAGCATTTAGATGACCAGAGGCTTTGCAGGGAAAACTGTTAATGCACATTGTGATGAGCGAGCATTAGCATGTTGATCATGACATATGGTATTTCCATTGGCATTGGCATTCAATTAAAGGGCAGACAGAAAGGTTGAGGTTTCGCATCTAACTCTACACTCAGAAGCTGACTCGTACCGGATGGCGATAGACACATTAATCAAAGCGCACGCACTGACTGTCAAACTTGGTTTCGGTTGTTGCGACGTGACGGAAAACTGACAGGAACCAAAATGAGATTTCTTTTCCCCTGTGTGTGTCCATCTCTCTCTCATAAATGTTGAATCACCAGCACATTAAAACCATTCGACACGAACCAAACCCTTATTATTGCTGCTTGCTAGGACTCATAACCCTGAAATTACAGGGCTAGTCGAGATGAGGTGTGCTTTTGCTTGGACATACAATTTCAGCTGGTGGATCAAAGCAATTCAATTCAATTTATATTTATTTGTATAGCGCTTTTCACAGTACATATCATTTTAAAGCAGCCTTACAAAAAATGCATGAGTCTACATTACAATTAGAGTGATCTGTTATCAGAGGTGACTGTGTCCAAATACATATACGAATCACGCAGTTCACTAACAATGTATTCATTTAAGGCAGAAACAATGAGCTTGTTGCAGTAATTATTACAAGTTGTGAACATAATTATTATAATATATAGAAATTTAGCATTGGTGCATGTTGATTCAGAGTTTTCATCATCTGAAGCCCTAGCAGAGAACACCCAAGAAACCACCTAGAACGCTATAGATATATACCTATAGACCTATAGTTCCCCAAGAATATCAAAGAAACTTGGGGACAAACACCCATAAACTATTCAAAATACTCTATTAACTATCTAGAACACCCTTCAAACCACACCAAAGCATCTTGGTGACCATTGTGGGCTCTATTCACTCATTAACCCATGTTGGGAGCTATCGATCCCCAAGAATATAAAAGATTTTTAAAAGCAAACACCTAGAAACTATCCAAAATACTATAGAAACCACCTAGAGCACCTTACAAACCACGCCAAATCATCATAGATAGGCTCATTTAATTCACTGACCCATGTTAAGACCTATAGATCCCCAAGAATATCAAAAAGACCTGGGAGCAAACAGCCATAAGCCACTCAAAATTCCTTATTAACTATCTAGAACACCCTTCAAACAGTGCCAAAACATCTTGGTGACCATTGTGGGCTCTTTTCACTCATTAACCCATGTTGAGACCTATAGATCCCCAAGAATATCAAAGAGTCTTGGGGACAAACACCCATAAACTATTCAAAATACCCTATTAACTATCTAGAACACCCTTCAAACCACACCAAAACATCAGAGTGACCATTGTGGGCTCTTTTCACTCATTATCCCATGTTGGGAGCTATAGATCCCCAAGAATACAAAAGATTCTTGAAAGCAAACACCTAGAAACCATCCGAAATACTCTAGAAACCTCCTAGAGCACCTTACAAACCACGCCAAAACATCATAGATAGGCTCATTTAATTCACTGACCCATGTTAAGACCTATAGATCCCCAAGAATATCAAAAAGACCTGGGAGCAAACAGCCATAAACCATTCAAAATACCTTATTAACTATCTAGAACACCCTACAAACAGTGCCAAAACATCTTGGTGACCATTGTGGGCTCTTTTCACTCATTAACCCATGTTGATACCTACAGTATAGATCCCCAAGAATATCAAAGAAACTTGGGGACAAACACCCATAAACTATTCAAAATACCCTATTAACTATCTAGAACACCCTTCAAACCACACCAAAGCATCAGAGTGACCATTGTGGGCTCTTTTCACTCATAAACCCATGTTGAGACCTATAGATCCCCAAGAATATCAAAAGACCTGGGGAGCAAACAGCCATAAACCACTCAAAATTCCTTATTAACTATCTAGAACACCCTACAAACAGTGCCAAAACATCTTGGTGACCATTGTGGGCTCTTTTCACTCATTAACCCATGTTGAGACCTATAGATGCCCAAGAATATCAAAGACACTTGGTGGTAAACACCCATAACCCTCCATAATACTTCATTAACTATCTAGAACACCCTTCAAACAGTGCCAAAACCTATTGGTGACCATTATGGGCTCTTTTCACTCATTAACCAATGTTAGGACCAATAGATCCCCAAGAATATCAAATGGTGAACACCCATAGCCCTCCAAAATACCATATTAACTATCTAGAACACCCTTCAAACCCCACAGCAAAACATCATAGAGACCATTGTGGGCTCTTTTCACTCATAAACCCATGTTAAGACTGTAGATCCCCAAGAATATCAAAAAGAATTGGGGGCAAACACCCATAAACCATCCAAAATACCCTATTAACTACCTAGAACACCTTTCAAACAACATCATAGTGACCATTGTGGGCTCTTTTCACTCATTAACCCATTATGGGACCTATAGATCCCCAAGAATATCAAACAGCCAAAATACCCTATTAACTATCTAGAAACCCCTACAAAAAGTGGCAAAAAATCACAATGACCATTGTGGGCTCTATTGATTCATTAACCCATGTTGGGACCCAAACAGATTTTACCAGTAAAATCCATAGCAGCCACCCAGCAAAGCCTATCTCTTCATGAAAATGCTCTAAATCAGACTTTAAAAGATCCTCAAAGACTTCAATTACGTACATCAATCTGTGGAGATGAATGACAATGAGACAAAGTCATTGTGAATTCACTGGGAATCCCAGGTCCTCTGGAGTGCAATAAACTGGAGGATTAATATTCCAAAACCCATAAAATTCAGAAGCACATTAAACACAAAAGCGTGAGCCAAAGCCCAGGCTGGTCAATGGGACTGAATAATTCAGACTGTAAAGAAGGAGCAGATGGGGAGGCATGCTGTGGTCAGGTCAGGAGGAAAACAGGTGGACAGAGGGATGGAAGATGGCGACTGGTTGAGGAATGACAATCACTGGCTACGTTTACATGCACAACTTTTGTTTCAATCGGACTGAATTCAGTCCAGTTAATGAATCCGAACGTAGTGTTTGCATGAACGCTAAACACGTGATCGGGTTGATGTGCGCGTTTACATGTCACAAGATTCAAAACAGAATATATTTTTGGACATGCGCACACTGCATGAATATACAGAGTTTCTCGCTGTTTGTGCATAATAACCATTATCCTACATTGGTTCTTTATTTGTTTTAAACAGCAGACTTAATATTTATACATTTCTGGTCATAATTTGGAGTATGAGCATATGAACCGTTGTGCCAAAAGCAGTCGTCTGTGGATGAGAGTCTGAAACAAGGACTGGTGGGATGATGCTCCACTTCAGAGACGCTGAGTGAGTGAAAGGAGGATTATAGGATGACGGGACACTCATTTATACGACACTTTATTCAACAGGAACAACAGCTCGTTCATTACGCTATTTCTACGTCATTGCACAATGCCAGTGCTTTCAGTTTCGGGTTTCAATCCGATCAAGTGTTTACATGTTCTCTCGATCGGATTAGAAAATGAATAAACCGCCCCTTTCAATCCGATCGAAATTTCATTCGGATCGAGCTCAATCGGATCGATTAAAGTGTTTACATGAAGGATTTTCACTCCGACTGAGCCATCAATCCGATTACTAACGGATTATTTGGTTGCGTGTAAACGTTGTCACTGATAGATGACCCAGACGCTTAAACCCAACTCATAGCCAGAGGCTGAAATAAACATGATGGTGCAGCACAACATCTGCTCAGAGATTAAACATAACCTTTTGGCCAGAAAGAAGTGATCCAAAACTAGCCTGACCAGAAACAGACAGCATTTTATAGAGTACGTATAAGGGAAAGTCTGATTTTCCTTGGTCTTTTGAAATAAAGCCTGATGCACAATGGAGACACAATCTGGCTTTCAGAAATCACAACTACAACAATTCCCTAGCAAGTCAACACCCAGAACGATGAATTAGCAATCATCCAGAACCACCCAAAATGCCCTGGAAAATTAACAGCCTGAACAAAGAATTTGCAATCATTCAGAACACAACCAAAATTGCCTCAGCAAGCCATACGCTTCAAACAGTCCAGGGAATTGAAACTACACAAGGCCAATAATAACCCAACTTCAAAACAAGTACTCAAATTACACCAGGCGGATTACAACCTTCACACATCAAACAAACCTTCACATGACTATAAGCTTTCAGAAAGGCTTTGTGAAGGATAATGTGGAACTATACTGGACCTGACAGAAAACACATCACCCAAAGTAGGCATTGTTACTCATTATACATGCAAAGAGCACGTGAGCCAATCATAACAGAGATCATTTACATATAGAGATTGTATGCAGCAGCAAAAAGCATTAGTTAACTATACTAGTAAATATAATGTTAATCTTAATGTTCGTTACAACATTTACTAATACATTTTTAAAATATACAGTTCTATCTGTTAATATAGTTAATGCACTGTGAACTATGCAATTATTGTTTTGTTTTTTTCAAATAACATTAACAAAGATGAATAAATATAGTAAAAAAAAATGCATTGCTTATTGTCAGTTCACAACTCATGTTAACGAATGAGACTGTATTATAAAGTGTTATCTCCAAAACAAATTCGACTGCTTTTGTGCAAGAACCCTTGTCTAACATTATACAGTGTACTTTGGGGGAGGGGGATTCATTCCCTTTAATAATAGTTATTATTAGAGTATTAAGGAATGAATATATTGCCTTTCATTTTTTCTAGCTTAACGCCCACTGCCTGCTGTCAAACACTTGTGTGATGAATAAACCTTCAATTGACCGCTACAGTGAGCATTATGCATTTCCAAACTCAAAGCCATGATAAACCACAGAGAAAATTAAAGACTGTGTTATATTCCTTACCTTCATAATATATTTTAAATCCATGGGCGCTTACAGCAAAGTCGCTGGTAAGACGCAAGGAAAAAATGGATCCGGTACTTGTGACAGGAGCTGGCACCTGGAATCCTGTTAACCTGCACGAGAAGAGAAAACATTACTCATCCAGATAGAGAGCAGTTTGAGGATTCATGCAATGCAGTAAAATAAAAGAAAATGCATTAGAATGCAATGCAATAAAATAAAATAAATCGTATTTCCTTTTTTTTTTTTTACTTTGAAAAAATACACTTTTTATATTTACATTTTGGAATGCAATGTGACGTGTTCTATAAGATTCACCCACACTTTAAGCCAAACATTTCACAAAAGAGCTTGTTAGGGTTGCATGATAAATGAATGCCTATATTATTCAAAAATGTCAAAAATTGGAGTTAGTTCTGAATCAGCATAATTTGTTTGCAAATGCTGGTTTGGTTACATATTATCCAATGCAAAAAATTCATGCATTTTTAAGTGTGGCTCAAAATACTATTTTGGCCCACTGTATTTTATTCTTAGCTGTTTTGACAATACAATTTCCCAGGAGTCGTGCCCACTCTAGACCTCTCGCCGACTCGACTCTGGTTAAGAAATAAAGAATGAATCACGTCTTCCTATTGCATAAAAACTCATTGGTCTTGGTATCACAGCCGGTCCTGCCTTTACAGGATGTGACGCTCTCTGAAATTGGATTTGAACTTGGAAAAGATCAATGAGCCTCGATGATTTTACAAACATATTAAAGTCAACATGAATATGAATTTGACATCCACATGAAAAGTGTTTCAAATAGTGTCAAGAAAGGGCAGTTTTTTATGAGCTTGCTTGGTAACAAAAAAGTGGGAAGTGTACACCATAAATGACATTTCAAAACATGCATTGGACCTTAAAATACATTTTTATACATCCCAGAACGAGAAAAGACTCATCGAACGTGGGTTCACAAAACTTTTCCATCTTGGTGAATTTAAGTTAGTTCAAGAACTGAAGTACCATGATGTTTCTGACTGGAACAACAACCAGTTTGCCTCTTTTTAATATTTTTTATTATTGAAGTTAAATGTGAATTGGCATTCTCAACCCATTTCACTAATGCAATGTAAAATATTGACGAGTGAATCGGGGATATTCAATGTGGAAAAGTGGGACTTGATTGTATCCATCTGGAAAATATCTCAATGTGATAAATGGGCATTATTTTTCATAATCATGATTAACAGATTAAAAGATAAACAATATTTAAAAACAATATTTCCCACCATGTGTGTTTGTTGGTTAGTGCCACAAAACCAGACAGTCCTGAGACTGAACATTGAAATTCAGGTCATTTTTGTGGGTGTAAAAGCGGCACAAAAGAGAAGCACAATCTGATTGCTTGAGCTTTAATATAACATTTCCCCAATCAATAGCATTCATTTTGAAGTCTGATTGAAACCTATTTAAAATAGCTTTTTTTATTCTTTTTTCTTTCTTTTTTGTGCAGTTTCATTAGCATACTGCAGCTTTTTAATGTAAACATGAAATCAAAAATCATCCCTATTTACTTTCCTTCACAGTATCCCCACTCTTATTGCTCACGATTCATTCAATGCATGTTATTCCAAAGGAAAAAAAAAACATATTTCATAATCTTTCATCAAAGTGCAATAACTTTCTCCACCTCTGAAATGATGAAATCAAGGCTGCAGGGGTGGGCAAAACAATATCAACCAATAATATCACAGCAAACTTTTCACAATCCAATCAAAACCCAATCAATTCCCATCCTAAAATATTTCCAGCTGATTATTTTGCTTTTCTCTGAAATACGTCACAAGGTAAAACATTGCAAATGTCATTTCACGTTTTGTTTGAAGATTATGTTTTATTTAAGACTCTGATAAATTGAATTACTGCAGTGCTGGAGCTCAGGTTAATGATTTGATGAGCACATCTCTCACCTGGCCTCGAGGCAATTAGCAGAAAATTGTATAGTCATGTCCAGAGGGATATTAACGAGGTTGAGTGAAACCGTCTGCGAATATAATGTGTGGTTAAGCAGAGGGCAGAATCGGGACGGATTCTACACCAAACTGGACCAGATTTTATGCCGACAGTCAAAAGTCTCAAAAGTCTCTGTTTTCTCCACTAAGAAAACAGAAAATGCTACTTGTTGTTAATTGTTGTTTGTAATGAAAAATAAAGCTTTGAGCCTGCGGACAGCCAGCGGATCTGAGGGATTAATTACCAGAGTGAAGAACAATCAAACACTGGAGGAAAAAAAGGGAATTATCCCAAAGAGAGAGCCAATAAAAGATTCTCAGTCTTATTAGTTTTTGTTGGCTGACTGTGAGTCCATGTTCACACACACACACTCAAGACGCAAGCACACACACACTCACACGCACATGCACACACACACACGCATACACATACACACGTATATGCATATGCACATGCACACACACACACACACACACACACACACACACACACACACACACACACACGCACATGCATACACACTCAGATGCAAGCATACACACACGCACACACACACGCACATGCACACACACTCAGATGCAACCACACGCACACACACACACACTCACACATACACATTCACACACACACACACACACACATACACATACACATGCGCACACACTCAGACACAAGCGCACACACGCACACACACACACACACACACTCAGGCGCAAACACACACACACACACACTCAGACGCAAACACACACACACACACACGCACACGCACATGCACACACACACTCAGACACAAACACACACACACACACTCAGACACAAGCGCGCACACACACACACACACACACACACGCATGCACACACACACACTCTCAGACGCAAGCACACACACAGGCACACACGCACACACACTCACTCACACACACACATACACATGCACATGCACACACACTCAGACAAAAACACACACACACACACACACACACACACACACACTCAGACACAAGCACACACACACACACACACACACACACACACTCAGACGCAAGCACACGCACACACACACACACACACACACACACACACACACACACACACACGCACACACACGCACGCACACTCAGAAGCAAGCACCCACACAGGCACACACACACGCACGCACACACACACACGCACACACTCAGACACAAACACACACACACACGCACACGCACACACACTCAGAAGCAAGCACACACACAGGCAGACTCACACACATGCACACACACACACGCACACACACACATGCACACACACACACACACACACACACGCACACACACACACACACACACACACAGACACACACACACACACACACACACACACGCACACACACACACACACACACACACACACACACACACGCGCACACTCACATGCACACACACACACACACACGAGCACACACACACACACATATGCTTAAACCTTTTTCTGGCTCTATAAAGCTGGAAATGCTTCAGGCATGAAGAGTTATTGAGCTCTGAGTATTGGTCAGATTTAATTCAATTTGCGCAGGGTTCTCACGGACGGACTGAAGCGAAGCGGCTCCACGTCTGATTCGACGAGCGAGGACTAAATCACACATGATGTTTTGTGAAGATTTTGCAGCCAGATGCATCAAGTGCTTCTTTTTAGTTTGAGCCAAGAAGGCTTTAAAATGAAGTTTATCCTTTGTGTTCATCCTTTATTATTTGTAGACAGCTGCCAGATCTTGGACTCAAGTTTGGGTTTTAGGGTTTCTCTTTACTTTTTTGTTTTTGTAGTTTATAAAGGCCCTGAGGGACGAGTGTTGCTATGATAGGGGCATCGGATGCGGTTTCATCTGTGTATATTGCATCTGTGTACATTCAAATAAAACCATAAACACATAAATAATTCCCAGATATTAAAATAAGCACATTTAAAGGGATAGATTACTCAGAAACGAGAATTCGGTCATTAATTACCTGTGTGCTATTATTTTTTCCACAAAATTTAGCATTTATGCATTTGGCAGACGCTTTTGTCCAGAGTGACTTACATTATATATGTAGCCTATATATATATATATATATACACTATATTCTGAAGATAGAGCTTATCTACAGTACTGTGCAAAA
>NC_137136.1:1310000-1457500 GCF_949319135.1 Squalius cephalus
GTCATGAAGATATTTCTTGACCTCAACTACAGTGGTACAAATTTAATATGTCATTAAAATGTCATTAAGTGTTAATACTCTGTCAAATTATTTTATAACAGTGTCATGTATACTTTTCTTGACCTCAACTAAAGTGATACAAATTTCATTTGTCATTAAAATGACAAATTCAGTTTGTACCACTGTTATAATGGCCTCATGACAGCCAATGTCAAACCCAACATGACAGTTTAATGTAATGTTAATCCATAAAGCCATGTGGTTCCTTAAGTTTGATAATTAATCTGCTATGTCATGTTTATGACATATTTATTTATTTATATTTACAGGTTATGTTGTCTTGGTAATATCAAGTTGTCATAACAAAGACATCTCCAACAATGTCATATCTGCATTAAAAATGTCATAATTGAGCGAATGACACTTAATGACAGTTGTCATAATCAAAACACGAACAGAACAACCAGCTAAATTTGATGAGATCGGACAAAGAGAACGCTACACACACAGAGCTGTCTACAGGATAATGAAAGGGCGGAAACAAGAAACAGGTGTGGCGAATTAAACAATGAACACCCATAGCAACCAATGTGAACACAGGAAACAGAGCCGAACCAACTCAAACACCGACCAAATGTGACACCGTCAAGCCAACGCCAAAGTTTGTCATCAAAAACTAACTAAAATAGTCCTCGGCCATAGAAATAAAGCTGAAATAAAAGAACCAGATGAACTTTGATGAACTAACTGAAAACAGTTTAAGCTGATGTACAAAAAATCACAAAAACTAAAACAAAATAAATAAAAGTAAAGCTAAAAAAAACTAACATTAAAATATAAAAATAAAAGCTCATTTAAAATATTAATAAATGCTATTATTGTACTCTAAAATAGCACTGCTAATTACTTTTACTCACACAAATCAGAATATATGACAAGTCATTTGTACAGTTTGTTTTTTACTGATATAATATGATTTTTGTCTCTTAAAAAACACTTTCATTTCATTTGCATGAAAAATAGCAAACATCACACATCCTTTTCCTTTCACATCCCTCTGGAAAAAAAGAGTTCAGAGCGACATGAGGTTGATTAAATAATTACAGGGTTTTATTTTTTGGCGAACTATTCATTTGATCTCATTGAAAAAGCAAAATAAAGCTGATTCCCTGCAGTCTAACCCGGGATTCATCTGACCTGCACTAACAACCAGGCGTTTCCTCACAGTTTGACTCGTTCATTTGTAGCTTTAAATCGTTTGCAACATTAGGATAGAAGAAACATGTAATTAGTTTGCCATGTTAGGGAGAACAAGACAATAGAGTCTGTAATTAGTCAAATAATTTATCATCCGCAATAATATGATATATAATGGATGTCAGAGTATCATATTTAGCTTTGATAACAAGAACGGGTCGAAATAAGCTATTAATTAACTAATTGCCACACTGTAATGAAAGTCTCTAATCTGACAGGTCAACTTTTAATTGCAGATATTCCTCCATCATTCCTGTTTTCCTTCAGGTTGTTCGGCGCTATTTTGGGACGTTCTGAGAGGAAAAATGACAAATTGCGATGTCAGGCAGTGCTGGGATAAGTAACGTATCAAAGGCTTCTGCTTGAATTGCTTTGATAAATGGATTTTTCCAGAACGTGTTGAAACGGAGGGTCGCCGGAGGAAAGCTAAATATTTCCCTATTTGCCGGCACAAAACAAGCAGCATCCTGAGACGCCCGAGATCCCGGCCCTTCCCACAACGTCTCCCGCTAGAAATAAATTGCTGATGTAGATGCTGATACACAAAAATCAATTTGAAAGAGAGAAAAAAAATTGTATAAAACATGATAAAGGGATACAGCTGGAAAAGCTGTGCTGGATGTGTCTCATGATATCTGCCGGTTAATCAGTTTCCCATTAAAACTACAATGGAGTTTTGAGTCCTAAAAATTTATACATTTTTTAAAATGAACTGTTTTTCAACCAATATTTTCTGACCTAGAATATTGATGAGTCATCTATCTATCTATCTATCTATCTATCTATCTATCTATCTATCTATCTATCTATCTATCTACAGTATCTATCTATCATCTGTCTGTCTGTCTGTCTATCTATCTATCTATCTATCTATCTATCTACAGTATCTATCTATCATCTGTCTGTCTGTCTGTCTATCTATCTATCTATCTATCTATCTATCTATCTATCTATCTATCTATCTATCTATCTATCTATCTATCATCTGTCTGTCTGTCTGTCTGTCTGTCTGTCTATCTATCTATCATCTGTCTATCTATCATCTGTCTATCTATCATCTGTCTGTCTGACTGTCTGTCTATCTATCTATCTATCTATCTATCTATCTATCTATCTATCTATCATCTGTCTGTGTCTATCTATCTATCTATCTATCTATCTATCTATCTATCTATCATCTGTCTGTCTGTCTGTCTGTCTATCTATCTATCTATCATCTGTCTATCTATGATCTGTCTATCTATCATCTGTCTATCTATCATCTGTCTGTCTGACTGTCTGTCTATCTATCTATCTATCTATCTATCTATCTATCTATCTATCTATCTATCATCTGTCTGTCTGTCTGTCTATCTATCTATCATCTGTCTGTCTGTCTATCTATCATCTGTCTATCTATCATCTGTCTGTCTGACTGTCTGACTGTCTGTCTATCTATCTATCTATCTATCTATCTATCTATCTATCTATCTATCTATCTATCTATCTATCTATCTATCTATCTATCTATCTATCGTCTGTCTGTCTGTCTATCTATCTATCTATCTATCTATCGTTCGTCTGTCTGTCTGTCTGTCTGTTTATCTATCTATCTATCTATCTATCATCTGTCTGTCTGTCTGTCTGTCTGTCTGTCTATCTATCTATCTATCTATCTATCTATCTATCTATCGTCTGTCTGTCTGTCTGTCTGTCTGTCTGTCTGTCTGTCTGTCTATCTATCTATCTATCTATCTATCTATCTATCTATCTATCTATCTATCATCTGTCTGTCTGTCTGTCTATCTATCTATCTATCTATCTATCTATCTATCTATCTATCTATCTATCTATCTATCTATCTATCGTCTGTCTGTCTGTCTGTCTGTCTGTCTATCTATCTATCTATCTATATATCTATCTATCTATCTATCTATCATCTTTCTGTCTGTCTGTCTATCTATCTATCCATCTGTCTGTCTGTCTGTCTGTATGACTGTCTGTCTGTCTATCTATCTATCTATCTATCATCTGTCTGTCTGTCTGTCTATCTAACTTTCAAACAAGGATTTATCAAAGTTTTCTTGTTAAAAATAAAGGTTACAAGAATCTCTATTTCCTCACATTCAAATTCAAATTGCAATTCTGCGTCCTGTCAGTTCTAAATAACGCATAACTTTGGTTCATATAGTGCGTGCTGGGGATCCTCAGAGCGAGTCTGGCTCGACCGGCCCTCACAGAGAGGCAGACATAATGGGGCTAGAGCTCGATGGGACACAAACGCTTCTCAAGGAGAGGGAAGATCCTTCAAAATAACACTGACAAGCTTGTGTGGATCAACAACGTCAGATGCTCCTGAAACCGAGAGGCATTATGATTCTTTATGGCTCGGAGTTTTGCCTCTTGCATTGGATGGCAATGCCAGAGCATCTATTACTTGATGTTAATGAAACGCCTGTTCTGCTGTTCTTTAATCGAAGCACTTACCCAATACTCATAAATGTTTGAGTAATTCTGTTAAACCCCAAAAACATGGTACAACACTGGCATCACATTCCTCATAAGATTAATGCTTTAATAACTGCAAATGAACTGCCATGTCTGCAGAGGAGGAGAAAAAAGGAAAAAAATATTGATTTACTTACAGCTTAGATAATGAAGCACTTGCTGTTATTCTGCAACGTGTTTTTGTGAAGATTTGCTGTATTCGATCTAAGGTCTATTAAAGAGAATATATAATGGGAAAACTTCAAATGCTCAGTGACCAGGCCATACTTGTGGAGAATCGCCTAAAATATCTGTAAGAGTGGAGTAGAGTATCTTTCAAAAGTTGAAGATGAAACAAAGATTATTGGAGTATGTTTTACAAGAAAAAGCACATTTCTAAAAAATAAACTCAATTCAAAGGGAAAACAAGATTATTTTTCTGACCTCATTCTTTTAAGCATAAACTTCATTTTGATCAATTTTTCAGCAAACAACAAGACGTAATATCTTAAGGTGTTTCGCTTCTCCTCTTGATCTGAAGAATTTGTAAATCTTTTTAATGGAAAACAAGTATTTTTTCCCGCATGTGCTACAAGGTAAAATAAAGTATTTCATTTAGGTCAGCAACTAAACAGTTCAGAATGACATTGTGTTCACGTGTGCTAAAGTTATCAGTTGCAATCGTCATCAAATGAGGCTTTTGTCTTCTGGAAGCGTTTGCTCATTCAGATTCACAGTTAGCAGATTTTAATCAGGGGCATTTAACTATTTCTCTAAAGGAAAACACAGATAACACACTTCACAGGCCATATAAGCAACATACTGAAACCATTTTACTAAAAATAAAAACTCTAATTCATCACTATAAGTGACTTTCTATAGAGCAATCGTAACAAAGGAGGCGGAGCTTAGAAGAAGAGTTGCAGATGAACACTTTCCGGCGTGAAAATCACTTTCTAAACCGTCTGTGACGCCGAAAACAAATCCCAAATGGAGGTTTTCTGAGAATAAAACAAACACTTTAGCAGAAATGTATTTTTCTGACAACTCTGGCATTTTAGCAGAGGCAAAACTGAGGAAATGACATCACTAGCGCAATACGCCGCTTATTTTTGCAATCTGTTTAGCCAATGAAGCGTCGTGTTTTGCATATGGAGGCTGTGAATTCCAGATTGGCATAAAATAAATACTTTCAATCATCATAATTGCCACGAGTGAGTTTCAGCTGTAATGCGGGGGGGGGGGGGGGTTAAATCAATAATTGGTTTACCCTTTAATTAGAGGAGAGTTAGCGTAGGTTAATTCTGTGTGCTTTTACGCGTCTGGAAGAGTTTCGACCCCATGTTGAGTTGGTAATCAGGTCTATAATTCACATACTGTACAAGCACCGAGTTATGACACGAGTAATGCAGCAACTCTCTGATTAACTGGATTCTATAATTGGTCAAAAACTTTCCGATTTTTTTCTTCACAAAAAAATAAAACATTAATATTTCAAGCCCAATTATTAATTTGAACGCAAGTAGAACAAGCAGGATCATGTACATTCAGTATGTATGAAAAGAGCATATAATGGAAAAATGTCTCTTCTGCTCACCAAGGCTGCATTTATTGAATCAAAAATACAGTAAAATTGTGAAATATACAGTACCAGTCAAAAGTTTGGAAACGTTACTATTTTTAATGTTTTTGAAAGAAGTCTCTTATGCTCATCAAGCCTGCAGTTAAAACAAAAAAAAAAAAAAAAAAAAAAAAAAAAACAGTAATATTATGAAATATTATTACAATTTAAAATAATGGTTCTCTTTTTTAATATACTTTAAAATGTAATTTATTTTTGTGATGCAAAGCTGAATTTTCATCAGCAAGTACTCCAGTCTTTGGTGTCTTATCCTTCAGAAATCATTCTAATATGATGATTTGATACTCAGTTATTATCAATGATGGAAACAGTTGTGCTGTTTAATATATTTTTTTGGAATACTTTTTTCAGGATTCATTGATGAGTAAAACGTTAACAGCATTTATTCATAAAAACAGCATTTATTCAAAATAAAAACATTTCTAACAATATAAATCGTTACCATCACCTTTTATCAATTTAACGCATCCTTGTTGAATTAAAGTACTAATTTCTTTAAAAAAAAATAGTTATTGTTCCCAAACTTTTGAACGGTCGTGTATATTGTTACAAAAGATTTCTATTCTAAATAAATACAGTTCTGTTTAACTTTTTATTCATCAAATAATCCTGAAAAAAGTATCTCAGGTTATAAAAAAAATATTAAGCAGCACAACTGTTTCCAACATTGATCATAAATCATCATATTAGAATGATTTCTGAAGGATCATAAGACACCAAAGACTGGAGTACTTGCTGATGAAAATTCAGCTTTGCATCACAAAAATAAATTACATTTTAAAGTATATTAAAAAAGAGAACCATTATTTTAAATTGTAATAATATTTCATAATATTACTGTTTTTTTTCTGTTTTTGTTTTTTAACTGCAGGCTTGATGAGCATAAGAGACTTCTTTCAAAAGCATTAAAAATAGTAATGTTTCCAAACTTTTGACTGGTACTGTATTTGTAATTGAAAATATCTGTTCTCTATGTGAATATATAGTAAAGAGTAATTTATTCCTGTGATCAAAGCTGAATGTTCAGCATCATTACTCCAGTCTTCAGTGTCACATGATCCTTCAGAAATCATGCATGATTTGATGCTCAAAAACATTTATGATTATTATTATTATTGGATACCATTCAAACATTTGTGGTAAGATATAAACTAAAAGATAAATTACGTTTTATTCAGCAAGTATGCATTAAATTGATCAAAAGTGACAGTGAAGACATAATGTTACAAAAGTGTGAAAAAGTGTAATGTTATTCTATGCAATACATTTAAAAAAACAAAATTTCATAAATGGAAATAAATGATGTTCATCGAACTTTAGTCATCAAACAAAAAACAATATTTTATCATTATTTCCACAAAAATATGATTGTTTTCAACACTGATAATAATCATAAATGTTTCTTGAGCATCAAATCATCATATCAGAGTGATTTCTGAAGGATCATGTGACACTGAAGACTGGAGTAATGATGCTGAACATTCAGCTTTGATCACAGGAATACATTACACTTTACTATATATTCACATAGAGAACAGATGATTTACATTGGAATAATATTTGAATAGATGATGTCAATATTTAATGCCTAAATTTAAAAATCAGTTTTAAACTAAAAATCAGTCATTTCCGCAAAATAAATACGAGGCCCTTTCACTTCCCATCACTGTCTGTGTTTATTTTGTGAGAATGACGATACATTATTCTTACTTACACACGGACACATTTCTTATTGAAACAGGAAGTCGAGGCGAAACTCATGGAAGAGCTCGTTATTCTCCCCGTTTCCCGTTTATAGCCAATCGGCTGTAGTCGATGTCACAGCCATGAATCAACATTTGCTATTTGCTATTTCCAGTCCGCAGCAGGTGGCAAGGACACTCTCGCTTTACAGACACAATTTGCATAAGCCCCTGAGCAGGAAATGATGTCATCAATATTTTTGCTCCATTTTCCAAATGTTCAATCAGATGTAGAGAGTACATAACAGCACTTAAAGCCACAAAACTCTCATTTTGATGTCATGGCCGTGCTTTAATAATCTCCAGCTCTTACCTCGTCCTGAAGTTCGCAGGATGAGGATGTCCATCGTATAAAGATAAAAAGTCATATTCTTCCTCCACAGCGAAGGACTGAAAAACTATATGAATTCTGCTCCTCTCCTCGGCTATAATAACCCACGTACAGTTCGCTCCGTTAGGGTATCCGTGAGGAAAGCCTGGACTTTCTATGGTCCCATTTTTCCCTTTTAATGTCCCACCACATGTATAAATGAAACCTGTAAAAAGAGAGAAAGAAGGAAATGTTAGTCTATAACGGCCATAACCCACAAAAACAGAAAAATCACAAATGTCTCGCAAGATTTACAGAATATCCTACTAAAATCAACTTTCCCAGTTCATTGGAACGTTGCATCCGGTTTTTTACAATCAAATAAATTCCTGATGCACAAAAATCTATTTTTCTCACACTCTATTTCACTTTATACGGGGTTGTTGAACGCTTGAGCGCTTGTGCAATTATTTTCAGGGAAACGCACGGCTAAAGTAGTCCAGGCAGGTTTTGACCGCATTACAGCTCCATATCACTGCGCCAAATGATTCGAGTTATTTCAAAGGTCTTTACAGCGACGACAGCAAAAGAACCGAAACCCACAACGACACTGACCACGCAAATAAATATAGTAAACAATCGGATAAAACCAACACATTATTACCATGTTTTTGCCACAAATTTAAGTTTTATTATGTGTAGAAAGCACATACTCTTTCTCCCGCTCAAACACACACACACATGCAGTACACACACTCACACAGAAACGTGTTGTCAGCACCGCTCTGATGATTTTATCAGTAAAATAGTTAATCAACGTAAAAGCTACAAGACATTTCTCACTAGCGAGGAAATTACAGCGCTGTTTTTGAAGCACAGAAACTTACAGTTTCACTATTAGAGACGCTGATGAACAGACTCAGGTAATTCACACACGCTTAATCTCTCTCTCTCTCTCTCTCTCTCTCTCTCTCTCTCTCTCTCAACTGCATTATTAAACTGCATTAATCTATTATCAATGTCTCAAGCCTCCATTACTAGCTCTAAAATGACATTTTGTAATTAGCAAAGGACAAAAATTAGCAAAAAATTAGCAGAGGTGTGGGATGAGATGTGTAATAAATAAGTCCTACACAAGAGTGTTTTAAGGACAAAAACCTGAAAAATGTCTTGAAATTCATCATCTGAAGAATGTTTTGAGGTGTGGTAACTGAAGTATAAGTGGAATAATTGACGATGGGCCGTTGAATTATTGAAAAATAATGCGCACTCGAGGTACAACAGTGCAATAATTCAACGGCCCATCGTCAGTTATTCCTTACTCAAAACCAAATTATGGAATTAAAAAGGTTTGCGAACTACATTATGTCAACATCTCCAGAGTTATGACAGAACAATCTCTGAGGAATACAATTACCCTCTTGGAAGTGTTTGCATAGCTAGTTAGTATTCCTCTCTGAGCTTAACACATCACTCAGCTCTCTGAAGAAGGAAAACAACTGGTGGCGTCTGACATCACAATCACATTACTCAAATCGGGCCAGTTTGTGCGCTGATGCCCGTAATGGTTTGATTGTGACTTGAATAACTATAACCGTGCGACATGTTTGAGTCAGCGTCGTCAGAAGGTTCGGTTTAATGAGCGTTCCTCGTGTCATCGTGGGTGAGCATCTACACCTGCTACACACTCATAACCAGGGCTTTTATACGCCTCAACCTGAGCAAATAGACTGGTAATGACAACCAGCATTAATTGAGCTTTTCCATTTATCCCTTTCCGCTTCCCTTAAGGAGTAATTAGCTTTGCCGACTCCCTGAGATCAAGGATCTTTCCTCTCCCATCGTTTCTTCCCCTCACTCTCAAAAGCAGGAGGAATGAATTCAGAAGGGACCGCATTGACTCACAGCCACCCATCTCAGATCCACCCAGAAAAAAACACAAAGAGAAAGAGAAACGCATCAAAAATGCATAAATAAAATAAAGACTATTTTTGGAGCCATCAAGTATTTTTCATAATTTTCATGTCAATTAAGTGCATTTCCTTTAAAACTCATTAGTGTGATGCATCTGGATTTTTTCCATTAGACTGTCATTACTGCCATAAAAGCTCTCGTCTGAGTAAATATGAGTGTTTGTCTCAACTAACAACAAATCGCAACAGGATTTTATATATATATATATATATATATATATATATATATATATATATATATATATATATTTTTTTTTTTTTTTTTTCTTTCTTTTTTTTTTTTCTACATCACATTTGAATTAAGAGAAAGAAAATAATACTAATAATTAAAAATATATATTTTCGTTATTTTATTTTCCGATTTATATGACCTCACCCCTGATAACTCTTATTATTAAATCGCATTGGTCCAGAAAATATTTTAATGCATATATATAATTTAGGGCTGTCGATTTAACACGCTAATTTGGTGTGATTAATTATGGCGGGAAAATAATCTGCTAAAATTATTAACGCTTTAATTGCTAGTTGACTGCGTGATTAGAACGAGTTAAAATGCCAGTAAAATTGAAGATATGAGGGCAAAAAAAAGCCGTTTTATGTGTTTTTGTCTAATTATATTTATATGATCTAGTTTAGCAATATCAAACGAGCAAGAGTGACGTTTTATTTCTGAATATCAGCACGTTTTATAAACGTTATTTTTTAAAGCATGAAGGGTTCATTGAACATTTTAGGGTTTCCATCATGAGATCATTGTATGGATTTAGTTTTAATTAATTCGTTTTAAACATATTTCATTTGTAAACATACTTTATCACTAGAAAATATTTAGTATTATGCACCAATTTAAGACATTTCTTCTGAAATATTCTCCTTTTTGGCATTAAGGGTTCTTTAAAATTGAGTCGAGAACCCTAGGGGTTCTATATAGATATTTGTAAAATCTATTCAATGCTTTTCTCATCTAACACAATAATGACTTTAAATTATCGTAAGTTCTCAGCCAAAAATGATGTGGGTTTAATTTGCGATTAATTCGATTACTTAATCGGCACATCATGTAATGAATTAGATTAAAAATGTAATCCCTTGACAGCAATATATAAGTAATATGAATGCACATTAAAAATCAAATATGTTCTGATTGTGTTGCATTGCATTTCTGCTTTCAATGTGGACAAACTGCTTCTCACTGCCATCAGCATTTTTTAACAGATAAATACTCGCACCTGAATGACTCCAGGCATGTGCATAAGACATGGAAACATCATGAAGAGAACAGAAACGATGATCCCACACACTATAGCTTGCAAAAACATCATTATATTGCAACACTGCAGTTATGCAACAGCTGAGGAAGGCGGTGTGACTCAAACATTCCAATTTATTGTTCATAGAAGTGTTTTTTTTCTCTGTTTCCTTCATGACTTTTGCCATTTAAAATTATGCTAATAATCTTTTAATAAAAAAAAATAAAAATAATGTATACAGGGTGAAGTATGATCCAGACATGTTCTTGACAGGTTTGTGAGAAATCAAACATGCAACACATGCACAAAATTCAATAGCCAATCTCTTTCTGTTCAACTCTAAATTGATATTTCAAATTAGCCACACTGAAATAATTCCATCTTTAGGGACTGAAGAAATTGTGTTTATAATGGACAACATAGTCTAACAGGAGAGAAACATGATCGATTCCAGATATACAACAATTAGAGCAAAAACATAATAATTGGCATCTAGTTGTTTCTCACAAACAAAAGCTGTGAAATCCTCCAGCATGTGTCGAGTCTCTAAAGGCCCCGCCATTAAAATCTGGATTGAATTAAGCAATAAAATACAAGACGCTGTTATAAAGTGAATAGTCATGACTAAAGGCGATTGTTAGGACATATTGATTGCCATGATGTGATATAAAAAGATCCTACAATGCCATGTATCACAAAATATCAATATAAAATTGCATTTTGATATAGGCACAATGTACATCTGCTATAGATCCTGCACAGTGAACAGGTTGTCAACGAACTCCCTGAAACGCCTCCATTGTAGTCTTGAGTTTCTTCCGGGAACGAACACGTCACAATATTCCTCATTATAATAATTCATACGCAGAATAAAGGGGCGGGGCCTGGTTGAGTTAGTTAGTAGTGTGTTAAACTGGAGGTTATGGTAAGGGGCGGGACATTCCCCAAACACACTCGAAGCGCTCGACCAATCACAACACACTGCTCCAGCCGACCAATCAGAGCACAGTGTGCTTTTCAGAAGGAGGGGCTTCATAGAGACAGGAAGTAAACAGAGCGTTACTGACAGACTGGGAAGAGAGGAGCCGCAACAATGGAGAATATGAGGAGAATAATCAACATTCAAACCTGTTCTAGTAGAGCCTGAAACAACATCAAGACTTTGTGAAAAGGCATATTAGGTCCTCTTTAAATCAATCCATTTTGAAATGTTAATTAGAAAACAATTAAACAGAAAAGACAGGACCATGTCTTCTGCATTATATGCAGTTCTCATAATGAATTGAAAAATACAGATAATAATTTTTAAAAAGCTCAACATCAAACGTTTACAGACAGACTAAAAGTCCTGCAAGTGCACAATCTCTTTTATCACAAACCTTTTACGGCCAATTAAAAAAATAAACATGAGAAAATCCCAGCAAGTACAAAACGCTTTAACAACTTTGAAATTTGCTTGCAGTTAGGTTACATCATGGTACAGTGTTCATAAAATGTTTTAGAAACCACATCAAAGATAAAATATGTTGTGCAGTTTACACACAGAAGCCTATATAGATAATCTTACATAATCAAAGAAAATCTGTGATTTCAGAATCTTCAGTTTCAATCTTCAGCAAATGCATCCTAATGTTATCTAATCAATGCAATGTATTTGCTACAAGATTTGTAGAGCGTTTTGAATAGATTTACTTCCGTTTAATCACTCGGGTCTGAAAGAAAAGCTCTATTTTAGCCCTATTTTAACGATCTGAAACGCAAATATCAAGCGCGAAACGCAAGTATCTTTGTGGGCGGGTCTCGCCCGACGCAAATCTAAAATGTGTTGGTCTGAAGTCGCTTCATTACTCATAGGTGTGGTTTGGGCGTAACGTGAAATAAACCAATCAGAGCGTCATCTCACATTCCCTTTAAGAGCAGGCGCGCTTGTTCCATGGCGGATCGCTATTATAACGGCGGATTTGCCAGGAGCGGTTCACAGCCGAGGAGACCGACGCTCTCGTCAGGGCCGTAAAACACAGAGAAGTGACATTGGGGATGGAGAAACACACCCAGATTAGCTTCGCTTAAACAGGAGTATAATAATTTGGGTAAATTTGTAAGCTAGATTTATGCCTATTTTTCACATCTTCATGGACACAACAATGACTTCCCTCGTGTGGTAATATTGTTCCTTGTAATAATGTATGGTTTTCTAAAAATGAAAACTGCTGCCTGTGTGTAGATGAGAGAAGCAAAGTGTATGTGCGTTGTGCACACACTAGATTGATTATGGCCAAGCATGCACCCTTAAAATAGCTTATGAATGAATAACATGCGCAACGCGCCACTGACTTTAGACGAGGTTTCTCCTGGTCAGTGGCGGAATTGTTTTCTGAAACTGCAAAATAGCACCAGGGAACGTTTGCGCTGGAACACGCCTCCTCTTTTCCCTGAACCGCCCCCGGGAGCGCAAGTTCATTCCCTAATTTACCAGCGTGCGTCTGTGGAGGGAAAAGATACATGCGTCGGTGTACAAACTAAATGAGAAAATAAAATACTATCCACAACCAATCCACATGATGCAAATAAAGCAATGTCAAAAGTGGCAGTGAGTTAGTGATTAAACTGTAATGCACTTACTAGAGTGTCAATGCTCAATGTTTAATAAATAATTGCATTTATTCATTTTAAAAAAAAGTGTTAATCATACCTGTAAGTGATATTGTATACATGCACTGTATTTTTACACAAGTATTTTTTCCATTTATTTCTCCCATAGGGATTTTTTTTTTTTTTTTTAAGTATTTGTTAACGCATTATAAGATATGGACCAAAGCAACCAGCTATGAGGAGAATCACAACATTACAAACTTTGATTTGAAGCTGAAAAGTATTTGAAAATTGGACAAAAATATAAAAGACAAAGACTGTGAACTTCAGTGAGGGAAAGAACTACAATAGCATGATGCATTGCGAACAGCATTATCAAACTGAAAATGGTGTAGAAATATAAAAATACCCATTTAAAAATGTTGATTTTATATATATAAAATCAATATATTTTATATTTATTGCAAAATATCCATATATAACCCACATTTCAGTATTTTGAGAGCGTAGGGAGATCGACTCGATTACATCATTCGCAGTGCTTCATGAGAGTGGGCGGAGCTAAAGAGATCATGTGGTGCATTTTGCTTGTTTTGACTCTGATTGGTGGAATTTTCTGTACAACATCATGGGTAATGTAGTTTTTCACTACAAATTCCACTGTTAAATGATTATTTTAAAACTATGTAGCTCACAGTAGGGCTGACTTTAACAGTTTATAAGTTATCCTTTAAAATCAGTTTCCCCATGGAGAAATGGAAACTGTTGTTCTCTATAGAATTCAATAAAATGTACAATCACAGTTCCACACTCATCCAATCAGAAAGGTCCATTTCAGGATGTTGATTCTGTGAGCGCCGTGACGTCTCTGTGGTGGAAAGAGTCTGGATAATGCTAAACCTTTAATTTCTTCAGGCAGCCGAAAACTGGAGGCAATCGTGACCAAAATCATCTTTTGTCTCCATTATCAGAGTCACATCAGCGGTGATGACGGTCGAGACACAGAAAGACTCTTAGAATCGAGGGTTTTCCTATGAAGAGTCCACAGACCCTGAGCACAGAAATGTGTTATTCTGTTTTAAGCACAAAACTCATTTCTTGTAGACAATACCACCTATCTTATTTTTATTTTTATCTTTATCCGACACATTATTAGCTAAGCCAAGATATCAATGCTCAAAGCTTCTATTCAATTAACAAATTTGTATTAATTATAAAAAGGTAATCATGGCCATGTAACATTAAAAAATCAATTATTAACACAACATAAAACTGCAAATGATCAGACCCTTTTAGTGTTTTCCTTATAGAAATATTTCTATACTGTTTTTGCAAACAAATTATCTACTTATCATAAATAAATGTATATATATATATATATATATATATATATATATATATATATATATATATATATATATAAATAATGATCATAAATAATAATATCATTAATATTAAAATAAAAAAGTATGTGTATATTTTACGTGGGGTTGATCCTCTTAAAACAGCATCAGTACTGGCTATATTAATATTTCAGAAATGTCCATATTTGAATCACAATAGTATATATATATATATATATATATATATATATATATATATATATATATATATATATAGCCTATATTATCACAGGCAATAAAACAAAACAAAATTTTACAAAATACGAAAACAAAGAAACAAATAAATAAATAAAGTTAATGAATAAATAATGGGGTTTTATAAAATATGGTAAAATATACAATAATCATGCAACAAAGAAACAAATTCTGGGGTAGTTGCATTTAAAGTTCCCCATTAAACGTGTAACGCTTTTGATCACACTCCTTTTGAAAAAAAGTTATGCTGTAATTGATTGTATCTGTAGGGAATGATTATATTGTATAAGTCAGGAGAATTGCTCTCAGAAATGTTTAACTGGTTCACACACTCTGACACAACACACCCGCTTCACATCAAACATGCGTGATGATAATGACTTATGAAAGATTTCTATCGCACGCTGAAATTTCAATAAATGAGTTTTGCCTAATCCGTGCGCCGTTGACAGTCCACTTAAGCCATCACCCAAAAAATACAGAAACAATTACAAGAACAAACACTTATTTATAATGCACTAATGTTTAAAAGTTTGGCGTCGATATTTTTTTTAAAGAAATAAATACTTTTTTTCAGCAAGGATGCATTAAATTGATCAAAAGTGACAGTAAAGACACTTATAATGTTTCAAAAGATTCTATTTCAGATAAATGCTGTTCTTTTGAGCTTTCAATTCATCAAAGGATCCTGAAAATGGTTTCCTCCAAAATAATAACTCAGCACTGATAATAATCCGAAATGTTTTGTGAGCGGAAAATGGATTGCAACAGTCAAGTTTTGGAAGTAGAAACTCCATTCATTTTCTCCATACTAGGGAAACTGATTGGTAAAAATAATTTATAAAGTGTTAAAGTCAGCCCTACTGTGAGCGACGAGGTTGTTAATCGATGGTATTTGCTTCTGTTCAAGCCGCTAGTCTGCGTTATTTCAACTTAGTTTTAAAATAATCGTGTTTAACTGAAGAATTCATGTTGGAAAACTACATTACCCATGATGCTGTGCAGAAAATTCCACCAATCAGAGTCGAAACAAGCAAAATGCACCACAAGATCTCGTTAGCTCCGCCCACTCCCATGAAGCACTGCGAATGATGTAATCGAGTCGATCTCCCTACGCTCTCAAAATACTGAAACGTGGGTATATATATATATACATATATGCATAAAAATATTGATTTAATATATACAAAAAGCGTACTTAAAAAAAGTTTTATGTTTCTCTATCTTTAATTCGATTATGCTATTCGCAATGCTTCATGGGATTGTAGTTCTTTCCCTCACTAAAGCTGTTAAGTTCACAGTCTTTGTAATTTTATCCGATTTTCAAATACTTTTCTGCTTCAAATCAAAGTTTGTAATGTTGTGATTCTCCTGGTCGCTGGTTGGTTCGGTTCACGGCTTATAACGCTTAAACCAAGACTTTTTTAAAAATCCCAATGGGAGAAATAAATAGAAAAAAAACACTTCCAGAACTAAAGCTGCTGGAAAAGTGAACTAAAGCACATCTAATAATGTATTATAATGATTCTGAAGGATCATGTGACACTGAAGACTGGAGTAATGATGCTGAAAATTCAGCTTTGATCACAGGAATAAATTACACTTTACTATATATTCACATAGAGAACTGTTTTGGTGAGCAGAAGTCTTGCTGACCCCAACTTTTGAATGGTAGTGTGTAAATAAATAAATAAATAAATAACCTGGGTATTGTCAAATATTATACAAAAATCCCTCGACAAAGACAAACTCTGATTGCACGTCCCCAAATCGAACCCTGACGCTCTCGGACCACACACTCATTTAGAAGCTTCATCTCCACTCCTCATTCTGCTTTACTTTCACGGCGGGAAATCTTTTTCTCATCCACCATTCACTCAGATTATACGCCGGCCTCCCCGGGGTGACCACCGACACCGAACGCCATAAAGTGATACGAGAAACAGCATTAACATCACGCTGCGATCACCGAGCCGAGAAAATAGGTCAGTCATACGAATCGACATCTAAACACATGAATCTCATTGATATAAGAATATGAGGCCGCTGCTCCTGTGGCGATTTTAACCTGTCGTCTCCACACACACACACACACACACACACATGAGGGCTCAATCAATTTGTTTTGCCACTAGAGAGGCAGAACAGAGATGACAATAGACCTCAATCTTATTTCTTCACACATAACCAGATGGCCAGAGAAGAATTGGAGCCGACAAGCACCAAAAGCTGGAGTACAGAACAGCGAGTCTTGCGTGAGTTGCATCTATAAGACGTGAAAGGAAATTCCTTCAAGGAATATGCTTTATGAATGCACACAGATGAGAAAACAAGTTTGGGCTTCAGAAAGGGTCAGTGTGTAGAGTTGTGGACACACACACACTGTCCACTAAAACAGAATAAGCTCCTTTAAATCTGCTTGGCTCATGGATGTTTAAGAAATAGTGACGACTCAAATGATTCTCTTTATACGAGTGCGTTTCATCGTGACGAAAAACATCAAACTCCATATATATATACAGTCCATATAACCGCATATGAGTTTGGAACAACATAAGGTGAATGATTTCTATATATCATATTTATATTATTTATTTATTATTATTATTATATATTGAATAAAATAATATTAAGAATGATAAATAATTTTAGTATATATATATAGTATATGTATGTATATCAATATAATTTATGCTAAAATTAATTTATACACAATATAAAAATAAACAAGTAATAAAAACTCAGTGAGTGTTTTAGCGCAATTTTCTCACGTCATGGGATCACAACACTAAGAGATAGTAAATATTTTCCTGGATTTTTTTTGTGCGTTCCCGAGATTAGACCTTCCTTAACATAATGCCGAAAACCCGAAGTCTCTAGGTGGTCTGGTTGAGGAGTAGATAGAAGTGCAAGATTGGTGCGCACAGACGCACAGAACAGAAATCATGAGTTAACAATCGCAATTTTGTCCGGTGGAAAATTGCGCTAAAAATAAAAACATTATAATATGAATTAGAATATATGCAACAAAACAAATTATCAATAGATAGATGGAGAGAGATACAGACAGACAGCAGATGATATATAGACAGATAGATAGATAGATAGATAGATAGATAGATAGATAGATAGATAGATAGATAGATAGATAGATAGACAGACAGACAGACAGACAGACAGACAGACAGACAGACAGACAGACAGACAGACAGACAGACAGACAGACAGACATAGATAGATAGATAGATAGATAGATAGATAGATAGATAGATAGATAGATAGATAGACAGACAGACAGACAGACAGACAGACAGACAGACAGACAGACAGACAGACAGACAGACAGACAGACAGACAGACAGACAGACAGACAGACAGACATAGATAGATAGATAGATAGATAGATAGATAGATAGATAGATAGATAGATAGATAGATAGATAGACAGACAGACAGACAGACAGACAGACAGACAGATTGATAGATAGATAGATAGACAGACAGATAGACAGATAGACAGACAGACAGAAAGACAGACAGATAGATACATAGATAGATAGATAGATAGACAGACAGACAGACAGACAGACAGACAGACAGACAGATAGATAGATAGATAGATAGATAGATAGATAGATAGATAGATAGATAGATAGATAGACATACAAATGATAGATAGATAGATAGATAGATAGATAGATAGATAGATAGATAGATAGATAGATAGATAGATAGATAGATAGATATACAAATGATAGATAGATAGATAGATAGATAGATAGATAGATAGATAGATAGATAGATAGAGATAGACAAACAGACAGACAGATAGATAGATAGATAGATAGATAGATAGACAGACAGACAGACAGACAGACAGACAGACAGACAGACAGACAGACAGACAGACAGACAGACAGACAGACAGACAGACAGATAGATAGATAGATAGATAGATAGATAGATAGATAGATAGATAGATAGATAGATAGATAGATAGATAGATAGATAGATAGATAGATAGATAGATAATCCAGCCCAAAACAGCAACATTGACTAAATGAATGCATGAGTGTGTGTGTGCGTGTGTGTGTGTGAGAGAGTGTTCAGGAAACCTGTTTGAAAACAAGTCATTATATGAGCAATTCTCTTCGCTGCTGAAGTGACACACTCCACTCCTCGAGGATTATATGGGAGAATAACAGGTTGATATTAGCATCAGGATCACCAGACCTCAGACCTGCAGTGTGTTAACAAGCAGAGAAACCATTAGACATGGATTTGGATCAATCATTTCTGTCATAAGAGCCGTGACAGCCAGCCGAGGGTCGTCTCAGAAACCCGACAATCCTGTTTAAGACGCTTCATTACATCAGAAAACAAACCATCAGTGGCGCTGTGCGCTGGAATCGAAAGCCAGTATTGATTTGTGGCACAGTTAGTCTGTGGATGAGGCAACAGGGATCTCGACGTGAGTCCGGTTGATCAAAGCAGAGGAGATGGCCCTTTGAAGCCCAGCAAAAGGGCAAACCGACTGTTTCTGTTACTTTACAATGTTTTCATCTATAGTTTAGTCCTCAGAAACTATAGTAGCTTCTCCAAAACAAACACTGAGATCTTGAACTCGAGATTTACAAGAAATGAATGCAACACGTAACACACAGGGATCATTTTTAGATCACATGACCAGTCAAATACCATTTAATTTATATTGGGAACCTGCCTAATATTGGACAATTTTGCTCACAGAATAAATCTGTGCATATAAATATCATCATCTGCATATTTTTGCTCAGCTCCATATTCTCATTATATCAGACTATATGAAGCATAAAAGCATCATGTATCAAATGATACTTAAAGTCCCCCTGTGGTGAATATCAAGCTTTTAATGTAGTTTATGCGTCTATGTGGTGTTTTTAATCTGCTTTAAGACAAACCATGTGTAAATTCATATGTTGACAGCATTGCTGAGTATTTTCTCCTTAAAACTGCAGTGAACCAAAGACAGTCTCAAAAACACACTTTGAAATCGCTGGTGTTTCTGACGTCACAAACTACCTTGTAACCAATCAGATCAACGTGTGATCGTCAACCAGTGGATCTCTGCGCTGAGGGAGGGAGTGGAGGCGGGGCTCATTTGCATATTCATAGAACCACGCATACTAAATGAGGCAAGGGTGTCGAGTTACATTCAAGATATTTTAGGGCATGAAGATATGCAGGCCCGGCTCCAGATATGAGATGAAAGGTGGGCCAAGTCATGTTCCAGGTGGGCCGGGTGTATATATATATATATATATATATATATATATATATATATATAATTTTTTTTTTTTTTTGTATATATTTTGCTACTATTTAGTAACTCTATATATATAGAGATAAAAAAAATTGACAGGTTTATTTTTACATTCTCTCTTTTTGCGTTTGTATTATTTTTTACCCCTTAACAGATCCTGTATCAATTAAGTAACTTCAGATTTGATAAAAAGGGACAGGTCTTTTAAAATAACTATTTACATCACTATACCATTTACAACATCAGCTTTTTGCTCATTTTAGAAAACTGTTATCTGAAATGCTGTTTTTCTTGAGAATTATTCTCACGTCTGTTAATGTAGTAGCCTATAACATTACAGATTTTTGGCCACTGTTATTTTTTGCATTTTTTTTTTTTTGTTGTTGTTTTTTTTTTTTTTTTTTTTTACACAACAGATCTTGTATCAGTTTAGTAACTTTAGATTTGAAGAAAATTGAGCAGGTCTTGAAAAAGATCTACTTACATCACTAGGCCTATAATTTACAACATTAGCTTTATATTCATTAGAGAATTCGGTTACAAACTCACGCATGTCCATTTCATGTGTTATTGCTTTTTCATGAGCTAAAAACACAAGGTTTCCCCTTCGGAACAAGACATCTGTGCATGTTGTGTTTTATTAGGCTACAGAGTGTGTTAACTCTCGATTACAAATCATCATGAAGATTCAAATTTCGCAGGGAGTTTGATTGACAGGCGATCTGACCAATCATAATCCGCCATCTGCGTCCGACAAAGCAGTCAGGTGAATTAGTTGGAACTTGAATAATGGAGTGTACTGACGTCTTTCCACGGTTAAAACAACATTCCTTCTTATGTTCATTTACTGTATGTTTATTTGATGCTATAAATTAACTAGAAGGAAGTGATGATCGGTTCACCAGCAGCTTTAACTGAGGCTCTACAGCGATCTATCAGACACATTAAAGAGCCACAAAACGGTATTTATTTATTAAATTGCGTTAAAAAATGACCAAATTCGAAAGTTGAGACTTTGTTTCATATTAAAAGTAACCTGATCTTTCCTGTCTGTCAGCGCGTCGTCAGTGTCCTCTCTGCTCCGCGATGTATGTTTCACTGCATAGAACATGGTGTGTGGCGTGAGAGCAGCGACTGAATATTGAAGATTGAACAATTTTGTGATTAGCTGTTATTATGTGGTGTGGGGCCAAGGTGGGCCAAGCTTCTGATTGGGTGGGCCAGGCCCACCCTGGCCCCCCCGTGGAGCCGGGCCTGAAGATATGTCATTTTTGTGATCAAAGATGAGTTTTAAGAGATAAAATTACTGACTACAGGGGGACTTTAACAAAAAACACATTTGCAAAATTTTTTGGGGGGATTTTCCTTTATATTCTAAAAAATCAATAAATGCTCCATTCTGACTTATTTCATCCATCAGGCTTTATAAGGTTAAGTATGCATGTCAAGTTTTAAATTATAAAAAATATTACAACAATAACATAAAACATGTTCAAGGCTGTGTCTGGAAACTGAAAAATGCTGCCTTTTCAATGCACGTACAAATACCATCAAAATGAAGAGCTTGAAAAAAGTAAATCAATTTCTAAATGCTAATTTATTTTCCAACTCATGACTCCATTTCTACTGGGAAATAAGCGCTGTAGACATTAAATATGTGCTTGGGGTTTTTGTCAAGCTCACTTGAATTTGTTCTGGATCATTAGATGTGACATTAAGGTGATGTTTGTTTTAGGATGTGAGTTCACACAAACACTGCTTGTTAAATAAGTTGCATTTTCTTTTCTGACACAGTCAAAAATGCATTTGGATGATATGTGATGCATTATGATACATTAGCGATAACCATACGTTACAAGTGATGAACTTCACCGGCTTTCTTAAAGATCCTAATGTTGTTTTGGAGTCTCCAACAATAGGTTTACATGCATCCAAGTTCAAAAAACACATTAATTGTCTCTAATTTACAGTGCACATCTCCTCATTTCTCAAAGAGTCTGAAACGGTTAGTTTGAAGATTCAGTCTCTCTAAACTCCGCCTCTCTGAGAGTTGCTCTGCTCTGATTGGTCAGACAGCTCAGTCTGTTGTGATTGGTCGAACGCTTACAGTGCATATTGGAAACTAAATGTCCATTAACATCTGAATTTTCCTCAGTGTTTGATACACAGTGATATAAAGTGTCAGTTTTACAGTATCAATCTCAAAGTGGATTTGCTTTATCAGCAGAAAACAGCGTCTTCTCAACACGACCCAAACTCTTCCAGTCTCAGATACACTACAGTGTTTGAGGGCGTGGCTAAGAGACGCTGTTCAGCCAATCAAGACCAGAGGCTGGCATTATGCAAATCAGTTACATTGTAACAGGAAGTGAGACTGGAATTACTGACTCGTTTCAGCAGTTCAGAATCGATTATTTCTTTTAGGAGATAATAACTTTATTTGTCATTTACTTTGATCTTTAAAACTTAGCAGACCTTTTACATTCACAAACAAAAAGCATAATGGGGCACTTTAACATCTGTTGTTGTTGTTGTTATGCAGAAGACATTAATACACGGTTGAAGTTCCATTTTTAGGTGAACTGTCCCTTTAAGGATTATAATTTGCCGGTTTATGCTTCATGTCTAACTGACAAAGATTTCCCAAATCTGAAACACTTTGAGGAAACATTCAAAAGAGGCAATATATGTGGATTAAGTTCACTTAGAAGTGAAGAAACCACTAAGCCAGTGATCAAAGGTAATCCCTTCTGACAGAAAGCAATCGCTGGACAAGGAACAGATGATGTGATGTGAATCAAAAACGCCTGAATTATCGAAGGGAGCACAAACAATACGAATATTATCATTACACAGCAAACCCGGCGGGACTTTGGAGGAGTGTTAAAGCAACACAACTAATCGAACTTCATCAGTGTCAATTACCAGAAGCCCTTTTCTTTCTCCAAAACTGCCAGTCCAGATCGGGTTAATAAACCAGTGAATAATAATTACGGTCGCCCAGGTCTGCCATCTGTTATTCAATTTGTGAGACGGGTGGAGAACGCCTGCTTTCCAAGACCAGGGATTCCTGGATTGCACTGGATTGCACTGGGTTTCACTGGGTTTCACTGGGTTTGTGAAATGGACTAAAGTGTGTTTGTCAGTCAAGCCGATCTCAGCGAGAGCCTGTGCAACCGAGCGAGACTTTCGAAAGCTTCTTAAAACAAAAGACTGCGGAGTCTTCTGAGAAACGAATGTCAGAAGATAAATGTGAAGATTCGAAGCGCAGGTAGGAGACGGATGGAAAATAAGCGGATAGACAACATCACTACTGTCACTCATGCTTAGGTTTAGGGATTTGTTCAAACATTTGCCCCACATGGTTTAGGTTTCAAACATGAATGATATCCTAAAGTCATGCGGTTTGACATTGCATGAGCTGTTCATACTTTTCTAAGCAATAGCACTTATCATTTTCACCTAGTGGATGATAAAACATTCCTGCAAACTCCAGAGTGGCGAAAAACTTGATTTAAACAACTTTACAGCACAGGTTTATGATTAAATAAAATGTCAACTTAATATATGATTATGTATGTTACACTCTGAAGAATGTTGGGTTGTTTTAACCCAATTTTGGGTCAAATATAGACAAACTCAAACATTGGATTAAAAATGTAATTAAAAAGGTTTTGTTCCATATTCAACCCAAATTTGGGTTAAAACAACTCAAGGCTGAATGAATAAAAACGCAAATTCAACGACAGGACAGGGAATTTTGCCAGAAGACGACGAGTTTGCAGGTTTAACAACAAATTATTTAAATTAATTAACTAAAATAAAATAAAAATATTGCTTAAATGTTCACTTAAGTTACTCACAGTGTATAGTGGATGAACAGACTTCATCAGCACAAGTTTTTGAATAAAATAAAATGTCAACTTTAAAAAAAAAAGGGCAGCTGTGGTCGGCAGAAATTTACCGTAAAAAATACAGTAGCAACATTTTAGGTTTTACAGACTTAACTGAAATTTACAGTAAAAAAACATATTTCATTATCTGACACAATGTTAATTTACTGATCTATTGAAGTATTAATATCTGTTTTGTACCATTGTAATGATACATGTGATGAGAGTCACATGATCAATCAAAGCTCATCACGAGCAGCTTTTCCACAAGAGGACAAATACTAATATATAGAAGCTGTCATTCACACAAACACTGAACACCATCATGGTAACACACATGAAATTTTATAAATGCAGTAAATATTAATTTAACAACATTAAATGTAACATAAAACCCTAATGTACATAACTGATTAGAAAAAACACTAAGAAAAGATATAAAGAAAGTTTGTTTCACTGTAAATGATACAATGACTTGTTTGTTTCACTTCTAAAAACTGTCAATTTAACAGTATTTTACAGTAAAATGTTTACATTAAATGTAAGGTTAGATCTATCACAGTTATTTACTGTATATACAGACCCTTTCCAAAAAATTAGAATATCATGGAAAAGTTTATTCATTTCCATAATTCCATTCAAAACGTTAAACTTCCATAGATTATAGATTCAGGGCCCACAACTTAAACGATTTAAAGTATTTAGTTGTTTATTTGTACATAATTTGGGCTTCCAGCTCATAAAACCCACGAAAACAGGATTTCAGAAAATTAGAATATTACATGAAATCACACAGTAATTACACAGTGATACCATGGTCATTGAACCAGGTTTTGGTTCTTTTGGCAGTGTGGGCCGGTGCAAATCCTGCTGGAAAATGAAGTCAGCATCTCCATAAAGCTTGTGTGCTGAAGGAAGCATGAAGTGCTCTGGACATGTCCTGGTAGACGGCTGCGTTGACTCTGGATTTAATAAAGCACAGTGGACCAAAGTCCTCTTTTCTGATGAGAGCAAAGTTTGCATCTCATTTGGAAACCAAGGTCCCAGAGTCTGGAGGAAGAATGGAGAGGCACACAATCCAAGATGCTTGAAGTCCAGTGTGAAGTTTCCACAGTCTGTGTTGGTTTGGGGAACCATGTCATCGGCTGGTGTTGGTCCACTGTGCTGTCCACTCAACACAGCCGTTTACCAGGACATGTCCAGAGCACTTCATGCTTCCTTCAGCACACAAGCTTTATGGAGATGCTTCCTTCATTTTCCAGCAGGATTTGCACCGGCCCACACTGCCAAAATAACCAAAACCTGGTTCAATGACCATGGTATTACTGTGTAATTACTGTGTGATTTCATGTAATATTCAAATTTTTTGAAATCCTGTTTTCGTGGGTTTTATGAGCTGGAAGCCCAAATTATGTACAAATAAACAACTAAATACTTGAAATCGTTTAAGTTGTGGGCCCTGAATCTATAATCTATGGAAGTTTAACGTTTTGAATGGAATTATGGAAATAAATAAACTTTTCCATGATATTCAAATTTTTTGGAAAGGGTCTGTAGTTCGGAAACTTTCTGTTAGCTAATTAACAGATTTTCACCGTGGCATTTTTTACCGTTAAAATCACGATAATTTGTTATCTATTAAAAACAGCAGACAGGCTGAATAAACGAAAAGGCAAATTCAACGACAGGACAGGGAATTTCGCCAAAAGACGATGAGTTTGCAGGTTTAACAACTAATTATTTAAATAACTTGAATAACGTTCAAATCACAGTGCATAGTGTATGAGCAGACTTCAGACAGCCTAATAATACACTCATTAGCTGAATGAAAGATGATATTTGAAGCGCGTATTAAAAGTCGGCTGGATAGGTACAAGACCAATCTGACGTCTGAGCAACATTTCAAGTCAATTACCTTTGATAAGGACGGAGAGGTTGATGATGGATCACAATGTCAATTAAAGCGTCATCTGCTCGACTGATTAAATTAATTTCCGCACTTTTCCACTCAGGGGTCACGCTGCTTCTTTACACATGATCTTCACAGCGCTTCATCTGGAGAGCGATGCGGAGTAAAGGTTATCAGGATCGAGTAGAAAAGAGCTTCATATACTGGCTCTCTTGCTGAAGGCGACACGCCGTCTTCTGAATCTGAGTTTGTGTTTCTCATATAATCATTGTTGATATCACCAAAACCTTCAGTAAAAACCCTATGTTTTTAGTCCAAGATGACATTATATGCTGATTATATGATATACTTTAGACTGACACATATGCCATTGTGTCCAAACAGATGCAAACAAATAAAGATATATCTAACATTCAACATTTTCTGTATATTTAAAGTGTTGTGCTGCTGTATGTTAGTGTGGAAACCGTGATACATTTGACTTTTCAGGATTCTTTGATGAATAGAAAGTTCAAAAGAACAGCATTTATTTTGAATAGAATATTTTCTAACAATATAAATGTCTTTACTGTCACTTTTGATTCATTTAATGCATCCTTGCTGACCACAAAACTTTTAAATTGTGGTATAAAAAAAATTAATCAGTAGAATAGCTCAATTCTTCTTCAAACTGGGTTCAAAGCTTGTCATTAAATTCCTTCGAAACCAAATGATCTGAACTGTTATTCACATCCATTTATAGAAACAAGGCAGTGTTGATATCACCAAAACATTCAGTAAAAATCCTATGTTTTTAGTCCAAGATGACATTATATGCTGATTATATGATACACTTTAGACTGACACGTATGCCATTGTGTCCAAAAATATGTAAACAAATAAAGATATATTGGTAACACTTTACAATAAGGTTCATTAGTTAACATTAGTTAACTAGTTAACATGAACTAAGAATGAACAATACTTCTACAGCATTAATTAATCTTAGTTAATATTAATTTCAACATTTACTAATACATTATTAAAATCAAAGATTTTATTTGTTAACAATAGTTAATGCACTGTGAACTAACATGAACAATGAACAGCTGGATATTTATTAACTAACATTAACAAAGATTACTAAATACTGTAACAAAAAGTTAATTCATGTTAGTAAATACGTTTACTAATGAACCTTATTGTAAAGTGTTACCGATAAATCTAACCTTCACCATTTTTTTTTGTATATTTAAATTGCTGCTGTATGTTAGTGTGGAAACAGTGATACATTTTACTTTTCAGGATAGTTTGATGGACAAAACAAGTTCAAAACAAAAAGTTCAAAAGAACAGCATTTGAAAAATAATATTTTGTGACATTATTAATGTCTTTACTGTCACTTTTGATTCATTTAATGCATGCTTGCTGACCACAAAACTTTTAAATGGTGGTATAAAAATAAATCAGTAGAATAACTCAATTCTTCTTCAAACTTGAACAAACTCTTCTCATTAAATTCCTTCGAAACCAAATGATCTGAACTGTTATTTCCAGCTCTACACTTTTACTTCTATAGGAATCATAGGAGAAAAGCATGAGACGGATGAGAAAGCTCGTCACAAGCTTCTGTTTTTACAGTAACTACATAACGGACTCCTAAAACACTGCAGCATCTTGAGTCACTATAGTCACTATAAACTACCGTTTGCATCTGAGCATGTAATTAAAGCATCGACGAGCGCTCCGGATCGCGTCCTCCACAGTCCATCACTGGTTAAAGGAGAAATACAGGCTTTTTTCTTTGCTATTCAACGACCGCTCAACAGAAAAGGTCTGATTACGAGGCTTGATGTTGAACAATTTAAAACTATAGTTCAGACAAATTTGAGACCATGAGTGTCAAGCTTCAAAAAGGACAAAAAAGCAACATATCCTATAAAATACTTTTTTTTTCCATGTTTTCTAAGTCATACAATTAAATGCAAAAAAATCAGTGACATTTACATTAAAAAAAGGCAGCTGTGGTTGCCAGGGTTTTACAGTAAAAAATACAGTAGCAATATTTTTGGGAGGTAAATACTAATATACAGTACAGAACACACTGTACACAGGGTCACTAACAAACATGTCACTAAAATAATGCAATGAACACTGATTTACCAACATAACACGTAACATAAAGCCCTAATGTACATAACTGATGAGACAAAACAGAAGGATTCTGGGAACTTCACTTTACATTTTTTCACTGAGAATTAAAAGATGACATTTATTTTAACAGTATTTGCTTTTATTGTAAAGTCCCATTAGTTTCTCACCGTAAATAGAAAGAGAACTTAGCGTTAACCAACTAACAGGTTTTTACTGTAGATTGTTTAGTCCTTTTAAAAAAGCAATACAGGTGAATGTAAAAGGTCTGCAAAGTTTTAAAGATCAAAGTGCACGGCCAATAAACTTATCGTCTCCTAAAAGAAAGAATTGATTCTGAACTGTTGAAACGAGTCGTCAGTAATTCCAGTCTCACTTACTGTTACAATCTTACGTTACAATGTAACAAATTTGCATAATGCCAGCCTGATGTTTTGCGAAACACTTTGATGCACTTCAGAAAGACGAGATTGATACCGTAAAACCAACGCCATTGTTACTGTATCACTGTGTATCAAGTGCTGAGAGTTGGAATTCAGATATGCTAATGTGCGTTTTGTTTTAAACACATGCTGTAAGCGGTCGACCAATCACAACAGAGTGGGCCGTCTGACCAATCAGAGCAGAGCAGCTCTCAGAAAGGCGGGGCTTAGAGAGGCTGGATCTTCAAACTAACTGTTTCAGACCATTTTTATATAAATGAGGTGATGTGCAATGTATGAGAAAACATGGATGCATGTAAATGTACTGTAGGAGACTCAAAAACATTTAAAATATTATAATAGGAGCCATGAGACATAAACAAACCACAATTTGGCATTCAGAGACAATCTTTCTCTTCATTCTCCTTTCTGCAAATATCCAAACTGCTGTTGGTTCGGCGTTAAGCATGTCAAACCATGACGAGAGACATTTTTGAAACTGTGATTGAGATTTGTGAGGCTTATCATGGAGCAGAAGTGGGTTTTGTTTTACTTGTAGGTGTTTCTGGACATTATGAACAAGATCTGCCTAAAGATTATTAAAAAAAAATAAACAGCAAACGGGTTTATAACAACATGAGGGTGAGTAAATATGAAATATTAAATAATGAATGAACTACTCCTAAACCCAAACACTAGAGATCAAGGTCATCCTCCAACCGAGCAAATGAAAGCATGTAGAGACTTAAACTCAAAGTGTTAAAATTACCAGACCGCGACCGATCGAGTGGGACCCAGATCAATAACACCAAATGAGATGAAAAGTTATTTCATTGACCTCCCAATTCAACACACAGCCCAATTTTCTAAGCGCCTCTTATTAAAAATGCATCAAGAGAGCCTTGAAGGCAGCGCTGTTGTTTGGCCAAGGACATTATATGAGAAATAACTTCAAAGCCACGACTGCAACTCCCGCGGCCTTGTGTCCAAACACTGTTGATAGAAGAAAGCCACTAAATATTTGCATTCATGAAAAGAGAGTCACATAATTTACCAATGTGACATTATGATGAATCTTAGAGCTGAACTCATGCATGGCATTTACCTACAACATAAGGAGGACTTTACATGCACAATTGTTGTTTAGCACTCAAACACACACACACACACAAGAAAGCAGAAAATGAACACGAGGAGGGAGGATAATGTCGTGCTGCGGCAGCACAACTTCATTCTGTGATTTCCATTAGATTTCCATTAGACTGAGTCACTAAGCACTAACGCATGTGAGGGAACGCTGCTCGAGTTTAAAGGTGTTTGTTGGAGGTAAAAATCGTTTTAAACAGCAGCGTGAGGGACTTTTACTCATCCAAGTCGACTTCGAGTCACGTCTAATGAGGCTCGTGTTAATTAAAGGAGGATTTCATACTTTGTGCAATCTAAACAAAAAACAGTTCCTTATTTGACACACAACACTCCATCTCCAGTACATCTCTGATTATTTATTCTTCTCAAGTCTCTACTTTTACCCTTAGAGTCGCTATATGTGACAGACGCTCTCTGTGAGGTTTAGTTTAGCCAGTTATAAATCTGATGCATGAACAGCATCACTCACGCCTGCTGTCCTGTTCTACAAGACCCTTGCAACCTGTGCTTTTCATTAAAGCAAAGCCCTGCAGAAATCCTGAACCGTGCACTTCATTAAAAAGATTAATAAGACCAGTTATTTTATACAGTAGGAGAAGAGAAATGGTATCAGAGAAAATGAGTTGTCAGAGTAACTGGGGAAATAAAAATAAACGCCTGTCAAATGGAGCATTTGAAGGTGCAACAAAACAAAACAATGAAAGAAACATGAAATCATAAAGCAAAAATCTGATAAATCCATTCACCATATCTAGATTGCATATTTACCCAACTCTCCCTAAAATGCTCCATGTTACTGCAACAAATATGATATATATATTTGATGAGACAATGTTACAAGTATTAAAAGGTTGGCATCCTGGTATATATTTTACAGATCCTTATGTCATTCAGTTTTAAGATATATTAGAGCTATTAGAATGTGCTACTGTAAAATTTACTGATAATAATAATAATAAATATGGAAGGCCATATGCAACATAAAATGCCCTGATAACAAATTTAGGAAGAAAAAATTAAGTTTTAAAATAAATTCAAAAAAAAAAAAAAAAAATGTGATGATTCATATTGGGAATTGCGGGAATGCCCCTTTAAACATGAATTGAGGCAATTTTTACTGTAAATCTATACATTCGCATTGTTGAATACAATAAACATTTTCCTTAGGAAAAACTTACAATACTTTTAAAATGCCATGTTTTTATCTTTAATTTAATGTATGTTACGTTCACACAAGAAATATATTAGTCACTTCAAAATGCTAAAAATGCTACATAATGCATTAATATCTAGCGAGAGAGAGAGAGAGAGAGAGAGAGAGAGAGAGAGAGAGAGAGAGAGAGAGAGAGAGAGAGAGAGAGAATTTATTAATTTAGATAGATAGATAGATAGATAGATAGATAGATAGATAGATAGATAGATAGATAGATAGATAGATAGATAGATAGATAGATAGATAGACTTTTGTTCACTTCCATACATTATCTCTAGATTTTGATGAGAACTGAGAATGAAATGAGAACACAGCTGAGAACCGGGACAAAACGAGGACAAATGAGCAAAAAAGCGCTTTATCCCTTTCTATGTCCTGTGGAAACGCAATCGACTAGAGAACGCATATAAAGACTCTGTCAGTTCCGAAGGCTTGTGAATGCAGGTGTGCTCGGCATTGCACACATATATAACTGAGGCTCTGTAAACTCTGTTTTTGCGTTTTTCCATCTGATCCAGAGACACCTGCAGCCCCTGAAACAGCAGCACTTACCCTGAACACACGACAGTATACAGCACAGCACTATATTCCCAATGATAAATCCAGTTTTAATCGGCATCGTGGTAGCGCGAGCGCATCTGATAAATCCTCTATTCGAAAGCACTAAAAATCCTCGGCGTCCATCATTATCATCTGCTCTCATAGTGTCAGGTGTCCGGCAGAAACGGGTATTCCTCGCGCTGGAGAGAGAGAGAGAGAGAAAGACTGATCTGGAGTCAGTCAGCGCTGGATATATGAGGAGACCAACAGCAGCAGAACCTTGACGAGGACTCAACCATCTCGCCAACAGGGGCACAAAGTATTCTCTGTACTCCTCATATGAGTCTCCTCACTTACACAGCAGCGCATGCCGCTTTCAACGCATCTCTAATGAACGCATGCATTCGCATGCACGCTGCATTTCACAAAGAGTTGCCGCACGCGCGCGCGTTACTGTTTTAAATGTTGCAGATGCATCAACCAAAGCGACGTCTGAACGTTTGAAAAAGTGAATGCATGCAATCGGCGACATCGGGGCATCGTCACTGATCACATGCAGGATATATGTTTTAAAATGAAACGGATTGCACGCTTTAAATGTTTCTGTTTTTAAATGTTATTGGTAAAACCATGCCATCGAACGTCACATTCAGTGCAGATTGTAACGTTTTAAATTGCATTTACAAATAGTTGCCAATACTATTAACATTGTTAAAATGAACATGCATCAACTAAAAGCAATATCTTACTCTAATAAAGAGAAAGAGAAATAGCACTGTCACTGTATATTACGTGCCTAAAATTGCAATTTGCAAGTAGTTGTTTTTGCACGCATTATATTTCAAATGTTTGCAAGACAACGCAAAAGCAACACTTTATTTCAGTGTCCTTGTTAAACATGTTACAGTTACTATAGTGATTACTATAAATTGTGCATAATTACATGCAACTAACCCTAAACCACAACATAATCTTAACTCTATAATAAGTTTTTTTTTTTTTTTAAATAATAAGTTCACGTAGTTGATTATTATTACTCAGTACTTAAATATATAATTACAGAGTAAAACGGACAGCTTTGAATAAAGTGTAACCGCAATGCCTAATTCTAATAAATGCACATAGGCCTATGCATGCGTTCAAAAAAAAGTGCTTTGTCATTAAACACGGCATGAAAAGCACAACACACGTTTTATTTTGCATAAAGTTTCATTTTTATGCATTAACGCATGTGCACTGCATCTACTGAAACCGATGCATCAGTTTATGTTTTGCATTATCATAATCAGTCCATTCCAGCACTTCATTAAAAGTGGGAGAGGGTCCAATTTATCTATGTTTAGCCCCCCTAAGGTACGTTTAATCAACGGTGGGATTTTAGAGGGAGTCTTCCGCCATCTGTAGGTTAGGACCACTTCTGTTCCACACACACACACACACACACAGAGAGAGAGAGAGAGAGAGAGAGAGAGAGAGAGAGAGAGAGAGAGGGGGGGGAGAGAGAGAGAGAGAGAGAGAGGGAGAGAGGGAGAGAGGGAGGGAGGGAGGGAGAGAGGGAGGGAGAGAGGGAGAGGGAGAGAGGGAGGGAGAGGGAGAGAGGGAGAGAGGGAGGGAGGGAGGGAGAGAGGGAGGGAGAGAGGGAGAGGGAGAGGGAGAAAGAGAGGGAGAACGAGAGAGAGAGAGAGAGAGAGAGGGAGAGGGAGAGTGAGAAAGAGAGAGAGAACGAGAGGGAGAACGAGAGAGAGAGAGAGAGAGGGAGAGGGAGAGGGAGAGGGAGGGAGGGAGAGAGGGAGAAAAAGATAGAGAGAGGGAGAAAGAGAGAGTGAGAAACTTCTCTCTTGCGCCGCACACACACACTCTCTCTCTCTCTCTCTTTCTCTCACACACAGCCAATTTCTCTCTTACCCTCTCTCTAATAAAGCTAATACTCAACACACACACACACACACACACACACACACACACACACACACACACACACACACACACACAGCCAATTTCTCTCTTACCCTCTCTCTAATAAAGCTAATACTCAACACACACACACACACACACACACACACACACACACAGCCAACTTCTCTCTTACCCTCTCTCTAATAAAGCTAATACTCAACACACACACACACACACACACACACACACACACACACACACACACACACACACACACACACACACACACACACACACACACACACACAGCCAACTTCTCTCTTACCCTCTCTCTAATAAAGCTAATACTCAACACACACACACACACACACACACACACACACACACAGCGCCAACTTCTCTCTCAGCCTCTAATACTCACACATATGCACATATGCATGCACACATTCAGATAAGGATGGCTGAGAGCTTGAGTTTCGATTATGATAATCAGAAAGATAGAGACTCGTTGAAGATGTTTTCTATAGCAGGGCTTTAAGGCATCAAGAGTGTGAACACACACACACACACAGAGGTCAGTCAAGAGCTGTCCATGGTGCTGAATTAATTACTGCACACTATAGATTCCAGAACATCCTATTAAAGGAACAGTTCACACAAAACATAATTTACTTGACATCAACGACACTAAACGATCACAATGAGACGCTGTTTGATATTCAACCACAACTAATGTTCCACACAACAAACATTTATGCTCACAAAGGGCTTTAAAAAGGACAACAACAAAAAAAACTTATTTGAAGTCTTCTAAAGATCCACGATATGTGTGAGAATATTCACTGTAAATGATTCATCTTCTCCTCAGTAAATTCTTTGTGCTGAGCATATTAAAACCTTTGGCTTGACCTGACATCAAAACTATAAAAGGTTTTCAATTTATTTGATTTAAGCAAAAACACTTATGAGGGGAATTAACTCATTCAGTCATCGACATAATCAGCGATGAGACATGACAAAATATAAAACTACTAACTAAAAGGGAGTTCGCTCTTCTGCAAATTAGTAGTTATGCAACGACAACCAATGGGAGTTGCAGTAAAGGTAGAATATAAACTTTGTATAAAAGTTGTATAAAAATGCAATTTTAAAATGCATTTGTGAAACTTCCCAATTTCCATCACCAAATCACACTGACTTTTGGCTTTTTTGTAAGACTTTACCATTGCTTATCAACCTCAGAGCTTGAAAGTGTATATGTTATCTTGAAAAACAGGATTTTTAAAGAAAACATGCTTTATCATCAAAGTCTTGATGCTGTTTCAGGCTCTACTAGAACAGGTTTTCCTGCTTGAATGTTGATTATCTTCCTCATATTCTCCATTGTTGCGGCTCCTCTCTTCCCAGTCTGTCAGAAACGCTCTGTTTACTTCCTGTCTCTATGAAGCCCCTCCTTCTGAAAAGCACACTGTGCTCTGATTGGTCGGCTGGAGCAGTGTGTTGTGATTGGTCGATCGCTTCGAGTGTGTTTGGGGAATGTCCCGCCCCTTACCATAACCTCCAGTTTAACTCAACCAGGCCCCGCCCCTTTATTCTGCGCATTAATTATTATAATGAGGAATATTGTGACGTGTTCGTTCCAGGAAGAAACTCAAGACTAAAATGGAGGCGTTTCAGGAGTTCAGAAACACTGACTCTGATATAGAGAGACTTTGCAGAGCTTTTTAATGCTCAAACATCAGCATTACACACTAAAGAGAGATGAACGTGGGAACAAGCAGAATAGATGCTCTTTAAGTAGTTATGTATTTATATTAGTTTTTAATGCACTTTCTAGGTGTTATTCAGAATGATTCATCAGTTCACAATAATTCCAAAGAAAATATTATTTTATAAAGTACAACATTTTTTTCTTTGGAATAATGTAAACTGCATAACTGCAGAAAGAACTCTGAACATGGACATTTGGACGAAAGCACAATTGGACGCTTTGATTCCAGACTCGACGGTTGTGCTCGATTGAGCCCTGGACATGCTATTAGAGAAAAGCTTATAAAAAGCACATGCAACATGTTGTGCAGGCGTATCCAGAGCTGTCATTCTGCTTTATTGATACACATGCCATGAGAACACTAGACGCTTTCAACTCTCGAGCTGCCAATAGATGAAAAACATCTTTTGAGTTACAGTCACTTTAAATCAGCTGAGAAAACCAAGACAAGCATCTCTATAGACTCTGATACAGTGAACGCCGTGCACATCTCACACTCCAGCCGAGGATTAGCCCACACACTGCAACAGCACCACTGCAATAACATCATCTGTGTGATACATGCTCATGACTGCAAAGCACGCTGCTTTTCTGTGATTTATTTCTAGAGCAACCCCATCTGTCCATTGATTTGGAGGCCAGCAAAGCTGCTACTCACTGAAATCTGGCTCGCTGTCAAAATATTTGTCTCATATCAATACGACTGAAAATAGATGTAAACAAGCAATGTTGGGGGTCACGTGTCACACAATCAGATTTTCTTTTCCATGCATCACTTGTTAAATTTGCATCATTACATGCATTTTCTGATCAATGATTGAAAACGGCTCTCCTTCTTGTGTCGGGATTAATATATTTAAGGTGTGCGCGAGTATATGAGCATGATTCAATACAATTCAATTCACATTTATTTGTATAGCGCTTTTCACAATACACATCGTTTCAAAGCAGCTTTACAGAAAATGCATGAGTCCACATTACAATTTACAGTGATCTGTTATCAGAGGAAACTGTCTAAGTTATGCATTTCAGAAATGTACATATACAAAATCACAGTTAGCTAAAAATGTATTAATTTAAACAATGTAATAATTTAAGGCAGAAACAATGAGTTCATTGAAGTAATGAATTCTAAATGAATTCATTTAGAAAAATGGCATAATCATGACAAAAATGATGGGAATTGAAGTTCTAGACATGCACTGCGGAGCAAACTCTTCTTTCAGCTCACCCTGAGATTTATGTTTTAGAAATGCCAAAATACTGCTGGTAAGCAAAAATAAATCCGGGCGTTTGAACAGAATAGGGTTATACTTGTTATTTGTGACAAAACGGCCGAGTTTGGGGTTAGCATGGATTTGCTCTGCCCTGGAGCTCGAGGAACGGACACTGTGAACTTTACCAATGCAATTTTCATGGAACGGCCGATATACGATTGCATGCAAACATGTCTGTGGGCAACAGTAAAGAAACAGCACTTCTGATGTGCAAAACACCTCGAATCTGGAGCAGAGAGATCTCAGTCAGACAGAAGGAACTGAGCTGTCAACAACATGGAAAGAATTTCAGAAATTATAATATATTGTATTATTATTTAATATAACATTAGTAATATGTAACAGACAGGGAAAAGTATAAATCTAGTGAATGCTGTTAAAAAGGCATTAAATAGAAAAATATAATATAATATAATATAATATAATATAATATAATATAATATAATATAATATAATATAATATAATATAACATATGGACAGGGAAAATATAAATCCACAGCATGAGTCATACAAAAAGGGGTACTAATAAAATTTCAGTATGGTAAAAAAAAAAAATAATAATAAAAAATAAAAAATAAATAAAAAATAAATAAATAATAATAATAATAATAATAATAATAATAATAATATATATATATATATATATATATATATACATATATATATATATATATATATATATACATATATATATATATATATATATATATTGTAACGATCACCAGCTGGAGCTGCCCTTGTGAGCCACCAGAGGGCAGTCCACATCAGACTATCATATTCACTCACTAACTACATTTCCCATAACTCACTGCCCGGACTCATCATCACTTATCACTGATCACATTCACCTGTACCTCATTCACTGATTGCATTCACCTGTCTCATCCTGTTAGTCTGTCTATATATACCTTGTTCATTCATTCACTCACCGCGAAGTCTTGTTGTACTGTTAGTCTGCATTTCCGAGCATTTTCCCTGGTTTCATGTTTCTTGGTTTTCTGGATATCTTGCCTTGTTCCCTGGATTACTCTCTTGCCTCTGGTCCCTGCCTGTTTTGTTTGTTTGTTTATTTGTTTGTTTGGACTGCTTACCTGTGTTTCGACCGTTGCCTGTTTTTGGATTACGATTCTGGATAACCCTTAAAATAAAGCTGCATTTGGATCTCTCCCTTCGTGTCTCCGAGCAGTTCGTAACAGAAGACTTCGCCACACTTCAGATCCAGCAGCTATGACCTCCTGTAATACAGCAGTACGGATCTCACCTGATCTTCCCAGTATGAGCCGGGAGTTCGCTGGACAGATCGCGGCCTTAGCCCTGGATAGCCTCGATCTGTTCCAGTACACCTGGGGGTTTTTTCCTCTCGCTGCCTCTTGCTCTCTGGGTGACGAGGCTATTAAGTTATGTTACCGGCTGGGGGCTAAGGAGGTCGACCCGAGGGAGCTCCCCGATCTCTCTGGTCTGGATTGGAGAGAGGCACTCTCCAGATGTCTGGAGAGCTTCCTTCCGTGGCACCCCAGTCCAGCCGAGCCCGCACTTCACGCCAGTCCAGCTAAGCCTGCACTTCACGCCAGCCCAGAGCCCTCTTCACTGCTGGTCCCGTTCAGCACAGAGCCCTCTTCACCGCTGGTCCCGTCCAGCACAGCGCCCTCTTCACCGCTGGTCCCGTCCAGCACAGAGCCCTCTTCACCGCTGCTTCCGTCCAGCACAGAGCCTTCACTGCTGGTCCCGTCCAGCACAGAGCCTTCACTGCTGGTCCCGTCCAGCACAGAGCCCTCTTCACCGCTGGTCCCGTCCAGCACAGAGCCCTCTTCACCGCTGGTCCCGTCCAGCACAGAGCCCTCTTCACCGCTGGTTCCGTCCAGCACAGAGCCTTCACTGCTGGTCCCGTCCAGCACAGAGCCTTCACTGCTGGTCCCGCCCAGCTCAGAGCCCTCTTCGCCGCTGGTCCCGCCCAGCTCAGAGCCCTCTTCGCCGCTGGTCCCGTCCAGCTCAGAGCCCTCTTCGCCGCTGGTTCTGTCCAGCTCAAAGCCTTCTTCATCGCTGGTCCTAACCAGCTCAGAGTCCTCTTCGCCGCTGGTCCTACCCAGCTCAAAGCCCTCGCCGCCGCTGGTCCCGTCAAGCTCAGAGTGCGCTTCTGCTGATCCAGAGACTGTTCACGTCGCTTCTGCTGATCCAGAGACTGTTCACGTTGCTTCTGCTGATCCAGAGACTGTTCACGTCGCTTCTGCTGATCCTGAGACTGTTCATGTCGCTTCTGCTGATGCAGAGACTGTTCACGTCGCTTCTGCTGATCCAGAGACTGTTCACGTCGCTTCTGCTGATCCAGAGACTGTTCACATCACTTCTGCTGATCCAGAGAGTGAGCTTCACGTCACTTCTGCTGATCCAGAGACTGTTCACGTCACTTTTGCCGATCCAGAGACTGAGCTTCACATCACTTTTGCCGATCCAGAGACTGAGCTTTACGTCACTTCTGCTGATCCAGAGACTGTTCACGTCACTTTTGCCGATCCAGAGACTGAGCTTCACGTCACTTCTGCTGATCCAGAGACTGTTCACGTCACTTTTGCCGACCCAGAGACTGAGCTTCACGTCACTTCTGCCGATCCAGAGACTGAGCTTCACGTCACTTCTGCCGATCCAGAGACTGAGCTTCACGTCTCTTCTGCCGATCCAGAGACTGAGCTTCACGTCACTTCTGCCGATCCAGAGACTGAGCTTCACGTCACTTCTGCCGATCCAGAGACTGAGCTTCACGTCACTTCTGCCGATCCAGAGACTGAGCTTCACGTCACTTCTGCCGATCCAGAGACTGAGCTTCACGTCACTTCTGCCGATCCAGAGACTGAGCTTCACGTCACTTCTGCCGATCCAGAGACTGAGCTTCACGTCACTTCTGCCGATCCAGAGACTGAGCTTCACGTCACTTCTGCCGATCCAGAGACTGAGCTTCACGTCACTTCTGCCGATCCAGAGACTGAGCTTCACGTCACTTCTGCCGATCCAGAGACTGAGCTTCACGTCACTTCTGCCGATCCAGAGACTGAGCTTCACGTCTCTTCTGCCGATCCAGAGACTGAGCTTCACGTCACTTCTGCCGATCCAGAGACTGAGCTTCACGTCACTTCTGCCGATCCAGAGACTGAGCTTCACGTCACTTCTGCCGATCCAGAGACTGAGCTTCACGTCACTTCTGCCGATCCAGAGACTGAGCTTCACGTCACTTCTGCCGATCCAGAGACTGAGCTTCACGTCACTTCTGCCGATCCAGAGACTGAGCTTCACGTCACTTCTGCCGATCCAGAGACTGAGCTTCACGTCTCTTCTGCCGATCCAGAGACTGAGCTTCACGTCTCTTCTGCCGATCCAGAGACTGAGCTTCACGTCACTTCTGCCGATCCAGAGACTGAGCTTCACGTCACTTCTGCCGATCCAGAGACTGAGCTTCACGTCACTTCTGCCGATCCAGAGACTGAGCTTCACGTCACTTCTGCCGATCCAGAGACTGAGCTTCACGTCACTTCTGCCGATCCAGAGACTGAGCTTCACGTCTCTTCTGCCGATCCAGAGACTGAGCTTCACGTCACTTCTGCCGATCCAGAGACTGAGCTTCACGTCACTTCTGCCGATCCAGAGACTGAGCTTCACGTCACTTCTGCCGATCCAGAGACTGAGCTTCACGTCTCTTCTGCCGATCCAGAGACTGAGCTTCACGTCACTTCTGCCGATCCAGAGACTGAGCTTCACGTCACTTCTGCCGATCCAGAGACTGAGCTTCACGTCTCTTCTGCCGATCCAGAGACTGAGCTTCACGTCACTTCTGCCGATCCAGAGACTGAGCTTCACGTCACTTCTGCCGATCCAGAGACTGAGCTTCACGTCACTTCTGCCGATCCAGAGACTGAGCTTCACGTCACTTCTGCCGATCCAGAGACTGAGCTTCACGTCTCTTCTGCCGATCCAGAGACTGAGCTTCACGTCTCTTCTGCCGATCCAGAGACTGAGCTTCACGTCACTTCTGCCGATCCAGAGACTGAGCTTCACGTCACTTCTGCCGATCCAGAGACTGAGCTTCACGTCACTTCTGCCGATCCAGAGACTGAGCTTCACGTCACTTCTGCCGATCCAGAGACTGAGCTTCACGTCACTTCTGCCGATCCAGAGACTGAGCTTCACGTCTCTTCTGCCGATCCAGAGACTGAGCTTCACGTCACTTCTGCCGATCCAGAGACTGAGCTTCACGTCACTTCTGCCGATCCAGAGACTGAGCTTCACGTCACTTCTGCCGATCCAGAGACTGAGCTTCACGTCACTTCTGCCGATCCAGAGACTGAGCTTCACGTCTCTTCTGCCGATCCAGAGACTGAGCTTCACGTCTCTTCTGCCGATCCAGAGACTGAGCTTCACGTCACTTCTGCCGATCCAGAGACTGAGCTTCACGTCACTTCTGCCGATCCAGAGACTGAGCTTCACGTCACCTCTGCCGACCCAGAGACTGAGCTTCACGTCACGTCCGCCCGTCAAGTGTCTCGTCCCGCCGAGACTGAATCTGTTCCTGAGCCTGAAACTGATCCGGATACTGAGCTTGAATCTGTTCCTCTTCCTCTTTCTGCGCCTGTGTCTCCAGACACGATGACCTCCGCCACCGAACCAGTATCTCAGGACAAGATGGCCGACTCCACGCCTGTGTCTTCGGACAAGATGGCCGACTCCACGCCTGTGTCTTCGGACAAGATGGCCGACTCCACGCCTGTGTCTTCGGACAAGATGGCCGACTTCACGCCTGTGTCCTCGGACAAGATGGCCGACTCCACGCCTGTGTCTTCGGACAAGATGGCCGACTCCACGCCTGTGTCTTCGGACAAGATGGCCGACTCCACGCCTGTGTCTTCGGACAAGATGGCCGACTCCACGCCTGTGTCTTCGGACAAGATGGCCGACTCCACGCCTGTGTCTTCGGACAAGATGGCCGACTCCACGCCTGTGTCTTCGGACAAGATGGCCACCGCCGAGCCAGTGTTTCAGGACAAGATGGTCTCCGCTGAGCCGGTGTCTGTTCCTGAGCCGGTGTCTGTTCCTGTACCTGAGCCGGTGTCTGTTCCTGTCCTTGAGCCGGTGTTTGTTCCTGTGTCTGTTCCTGTACCTGAGCCGGTGTCTGTTCCTGTCCTTGAGCCGGTGTCTGTTCCTGCCCCTGTGTCTGTTCCTGTTCCTGAGCCGGTGTCTGTTCCTGTGCCCTGGCCGCCTGCACAGCCTGCTCCGCCCTGGCCGCCTGCACAGCCTGATCCGCCCTGGCCGCCTGCACAGCCTGCTCCGCCTGCACAGCCTGCTCCGCCCTGGCCGCCTGCACAGCCTGCTCCGCCCTGGACGCCTGCACAGCCTGCTCCGCCCTGGACGCCTGCACAGCCTGCTCCGCCCTGGTCGCCTGCACAGCCTGCTCCGCCCTGGCCTTCCGCCCTGCCGGAGTCTTCAGGTCCCCTTCCGCTGCACGGGCCTGGCCCTCCGTCCCGCCCCCGGGTCCGCCTCCGCTCCACCTCCCTCCTGGACACTTTTAGGAGCGTCTGGAATCCGCTCCTTAAAGGGGGGGCTATGTAACGATCACCAGCTGGAGCTGCCCTTGTGAGCCACCAGAGGGCAGTCCACATCAGACTATCATATTCACTCACTAACTACATTTCCCATAACTCACTGCCCGGACTCATCATCACTTATCACTGATCACATTCACCTGTACCTCATTCACTGATTGCATTCACCTGTCTCATCCTGTTAGTCTGTCTATATATACCTTGTTCATTCATTCACTCACCGCGAAGTCTTGTTGTACTGTTAGTCTGCATTTCCGAGCATTTTCCCTGGTTTCATGTTTCTTGGTTTTCTGGATATCTTGCCTTGTTCCCTGGATTACTCTCTTGCCTCTGGTCCCTGCCTGTTTTGTTTGTTTGTTTATTTGTTTGTTTGGACTGCTTACCTGTGTTTCGACCGTTGCCTGTTTTTGGATTACGATTCTGGATAACCCTTAAAATAAAGCTGCATTTGGATCTCTCCCTTCGTGTCTCCGAGCAGTTCGTAACATATATACTGTATATATAAAGAAATAAAAATGCGTATTTTGCTAATGCATTTTCATGGTACGGCCTACATACTGTACGGTTGCATGCAAGCATGTCTGCAAACACTAGTCCACAGCAAAAAAACAGCACTTCTGATGAGACTAATAACTGCAAGCCAAGCAAATCACCTCGATTCTGGAGCAGAGAGAGAGAGAAGTGAGAAAATGTAGCGCAAAAGTAAATGTGCATGTTATTTTCTACAAGAGGATTTTATAATGAGTATCGCAATATTGTCACCCATTACATTCCCCAAATGAATGAGCAAAAAAATACAAATAAAAAATAAGTGTGTCAAGACCCTGCATTAAAACACATGCCCACACAGAAGTCATGCAAGTGTTTGCATCATTCACTCTGCATCCTGAACACTGAGTTCAACACAAGCCCTGTGGGCTACAGAACACTGGCAAAGAGTTTCTGTCATCTTTAATACAGCTTTGAACATGACGGAGGTAGGATGTGCGCTACTTGGACATTTCAGGCTTTGATTTGGGCTTCATTAACATAGATTGAGAGGGAGAGAGAGAGAGAGAGAGAGAGCGGGAGGGAAAGAGAGAGAGAGAGAGAGAGGGAGCGGGAGGGAGAGAGAGAGAGAAGAGAGAGAGAGAGAGAGAGAGAGAAAGAGAGAGAGAGAGAGAGAGAGAGAGAGAGAGAGAGAGAGAGAGAGAGAGGGAGGGAGAGAGAGAGGGAGATAGAGAGAGAGAGAGAGAGAGAGAGAGAGAGAGAGAGAGAGAGAGAGAGAGAGAGAGAGAGAGAGAGATGGGCTGGAGTTTCTGCACTGGTAACAATGGTCTCCATCTGAAGGTCTGGTTGAGAGATGAGAAGCTCATTAGTGATGCACTTTGCGAGTTCTCGTTCGTTCTTCTGGACAATTTAATAACCAGCCACTCTCACCTCGTCTGATCCGCAACGCTTTCTGAATCCCAGGCAAGTCCCTCTCACAGTCCTTCAGATTCATTCTGTTAACCGTTGAGGTGCTCCGTCCATTTCTACCATCTGGAAACATGGATCTCACAGTTCTATTCAATTCAAGGTTACACTTTATTTTCGTGTCATTGTTTCAGTGTAATTATATATTTAAGTACTGAGTAATATTAAGCAACTACATGTACTTACTATAGGGTTAGGGTAGAATTAGGACTTAGATTTGGTTGAGGGTTAGTTGTAATTATGCATAATTTACTGTTATTACTATGGTAAGTACATGTAACATATGCAACAAGGACACTGTAAAATAAAGTGTTACCAAATTCAATTCAAAACACTTATTTTGTCCCCGAGGGGCACTTAACAAGGCCACGTCGAGTCACGTAAACAGTATACATAAAAGCATCATACATTAAATAAATAACACCATATGAACGGAATACATATTATTCTGCTACTAGCGGATACCTCGAAAACAAGTCCATGCCATGTGTAAGAATGAATAAATGCGTGTCAGCCGCCGAAGGTCATTGAGCATCTCTCAATGTGTTTCTTCTTGACAGAGAAATGTTGATCTGCACTTTATCTGGGATTGCTGGAGAAAACATTAAACATTGAGTTTTCAACGAGTGTTTTTCTGAAATGTTTGTTATTTGAGGATTTCAACCATTTTTAAAGTGTGTAATTTGTTCTTTGGTGTTGTTTTTAGCGTAGGAGGTCCATCATACCTGGAGGACGCATCCGTTTATCTTTGTGGTTCTGGGAGAACGATGAGGTTTCACTCAGTTCTGGGAGAACGATGAGGTTTGACTTCAGCCTCAGTTCTGGGAGAACGATGAGGTTTGACTTCAGTCTCAGTTGTGGGAGAACGATGAGGTTTGACTTCAGCCTCAGTTCTGGGAGAACGATGAGGTTTGACTTCAGTCTCAGTTCTGGGAGAACGATGAGGTTTGACTTCAGTCTCAGTTCTGGGAGAACGATGAGGTTTGACTTCAGCCTCAGTTCTGGGAGAAAGATGAGGTTTGACTTCAGTCTCAGTTCTGGGAGAACGATGAGGTTTGACTTCAGCCTCAGTTCTGGGAGAACGATGAGGTTTGACTTCAGTCTCAGTTCTGGGAGAACGATGAGGTTTGACTTCAGCCTCAGTTCTGGGAGAACGATGAGGTTTGACTTCAGTCTCAGTTCTGGGAGAACGATGAGGTTTGACTTCAGTCTCAGTTCTGGGAGAACGATGAGGTTTGACTTTAGCCTCAGTTCTGGGAGAACGATGAGGTTTGACTTCAGCCTCAGTTCTGGGAGAACGATGAGGTTTGACTTCAGCCTCAGTTCTGGGAGAACGATGAGGTTTGACTTCAGTCTCAGTTCTGGGAGAACGATGAGGTTTGACTTTAGCCTCAGTTCTGGGAGAACGATGAGGTTTGACTTCAGCCTCAGTTCTGGGAGAACGATGAGGTTTGACTTCAGCCTCAGTTCTGGGAGAACGATGAGGTTTGACTTCAGTCTCAGTTCTGGGAGAACGATGAGGTTTGACTTCAGTCTCAGTTCTGGGAGAACGATGAGGTTTGACTTTAGCCTCAGTTCTGGGAGAACGATGAGGTTTGACTTCAGCCTCAGTTCTGGGAGAACGATGAGGTTTGACTTCAGCCTCAGTTCTGGGAGAACGATGAGGTTTGACTTCAGTCTCAGTTCTGGGAGAACGATGAGGTTTGACTTCAGCCTCAGTTCTGGGAGAAAGATGAGGTTTGACTTCAGTCTCAGTTCTGGGAGAACGATGAGGTTTGACTTCAGCCTCAGTTCTGGGAGAACGATGAGGTTTGACTTCAGTCTCAGTTGTGGGAGAACGATGAGGTTTGACTTCAGCCTCAGTTCTGGGAGAACGATGAGGTTTGACTTCAGTCTCAGTTCTGGGAGAACGATGAGGTTTGACTTCAGCCTCAGTTCTGGGAGAACGATGAGGTTCGACTTCAGTCTCAGTTCTGGGAGAACGATGAGGTTTGACTTCAGTCTCAGTTCTGGGAGAGAGTCTCAGTTCTGGGAGAACGATGAGGTTTGACTTCAGCCTCAGTTCTGGGAGAACGATGAGGTTTGACTTCAGTCTCAGTTCTGGGAGAACGATGAGGTTTGACATCAGTCTCAGTTCTGGGAGAACGATGAGGTTTGACTCAGTTCTGGGAGAACGATGAGGTTTGACTTCAGCCTCAGTTCTGGGAGAACGATGAGGTTTGACTTCAGTCTCAGTTCTGGGAGAACGATGAGGTTTGACTTCAGTCTCAGTTCTGGGAGAACGATGAGGTTTGACTTCAGACTCAGTTCTGGGAGAACGATGAGGTTTGACATCAGTCTCAGTTCTGGGAGAACGATGAGGTTTGACTCAGTTCTGGGAGAACGATGAGGTTTGACTTCAGCCTCAGTTCTGGGAGAACGATGAGGTTTGACTTCAGTCTCAGTTCTGGGAGAACGATGAGGTTTGACTTCAGTCTCAGTTCTGGGAGAACGATGAGGTTTGACTTCAGCCTCAGTTCTGGGAGAACGATGAGGTTTGACTTCAGCCTCAGTTCTAGGAGAACGATGAGGTTTGACTTCAGTCTCAGTTCTGGGAGAACGATGAGGTTTGACTTCAGACTCAGTTCTGGGAGAACGATGAGGTTTGACTTCAGCCTCAGTTCTGGGAGAACGATGAGGTTTGACTTCAGTCTCAGTTCTGGGAGAACGATGAGGTTTGACTTCAGTCTCAGTTCTGGGAGAACGATGAGGTTTGACTTCAGCCTCAGTTCTGGGAGAACGATGAGGTTTGACTTCAGTCTCAGTTCTGGGAGAACGATGAGGTTTGACATCAGTCTCAGTTCTGGGAGAAAGATGAGGTTTGACTTCAGTCTCAGTTCTGGGAGAACGATGAGGTTTGACTTCAGACTCAGTTCTGGGAGAACGATGAGGTTTGACTTCAGTCTCAGTTCTGGGAGAACGATGAGGTTTGACTTCAGACTCAGTTCTGGGAGAACGATGAGGTTTGACTTCAGCCTCAGTTCTGGGAGAACGATGAGGTTTGACTTCAGTCTCAGTTCTGGGAGAACGATGAGGTTTGACTTCAGTCTCAGTTCTGGGAGAACGATGAGGTTTGACTTCAGACTCAGTTCTGGGAGAGTTCTGGGAGAACGATGAGGTTTGACTTCAGTCTCAGTTCTGGGAGAACGATGAGGTTTGACTTCAGTCTCAGTTCTGGGAGAACGATGAGGTTTGACTTCAGCCTCAGTTCTGGGAGAACGATGAGGTTTGACTTCAGTCTCAGTTCTGGGAGAACGATGAGGTTTGACATCAGTCTCAGTTCTGGGAGAAAGATGAGGTTTGACTTCAGTCTCAGTTCTGGGAGAACGATGAGGTTTGACTTCAGACTCAGTTCTGGGAGAACGATGAGGTTTGACTTCAGTCTCAGTTCTGGGAGAACGATGAGGTTTGACTTCAGACTCAGTTCTGGGAGAACGATGAGGTTTGACTTCAGTCTCAGTTCTGGGAGAACGATGAGGTTTGACTTCAGCCTCAGTTCTGGGAGAACGATGAGGTTTGACTTCAGTCTCAGTTCTGGGAGAACGATGAGGTTTGACTTCAGCCTCAGTTCTGGGAGAACGATGAGGTTTGACTCAGTTCTGGGAGAACGATGAGGTTTGACTTCAGCCTCAGTTCTGGGAGAACGATGAGGTTTGACTTCAGACTCAGTTCTGGGAGAACGATGAGGTTTGACTTCAGTCTCAGTTCTGGGAGAACGATGAGGTTTGACTTCAGCCTCAGTTCTGGGAGAACGATGAGGTTTGACTCAGTTCTGGGAGAACGATGAGGTTTGACTTCAGCCTCAGTTCTGGGAGAACGATGAGGTTTGACTTCAGCCTCAGTTCTGGGAGAACGATGAAGTTTGACTTCAGCCTCAGTTCTGGGAGAACGATGAGGTTTGACATCAGTCTCAGTTCTGGGAGAACGATGAGGTTTGACTTCAGTCTCAGTTCTGGGAGAACGATGAGGTTTGACTTCAGACTCAGTTCTGGGAGAACGATGAGGTTTGACTTCAGTCTCAGTTCTGGGAGAACGATGAGGTTTGACTTCAGACTCAGTTCTGGGAGAACGATGAGGTTTGACTTCAGTCTCAGTTCTGGGAGAACGATGAGGTTTGACTTCAGTCTCAGTTCTGGGAGAACGATGAGGTTTGACTTCAGTCTCAGTTCTGGGAGAACGATGAGGTTTGACTTCAGTCTCAGTTCTGGGAGAAAGATGAGGTTTGACTTCAGTCTCAGTTCTGGGAGAACGATGAGGTTTGACTTCAGCCTCAGTTCTGGGAGAACGATGAGGTTTGACTTCAGTCTCAGTTCTGGGAGAACGATGAGGTTTGACTTCAGTCTCAGTTCTGGGAGAAAGATGAGGTTTGACTTCAGTCTCAGTTCTGGGAGAACGATGAGGTTTGACTTCAGCCTCAGTTCTGGGAGAACGATGAGGTTTGACTTCAGTCTCAGTTCTGGGAGAACGATGAGGTTTGACTTCAGTCTCAGTTCTGGGAGAACGATGAGGTTTGACTTCAGTCTCAGTTCTGGGAGAACGATGAGGTTTGACTTCAGACTCAGTTCTGGGAGAACGATGAGGTTTGACTTCAGTCTCAGTTCTGGGAGAACGATGAGGTTTGACTTCAGTCTCAGTTCTGGGAGAACGATGAGGTTTGACTTCAGTCTCAGTTCTGGGAGAACGATGAGGTTTGACTTCAGTCTCAGTTCTGGGCAGGGATGTTGTTGAGCCAATCACTTGAGCGTAAATGCCATGTGACTAATCACTCAGGAGTTACAGGAAAATGACATCTGATGGCACAAGAACATGAACAAGAAAGACATATACAGTATACTGTATATGTATATATACTTATATATGTATATATGTCTTTCATATATGTTTATATATATATGTGTGTGTATATATATATATATATATAAACAATAAACGTGACATAACATAGTGTACTGCATAATTCAATGCATTCTTTTAAGAGCCATACATTTAAAAAAAATGCATAAAAGCATACATAATTTTTAAATGTATATTTATATACATTTTAAATATGTTAAAACCCCAAAACACTGCACAAATGTACAGTAATACATGAATAAAGTGAGTGATATTACATTTGTTTAAAAAAAAATCCATTATGATGTTACAAAATCACATTTTATGTGTACATCCCAAACGAATAGCTTATAAGGGTAAAAATAGGCACTGATAAAATGTCATTTTAAAATAAAATAAAAATATATAATATAACAGAACAATATAATATACAGAGAGAGAGAAATAAGAAAATAAATGTCATGACAACATAACATACAACATAACATAAAAAATATGTAGACAATTTTATATAATTTAATTTAAATATAATATAATAATATATTATGAGCAATTATGTTGCTTGGGGAAAAATATCAGAATACACTGATAATGTTGAATAGTTGTCAATAAAGAAAATAATCTTTTTTGGCACAGATGGTTAGTTATAGCAACTGAGCTCGAACCCTCGGCATGACTGTCAGCTTCCGGTTCAACAAATGCTAGATCGGGGAAATGTTCAGGAAACCTGCTTTTTTTTCTTTTTTTTTTTTTTCTTTTTTTTTTTTGCAATTAAAATTGCAAATCCAGTGTATAGAGTTTGGATTGCAGCATAAAAACAACTTCACACTACACTGCAAAAAAATATTGTTGGTTTAACTTTAAAAAAGTAAGTAATCTGGTTGCCTTAAAATTTTAAGTTCATTGAAACAAAAAAAATGAGTTGATACAATGTAGGAGATTGGTTTAATCAACAGAAACTCCAAATATTATATTATCTGACCCACATCAATTATATAAAGTTGGTTTGATAAATGAAAAAATCCAATACCAAATCATGTAAATAATGTTTTTTTATAGTGTATAATGCTAATAATCATCAGCACACGTATTGAACAGGCTCATCTCCTCAGATCTGCAGAGATGCTCACCTGGACTCGAGAACACACAGAGGAATGAAGACTTCAGTGTGTTAATTCAGCAATAAATCACAGATCGGCCGGCCGGCGGCTCGGCTGACGGGAACACACTGATTCAACACTCATTGACTTCGCTGCAGTTTCACCATGAATATTTTACTGTTTCTGAGGGGAGAGGTTATGGTTTTATAAAACACTGCAGACTACAGAGTTATGGTCAGCTGGATAGATTTGATGGGGGAAATGAGTAGTAGGTAGTTGACCAAAACATTTCATGTTTTACTTGAGGCAAATGCTATCCTGAAAGACATAAAACCAGACAAGAAGGTATAAGACATTGTAAAAATAAAAAACTGGAGGCAAAAAACAGCTTTATGACGTTAGTGAGCTGCTATATGTGCACTTCTGATTCAAGGGTTGTTCATGAAAACACACTTTCCCCCCGACATTTATCCATCAGAAAGTAATCCAATACATTGCAAGAAAAAATCATATTAAATTATATTAATTATTTTTTTTTGTTATTTTAATTCATTTTTTCCAACCATAAGTTTTATCAGTGCCTGTTTTCTTTGACTATCTATATTGTTTTCCCTCTCTATTCTATTCTATTCTATTCTATTCTATTCTAGTCTATTCTATTCTATTCTATTCTATTCTATTCTGTGCTGTCATATCTATTAATCGCGAGTAATTGAATCTAACAAAAGTATTTGTTTACATGATATATGTGTATGTATATATATATATATACACGTATATATATATACACGTACTCACACACACTCAAACACACACACATGCACATATTATATATATATAATATGTGCATGTGTGTGTGTTTGAGTGTGTGTGAGTACGTGTCAGTGTATATACATACACATACACTCACCTAAAGGATTATTAGGAACACCATACTAATACTGTGTTTGACCCCCTTTCGCCTTCAGAACTGCCTTAATTCTACGTGGCATTGATTCAACAAGGTGCTGAAAGCATTCTTTAGAAATGTTGGCCCATATTGATAGGATAGCATCTTGCAGTTGATAGAGATTTGTGGGATGCACATCCAGGGCACGAAGCTCCCGTTCCACCACATCCCAAAGATGCTCTATTGGGTTGAGATCTGGTGACTGTGGGGGCCATTTTAGTACAGTGAACTCATTGTCATGTTCAAGAAACCAATTTGAAATGATTCGAGCTTTGTGACATGGTGCATTATCCTGCTGGAAGTAGCCATCAGAGGATGGGTACATGGTGGTCATAAAGGGATGGACATGGTCAGAAACAATGCACAGGTAGGCTGTGGCATTTAAACGATGCCCAATTGGCACTAAGGGGCCTAAAGTGTGCCAAGAAAACATCCCCCACACCATTACACCACCACCACCAGCCTGCACAGTGGTAACAAGGCATGATGGATCCATGTTCTCATTCTGTTTACGCCAAATTCTGACTCTACCATCTGAATGTCTCAACAGAAATCGAGACTCATCAGACCAGGCAACATTTTTCCAGTCTTCAACTGTCCAATTTTGGTGAGCTCGTGCCAATTGTAGCCTCTTTTTCCTATTTGTAGTGGAGATGAGTGGTACCCGGTGGGGTCTTCTGCTGTTGTAGCCCATCCGCCTCAAGGTTGTGCGTGTTGTGGCTTCACAAATGCTTTGCTGCATACCTCGGTTGTAACGAGTGGTTATTTCAGTCAAAGTTGCTCTTCTATCAGCTTGAATCAGTCGGCCCATTCTCCTCTGACCTCTAGTATCAACAAGGCATTTTCGCCCACAGGACTGCCGCATACTGGATGTTTTTCCTTTTTCACACCATTCTTTGTAAACCCTAGAAATGGTTGTGCGTGAAAATCCCAGTAACTGAGCAGATTGTGAAATACTCAGACCGGCCCGTCTGGCACCAACAACCATGCCACGCTCAAAATTGCTTAAATCACCTTTCTTTCCCATTCTGACATTCAGTTTGGAGTTCAGGAGATTGTCTTGACCAGGACCACACCCCTAAATGCATTGAAGCAACTGCCATGTGATTGGTTGATTAGATAATTGCATTAATGAGAAATTGAACAGGTGTTCCTAATAATCCTTTAGGTGAGTGTATATATAAATGTACAAATATGTGTACTGTATATACAGTACATATATACACAGAGACATATATATAATATATATAATATAATAATATTTATACACACACATATATTATGTAAAAAAAGACTTTTGTTAGATATGATTAATCACGATTAAACGATTCGACAGCACATTATATGATATTATATTATATAATTTGAATAGTACTATAATTTAAATTATATGTAATATATATATATATATATATAATTAATTTACTTTATATATATATATATATATATAATTAAAATAAAATGTAAATTATTTGTAATAAATCTATAATAAATTAACAATATAATATATAAATATAACACATTTGTTCTGATGACATAGATAATAAATACTGACATAATCAGAACGAGACACTGCATTAGAATATTGTTTTTAGCTTAGCAAGATACTAACTCCAAACTACTGAAACCACCAGTGAGACGAGTCTCCAGTGACGCCAAGCACTCCAGGGCTCTGTCCCAAACGGCGAACTTCACGTGCACTTATATGGTCTAGTGGACTTACAGTGACTAGCAAGTGCGCAGTCCGTTGAGTCCACAAGAATGTCACTAATGAGGCTCATATCAGTTAGGGTGCCTATGTAGTCAGCAGAGCGTGAGGAAGCTCACTGTGTTTTGAAACGGAGCCAAAAGCAAGTCTCTCGTCCCATATGAACATCCACTACTGAACTTTTAGTAGAGGCGTCCCGTTTTATAGTAATAATATTTCAGAGTAAGTGCTCTTACAGTTAGAATAACAGACTGGCAGAACACACACTGTCTGCACATTTCCCACAACATCTTTGCTCTGCATATCATTTTATTAGTCTTCGCTAGATTTTGGGGGCGAGGTATTACATATTCTCCCCAGATTTACTGAGCAGACTCCGGTTAAGTGTTCCGCTCAAGGGCACAACAGCAGTATAATCCCTACAATATTACTATCAAAGCCCTGAGCAGTGTTTCCTCGCGCCAGGAGGCTTCGACTCATGAATCTGATCAGCTCGTTTGGCCCGAACACTCGCCTTTGCTTGACATTGCAGACTGAAAGAATGGAATAGCAACTAGATCTTTCCATCTTATGAAGAAAAGCACAGTGCTGTGGGAGATGTGATCCTTACCAGCTGAACTCGAAGGAGCCGATCCACATGCTCTGGCCTGGATTGGGTCAATCCTTCAATAAAGGTCTTTCTCTGGAGAGAACAAAACTATTTGGACTGATTAAATAAAAGCACAAATAATAGTATAATAGTACAAATAATATGCACACACTCACACATATGTATACAGTAAGTATGCATTTGTGTGTGTGTGTATATATATATATATATACAGTATATATATATGTGTGTGTGTGTGTGTGTGTGTGTGTGTGTGTGTGTGTCTATATAAAGTATATGTATGTGTGTGTGTATATGTGTGTATGTGTTTGTGTGTGTACTGCATATGCATGTATGTGCGTTTGTTTGTATGCATGTGTGTGTGTATGTTTACATATAGAAAAGATAACAAAGTCTCTTCTGCTCACTAAGGCTGCATTTATTTGATCCAAAATAAAAACAGTAATATTGTGAAATATTATTTCAATACAAAATGTGAATATATATAGTAAAGTGTAATTTATTCCTGTGATCAAAGCTGAATTTTCAGCATCATTACTCCAGTCTTCAGTGTCACATGATCCTTCAGAAATCACTCTAATATGAGGATTTGATGCTCAAGAAACATGTATGATTATTATCAATGTTGAAAACAGTTCAAATGTATTTACTGTCACTTTTGATGAATTTAATGCATCCTTGCTGAATTAATTTCTTAAATTTTTTTATAAAAATAATTATTCATATACTGACCCCAAACTATTGAACAGTAGTTTATAATGATACAAAAGCTTTCTATTTCAGATAAATGCTGTTCTTTTGAAATTTCTAGAATTAAACACTTTACTCAAACCCATACCTATAACACACACACACACACACACACACACACACACACACACACACACTCTTATACATCTATCTTTATGAGGACATTCATTGACACAATGCAATCTCTAGCCGCTTACCCTAACCTTACCCATCACAACTAAGTGCCTAACCCGACCCCTGGTCCTCACAAAGATAGTTGTACAAGTACACACACACACACATAAACACGCTAATTTGCCTCCAGAAACTCAATATTGACTAAAATAAGCTTGACTCAATCCCTCCCTGTACAATACAATACCCCGCGCCACCGTTAATCATTCAGCCAAGACAGGTGTCTGGATTCTGGTTCTAATTAGCGACCTAAAACAAGAGTCTGATTAATATGCAGTCATTGTAAGTCTTGTTTAACAGAGAAAGAACAGTCTAGCTTGTTAAATTCAGGTTCAAGGGCTCACAAGGGCTGCTTTGTGTATGAATGAATGTGGATGCTCAAACATTTGATTAAACAATATAGAAAAAGCACGTTTGAATAATGAAAGCGTATCGGGTTCAAACAGATGATAAACACACCAGGTATGAGCCGTATTGGAAAAGAGCCGAAGTTTGCTGTATCATGCCTTTGTTCGAGAGATACACGACTTGACGGACCACAGTAATTAAGGAGGAAAAACTCTTGAAGCAAAAATTGGCACCAGAAACACATTTTAAGACTGGACTAATCCCTTAAGCCTTTCTTTGCCTTGCCACAGTTGATTTTAGACTCGTTTATAATGATCTGTTCAAATCCATTTTTCCTCGTTAAAATCAAATGTTCTGGAGTCAAGTGCTTCGCGGCCCTCGGGGCATTAAAAGTCACACTGTAAATGTTATGGAAATGGAAAGGTCAAGGTTAGCATCTAAAGAAAAGAAGCATAAGTTTTTATAATACATCAAAAGACCAAAAGTACTCAACCGTGGAGACAGTATCTAATAACTACAGACCTCAGGGCCTCCGAACGACAGAATAACTATTCATTCAAGTTTTACAGCGACTATTGACTCTAGAGATGGTGATTTAGTCAGTGCCGGTGAATCATTCTTTACCTTTATGTGTCGGTTTTAAACAGAAAGTGGTTTGTTTGGCCATTCAGCCACCGAAGAACATCAACAACAAATCTGTCCCTTATAAAAGCCGGTGTTGCTCTACAACGACGTGCATACTGTCTGAATAAACGACGTGTTGTGACATGTGTAGAGCTGAAGCCCATTTAACTCTGTGTGAACGCAGGTTAATGACTTCCATTGAGCTGTAATTGCCAAATAGTTGTTCGTTATTTAATTACTACCCATTAGTATGTAGGTAATTATAGCGACTCCATGTTACTCGTCAGTTCTTATAGAAACTTATGCGCTCTAAATCGCACACCGAGAGCCGGATCATGTCGCTATACTGGGATTGGGTGGATGGATGAACACATTAATCCGGATGGATAGATGGATGGATGGATGGATGGATGGATGGATGGATGGATGGATGGAAAAATGGATGATGAACACATTAATCCGGATGGATTCGATGGATGGATGGATGGATGGATGGATGGATGGATGGATGGATGGATGGATGGATGGATGGATTCGATGGATGGATGGATGGATGGATGGATGGATGGATGGATGGATGGATGGATTCGATGGATGGATGGATGGATGGATGGAAAAATGGATGATGGATACATTAATCCGGATGGATGGATGGATGGATGGATGGATGGATGGATGGATGGAAAAATGGATGGATGGAAAAATGGATAGACGAACACATTCATTTGGATGGATGGATGGATGGATGATGGATACATTAATCTGGATGGATGGATGGATGGATGGATGGATGGATGGATGGATGGATGGATGGATATACAGTATTTATCCCTATGAATGGATGAATGGATGGATGGATATATTTATCCCTATGGATGGATGGATGGGTGGATGGATGGATGGAAAAATGGATAGATGGATACATTAATCTGGATGGATTTTATGGATGGATGGATATATTTATCCCTATGAATGGATGGATGGATGAACCCTGTGTGAATGCAGGTTAATGACTTCCATTGAGCTGTAATTGCCAAATACTTGTTAATTATTTAATTAGTACCAATTAGTCAGTAATTATAGTGACATGTTATTCGTCAATTCTTATAGAAACTCATGCGCTCTAAATTGCACACCGAGAGCCGGATCATGTCGCTATACTGGGATTGGGTGGATGTATGAACACATTAATCCGGATGGATTCGATGGATGGATGGATGGATGGATGGATGGATGGATGGATGGATGGATGGATGGATGGATGGATGGATGGATGGATGGATGGAAAAATGGATGGATAGAAAAATGGATAGACGAACACATTAATTTGGATGGATGGATGGATGGATGGATGGATACATTAATCTGGATGGATTTTATGGTTGGATGGATATATTTATCCCTATGAATGGATGGATGAATGGATGGATGGTTGGATGGATGGATGGATGGATGGATGAACTCTGTGTGAATGCAGGTTAATGACTTCCATTGAGCTGGAATTGCCAAATACTTGTTCATTATTTAATTAGTACCAATTAGTCAGTAATTATAGCGACTCCATGTTACTCGTCAATTTTTATAGAAACTCATGCGCTCTAAATCGCACACGAGAGCCGGACCATGTCGCTATACTGGGATTGGGTGGATGTATGAACACATTAATCCGGATGGATTCGATGGATGGATGGATGGATGGATGGATGGATGGATGGATGGATACATTAATCTGGATGGATTTTATGGATGGATGGATATATTTATCCCTATGAATGGATGGATGGATGGATGGATGGATTGATGGATGAACCCTGTGTGAACGCAGGTTAATGACTTCCATTGAGCTGTAATTGCCAAATACTTGTTCATTATTTAATTAGTACCAATTAGTCAGTAATTATAGTTAGTAATTATAATTAGTCGACACATAAAGGAGCGACTCCATGTTACTCGTCAGTTCTTATAGAAACTCATGCGCTCTAATCACACGATCATATCGATATATTGACAAATCTTTATCGCAGTCACAGTCATAACACAGCACACAGTAAAGCCGAGGTTATAACGCTTCACACACACTGACATGCAGGAATACGATTCCCAGGAAATCCTTCAAAATCTCAGCTCATAAAGCCAGGAAAACATGAGGATGATTCAGCATCGACTCACGATCACAGGTTCCAGAGGCCAAATCTCAATCTCCGAGATCTTACAGACAAAGTAAAGCGTTCTGACATCTCATTTTTCACGGCTCTTCTGTCACTCGCCTGTTTTCTGCTCAAGCCTCACCAGATCCCTTGAAGAAAGCTAATTTTAAAGTTTCATTTCAAGTTTCCATTGTTTGCAATCATGCCAAAGAGCGCATGCCTCCATCAAAAAGTTTGGAGATGGACTTGGAATAACTTGACAAACAGTAAGATAAAAGTCGCCAGCGCTAGGTCTCGAAATGTATTTTTGTCGATAGCTCTTGACTTCATACAGAGATGGACGAGCTCGAATGCTCTCGTTTATAAATAGTTTCAGTGTTTGAAGCGTCGCAGATGAAATGGCTCTTTGAGGCGAGCGGATGAATCGAAATCAAGAGAAGAGCAAAAATAGAAGGATCAGCGATGCTGTTAAAAGCACCATTTCACACAACCTTCTCGACGTCCATGACAGGTCAGTTAACCTTTTATTAAGGATAATTGCAACCCTCATTTCCTATAAGGCAGTTTAGCATGTGATGAGTATCCATGAAGCTGCTAATAAGACTCTGGAGATCACGCTCAAATATTGGCTCTCGCTAGGGCACGAGATCAAGGTTACCCTTTCTTTTCGTCAATGCATCACTCTCTTACAGTGTATTACACTTCAAGGTGAAGTGTTGTATTTTTCTCTGTTAAGATCCTCAATCTTAGAGACAGACTTAGAGATAAACCAATGGCAGATGTTTGGGAAACCTGGAAAACTTAAAATCAATAGTTACAATAGCAGTTCTGTTTGATGCATTTAGAGTCACAAAAATGAACAGTGGTAACCATCAATCTTCAAAACAGAAACACAGGATTGGTCAGAAGTGTCTGAAGAGTGGACCTCACAAGCTCAGCGACTCTGCACTGCATTAGGGAAGACGTGTGCATTGATACATCCATCCAAGGCCGCCGTAAAGGGGTGGAAGGTTAGGACGATTCTAAGGGCCCAGGCTGATTTAGGGCCCAGAAGAGCAGACCCCCTTTTTCTTTTCTTATTTCTTTTCTCTTTTTTATACATACATTAAATGTGCTAGGGCCCCTCATGCACTAAATGTGTATTTTGTCCGTTTTGACCATAGATTTAATATTTAAAAAACAAATAATGTATTTACGGTTTCAGTCACACCCCTCCCCCTTACAATGGTTCATTCCACCTGCGCTGTCCGAGCTACGATCGCTAGTGTAACGTCACTTGCTATCATGCAGCGCAGACAGTGACACACGCGCGTCACATCAAAAGTTAGGGCATCAAAAAAGGAAAGGAAAGAGAAGACAGGGAACGCCGAAGTCGACAGTATGTCACACAGTTTTTCAAAAAGAAAGGTAGCTTGCCCTATTCATTCCAAAACTTTCAGAGTTACTTATTTTTGTTGCTACATGACCTGCTTTTATCTAGCTAGCTTAGTAAAATAATTACTGAATTATGATTTACATCCAACAATAATAACATCTCTGGGTTATCATGTCTCTCTACACCATAGACTGTAAAAAATAGTTCTACACAGATTCAGCGGCTGCTGCACACCCACGTCCTCCTTCTCCCCCCGTGCGAAATTCGCGTCCGATATTTTAGCACGTTAAAAAATAAATACAACCTCACGTTATGTCAATCACACTTGCACACTGCCTCCGAAACTTTCGTCCGTCAAAAAAAAAAGTCGGATCGGGTTCGATTTTCTGCGTTTTTCGCATCCGTAACAAGGGTTTGAATGGTGTTTTGACAGTTGAAAGAGCCACAGAATGACGGATACGAAAAGACGCATGCGAAAATTTTGGATTCAGTGTGCAAGGACCTTCAGCCGAACAAGGTGAGCCTGAGCGCGAAACTTCACGAAGATTGAAGCCTCTCAACACGTGTGTGTTGTGAAGTGACAGTGCTGCTGCTACGATTTTGTCAAACTTGAAGTTCTTAATATGAATAAAATGCCCCAGAAAAAAATAATATAAAAAACTGAATAAAACATGTGTCTGTAGTAACCATTGGCTATAAGGAGTTTACAAAATAGATATTTTAATATTTTATATTATGAAAACTAAATAGGCCAATAGAAATAATATGGTTATTACGTGTGTGTTTGACTTATACAAAAAAAACATTTTCTTGTTTTTGTAGGCTTTGTACTCATCTTTAGACATTTTAACTACGCAATGTGCTAACTAAGTATCTTTTTTAAAGTATACAGGGCATGTTTATTGGGTTAAATTTTATCTGTAAAAAATGTAGGGGGTCCAGAAATTTTGGTTTCCATAGGGCCCAGAATTTCTGGCGGCACCCCTGCATCCATCACAGGGAAATTTACCCATCAGCCATTACACACCATAACAACAGAACAGAACAGACACTACTGTAAATTAACCAGAGCACATCTGTTTACTTATTAAATACCGCAGTACACGCATTACCAAAGGGGTACAAGCATGATGAACTACAAAATTAGAAAATTATAATGTTTTTGCATTTAAATATCCAATAAAACACTAATACTAAGAATGCATTCTTACTTATTATTAATTGTCAATAATATAAGTCAAATTATTTTAAAGAGCCATTTAATAGTTCAATTAATAATAATAACAGCAATAATTATTTTCATGTTAAACACAACAGTCAAGTATCGCCATGTATAGGGTTTTCGAGTATGATGAATTACTCAATTACAAAAATGATATTATGCATTTAAATATTTAATTATATGTTTTAATAACATGTGCACAATAATAATAACGGTAACACTTAAAGCCATTTTATAAAATGCATTATAAAAGTATGTTAATTATGCCTTGTAATGCACCTTATGATGATCTCATGAATACCTGTCACCACAGTTATAATATTATCTATTAATCGTTACACCTTTAGAAAGTTCAATGCACTAAAACTCATGACAAACAACCAATTTCAGATGAAACAAGGAAAATGCAAATATTTTATTGCATTTTAACTTTGGTTACAATTACTTATGAACAAATATAATGCATTATACATCAAGGCTTTAATAAAGTGTTAATAATTACTATTAACACTCACTAATATTATATCATATTAATAATAAAAAGAGTCACGGTTTTTGCCTGTCTCTGTTCAGTGATGTTGCAGTGTTCAAAATAAGCAATCCTCAAGTCGCCCCCTAAACCCTCATTCACTATTCCCTACGTTAGTCCACTAATACTGTTCACTTTAGTGAATGAAAACTAGTGTGCGAGTTTGGACAGCCCTTGAGCGTACATCGGTTGTACACTTGTTATTGCGGTGCATTGTGGGATTGAATGAGTGCACCCACTATGGTTTCGGACACCACTACAAATGGCTGTCCCCTTAAATAATGCCCTATTTGAGGGTGTAGGGGGCAATTTTGGATTCAGCCCTGGTGTTTCCAGCTGATTGTTTAGCTACTTGAATAGCTACACGATCCATAGGTCGAGTCTTCAGCAGAAAGTCATCTAACCCATCGATTGATTGGCTCTTCACCTGTTGAGTTTCATCTGCAGGAACGAAGCCCGGTCCATGTCAGCCTGTGCTAGCAGTCTCAATCAGTCCCGCAGCAGCTCTCAGTTCACATCAGCGAATCTCCAGACCTCTCACACACAGAGGAGTGTGTCACACACACTGTGGTCCATCGGTCCTGCAGTAATTACAGTCTGACCTCCCTGATTTCCTCCATATCAGTCCATATACAGATGCATCGGCCACACAAATAGCTTCCATTCAATGCATCCACACATAGAAATGAGAGTAAAGAATGGCCTCTCGCTTCTCATTCAGAAAAGCAGACCCAACTTTTTACTCTTCCGCACAATTAAAGATGCATTCAGTACATTTTCCCATATTAAAAATGTTTAAGAATAGTCATTTTGAGAATGTGTTCATGTACATGAGATGCAGTGGCCAGTGTGTTCATCTCATGCATGGACACTGACAGGTTGTGATCACATGACCAGACAAATATGACAACATTTATCTCAGCAATCCCCATCAATATACCAGAACTCTGGGAAAAATACTGAGTGCACCTTTAAATTAGGATGAATGGATGGAGGTCTGGGCTACGTTTCCCGAAACCTTCTTAATGCTACGTCGTTCCTAAGTTACACCTTAAGCTGTACCTTATTGTTAATACGAGTTTCCCGAAACGTTCTTAGTTAAGTATATCTTCTGTAAGTCATACATTCGGAAGCTTGGTCTGGACCACTCTTAGCTTTACCTTATCACTGTTGCAGGTCTACACGAATATAATTCTGAAGTTTTAATACACCCAGACAGTGTTCTTTATTATTTACTTAATTAAAGCGTGCTAAGGCCAGTGAAAGCATAGTCTACTGTCAGCTAAGTCCTAGGCCTATTCAGACACTAATGTTTGTCATGGGCTCGTATGGTATTTTAAACATTTAAAGGGTAAGTCTGTGATTTTAGTGTCGTCCGAATCCATAATATCAGTGTTTTTTCTCACCCAACCCGCGTACAAATCCCTGGCAAAATTAGTACCTCCTGTATTTTGACAAACAGGTCGTGTGGTGATTTAACTGCGTCTGAATCCACATCTCTGAGTTTACAAGAAGAGATTCAAAATCCACTGTTTAAATCCTTTTTTTGATCACTGCCGAGCACCGTACGTAAGATACGTATGTAAGAAAAAAAAACACTTTTATTACTGAAATGCTGGAAAGTGTTTACAAGAACAATATTTCATCACAGCTCCACCTCAGCGAACAAAAATGGGAAAGAGAAGAAAGCATGTAAACATTTGAAATGGTTATTATGGCAGCAATATATGATACAATTTAAAAAATATGTAGGCAAGGCTATTATAGGCAATTATAGCTTGGATTTTTTTTTTATAATATCCCATGAGTCCTAATAAATGCAATTTCAACTATTTCTGAAGTGCTTCTTTTATAAAGAACACCGCTTTCTCACATTTACATTTATTAACATTTATTCATTTTGCAGACGCTTTTATCCAAAGTGACTTACAAATGAGAACAATAGAAGCAGTTAAACTAACAGTAGGACAACAATATGCAAGTGCTATGACCCTTCTCAGTTTAATCTAACGCAGATTTCTTTCTTTTTTTTTTTTTTTTTGGTTATAGAACAGAATAGAATAGAGTAGTAGAGAAAGTGTTAGTATTACTGGATCAAGTGCTGTCGAAAAAGAAGCGTCTTCAGCGGTTTCTTGAAAGTGGCTATGGACTCAGCCGCTCTGGTTGAGTTAGGCAGATCATTCCTCCAGCGGGGAACAGACATGGTGAAGGTCCAAGAAAGAGATTTTGTGCCTCTTTGAGATGGCACCACAAGACGTCGTTCACTTGCAGAGCGCAAGTTCCTGGATGGCACGTAAGTCTGAAGTAAAGACTTAAAGTAAAAGGGGGCAGAGCCAGTGGTTATTCTGTAGGCAAACGTCAGTGACTTGAATTTGATGCGAGCGGCAACTGGCAACCAGTGCAATTTTGTGAGGAGTGACATGTGCCCTTTTCGGCTCGTTAAAGACCACTCTAGCTGCGGCGTTCTGGATCAGTTATCACATAACCCAGTGAAACAGCGCCTGGACAAGAGAATAGTTGATTCTCGAGCCATATAGTTGATTCTCGAGCCATCGATATCAGCAGATTCAGCAACATCGCCACGGACAGCACCCGGTAACGTCACACGTAATAAGGTATATCTTAAAGCGTAACTCTGGCCTAAAAATGCAACCTAGGCTCTTTTTGTTAATCTACATGAGGCAGACTTTGTTTTAAAAGCATAATTACAATGGAAACGCCACTTTTAAGTTTGACCGTATTTTCGTTTTAGGTTAAATTGCTTTTTGAATGGGAGTGCTTGAGGCACGACTATGATAGCATCAAAAATCACTATTTTTAAAACACTAAGGAGGCTCGACACAACATGAAACTGTGCTGGAAGTATCACCAGGGGCTCTACACATGAACTCCAGCATTGAGAACATTGTTTGTGTACACAGAGTTTACTAAAAAGAAAGATTTTGAACAACTCACTGTAGCTGTGTCCGCCGGCATTTCGACAGTCAAAAATAGTCGATTTCCCTTTAAGCAGCTTCCTAAGGTATGGTTCGGGGAACACGCCTAGAAATGGTATACCTTTAGTTAAGTTATACCTTAAGAGTCTTCGTAGTGCACTAAGAGACGCAGCCATGGATGGACAAAACAATAGGGATGGATGGATGGATGGATGGATGGATGGATGGATGGATGGATGGATGGATGGATGGATGGATGGATGGATGGATGGATGGATGGATGGATGGATGTGTCCTTACATTCCTTACAATCCCTGATGCAAACGGATGGCCACTGGTGTTGCAGTCGTGTTAGAGTCTCAGGAGCCTGTGAAGCCTGTGAAGCCCGTGAAACTCATGAAACATGTGAAACTCATGAAGCCCGTGAAATTCGTAAAGCCTGTGAAACACGTACTAAAGGTAATTAAGCTCTGGCTCTGCCTCCTCTGAGCCGCTGGCATTAGCGGTATCAGCTGGACAACTGTAATTCACCTGTGTGGGCATCTACTGTGACGGACCTGCAGTCCAGGAGAAGCTGTCTCTTCAGTGTGAGTGTCTGTCTACTGCTCTGCACTGGGAAAATAGATTTCACTCAAAAATGGCATTTCATTTGAAGTTGATTTTAAATTAATACATGAATGGAAGTCTCTGAGCGGGAGAGTTGTTTAAATATACTGTAATTAGCCCGTCCATTTCCACAGATTTGAGCCAATCTGCAAACATTCATGAGCACAAGAGGCAGACATTATTGCAATTGCAGGGTAATCAGCCAATCATAGTGATGAATCATATCAATGATCATGAGCCAATCACAGTGAGCAGAAGAGCAGCAACCAGCGCAAGAGAGGCAAGAAAGACACCGGGCTCCTTTAAAATACTGGTACTTTTGATTTGCATGGTATTTGATCTATTTTTTTGTTGTTGTTGTTGTTGTTGCCAATTTTAACAAACATAAGATACAAAAACAGACAAATTTTCAGACAATAAACAAGTTATAGTTCAATAGTCAACAAGAAAAATAATATAAAGAAGCCTATATTGAAAATTATTTGTAAAAAGATGTCAAAGAAAGAAGAAAAAAAAACAAAAAAACAAAACAAAGTGGGCACAAAAATGAATAAAAGCATATTATGAAGGAATATTAAACATGACACAAATTCTAGATGCTTTTATAGCTTTCTTCAGACATGGAAATTTTACTTAAGTACAAATTAAATTCTTGTTTGAAGATGCCAAAGCAGGGTTTTGATATTTGATCTAATGTTTCTTATTTTGTTTCTCTTTCTTATTTTTCTTCAGACTCATCTTAATAACTATAAGTAACTTTGCTACTACATGGGAACTAACTCTCATTAGAGTATTAGTAGACTGTAGGTTAGAGTTCAGGTTATAAGTTGACATAGTTGTAAAGTTACTTATAGTCAGTAGAATATCCAACACGTTCTCATCTCAGGGCGTCATATAGCACGCAGTGTGTTTATCGCCCAAAGTTTACGCGAAAATTAGTTTTTACGTCCGCGTCTCTATAGCACGCAGTGTGTTTATCGTGCAATGTATACGCAAAAATTTGTTTTTACGTGCATAGGATACGCATGGGTTGGTTAGGGTAAGTTTAGTAGTGGTGTGGGGTGCGTGTGTATTATACGTTTGGGTAGGATTAGTGGTGTGGGGTGCGTGTGTATTACACGCAATAAAGTGCGTATCAAATGCACGCGAAAACTGCGTATCAGATGGACGTAAAACTCATTTTCGCGTAAACATTGGACGATAAACACACTGCGTGCTATATGACGCCCTGAGATGAGAACGGGCTCGAATATCTGTTGAGGAGCATCAAAATAAAGTGTTATTAAGCAGACAGTCGACTAATACTCTAATAACTGATAGTTAACATGTAGTTACTTATACTGTAGTTTTCTCATCTGAACTCATTCTCACTGTTTCCCGGGTGAAAAAAAGCCCTTGCTTGCACAGAAAGCATCTCTAATATCTTTTATGAGTATATTATATACGAGCGCCATTAATACGTTCAACACTATTGTGTGTTTCCGCATGGCAGGATGGATGTGAAAATAACAGGTATAATCGAATGATCTATTCCGTGGCATAAAGTAAATCAGTGGGCTAATAATTTTACTAAAGGAGCTTCAAGATAAATAACAACATTAGATTAAAGCCCGCACTGCATATTAATTATGGAAACAAGGGAGCCAGTCGGTAATTTAGGTGGGCGAAATGAATCACAATGTAGTTCAATCAATTTTCCGCAGAAGCTCCAGGATTCCTCACAGATCTTCCCAGGTGGTGATGGAGGAGAGTGGCAGAAAGCCAATTCAATCCCTAGATAGTGGACAGGCTTTTGTACCCTTGGGCAGGGCATTCAGAACGAGAGTGCCAAGAGGTGCCAAAGCACAAAGAACACAATAACCCTGCCTTTTCTTACTTCTATACACTGGGAATAAAAAGACAGGAGGAATCCGTCGACACGGAGAGAGGAAAATATTGGTTGAGACTCCTAATATAGGAGTGTATACTCTATAAATCGGAATACAGGAACACTTTATTTTACAGTGTCCTTGTTACATATGTTACATGTACTTACCATAGTAATAACAGTAAATGATGCATAATTACATGCAACTAACCCTCAACCAAACCCTAATCCTACCCTAACCCTATAGTAAGTACATGTAGTTTAATATTACTCAGTACTTAAATATATAATTACACTGTAACAATGACACCTTTAAATAGTGTAACCCTTTATTTTAAGGTCATTGTTACAGTGTAATTATACATTTAAGTACTAAATAATAATAATTAACTACATGTACTTACTATAGGGTTAGGGTGAGTGTTTGGTTTACACATGTCCGGGCAATAAACACAGGTAGAATAATTATAAAATAGCTGCTGTCTTATAAGATTAATAATTCACTGCAATATAAATATTCATCCCTTATGTGGCCGCGCTACACAGTGATGGTATTAGATATGAAATATAGATAGGATGCACTGAAATTCTTCTACCATGGTATTTACAGTATAAATGTATGGTAACACTTTATTTTACAGTGTCCTTACATATGTTACATGTACTTACCATAGTAATAACAGTAAATGATGCATAATTACATGCAAGTAACCCCTAACCCTATAGTAAGTACATACATGTACTGTATGAAATTATAATTACTCAGTACTTAAATATATAAATACACTGTAACAATGACATCTTAAAATAAAATGTAACTAACTGTAGCATCACAGTATATTTTTTGTGTACTTCAAAGAATCCCATGGTGTTCCAATCATGTCCCAGGAACAGTAATACTGTGGTATTTAGTTGCACTGATGACTCCTTGTCCACACTAATAAGTTTTCGTTTGAAAACGCATCTTTTTCTCTCGGTATTGGCCTTCCGTCCACACATAGACGTGTTTTTATTAATGAAAACAGAGCTTTTGAAAACGCTCTCCAAAGTGGATACATTTGAAAACGCTGTTTTCACGCTGTAGTGTGGACTGGGAAAACTGAGGTATTTAAAAATGATGACGTAAGTTTAGTCACGTGACTCATATTGTACTAATAGATATTCATGTTTATAGCGGTATTGTGCCTGTTATGAGCTGTTCACTTTCACACTATTGCTAAAATATGTTACTTCACACACTCTTCATATCACAGTCCTGTAAAGATGCCAGAACATGTACTCAGATTTGCTGTCCTGCGGTAAAACATGAGAGCCGTTGCGTTTTAGACCAAATATATGATGGTGAGTGAGTGAAACCTGGACGATCAGTGAATGCTGAGATATTCTGCTAAATAGAATTATCCTGTCAGAAGAATTGCACGATAACTTTATTATTTATCTTTCCGTCTGTATCATCTCAGTGAGCTTTTGTGAGGTTAAACGCATGCGCAGTAAAGGTGAATTTAGCATTTTCCAAAAGTTTAGCATCCACACTGAAACGAGCGTTTTTAAACGAAAATGAAGTTTTCAAACGTGCCCTCAGTGTGGACAGAAAGCCAAAACGGAGAGAAAAAGATGCGCTTTCAAACGAAAGCGTAGTAGTGTTTACACGACATCGTTTTCAATGCACCGTTTTGGCCGTTAATTAACATGACAACGGCATTTTGGGTGCCTGAAAACGCAAACTTTTGAAAATGGGTTTCAAAGTGCAAGTTTTTGAAAACGGTCTCCGTGTAAACAACAAAAATGCGAATCTCTCCTTTCAAATGTATCCGGATTAATGTAGACATAGCCTCTGGCGCAGCTCAAATCTAACGGAATAACAGCAGGCCTGTCCTCTGCTGAGCCGTGATGGAGCAGACACACACACACTCACACACACTGTGATGGAGCAGACTCACACACACACTCACACACACACTCTATCTGTGATGGAGCAGAGACCGTGACCACCGGCTCTTCTCAAATCTGTGGCGGCACAATCACATTACTCCTCATGGAGACCCTTAACACACGGGACCGGGGCGCACGGGGCTCGGAGAACTCGGAGACGGATGAGATTTTCACACTCTCAATTCAATTCAATTCAATTCAATTCAATTCAATTCAATTCAATTCAATTCAATTTTTGCTTTATTGGCATGACAATTGTTTCAATGTATTGCCAAAGCATTTCCAATCATTATACATGTACTCATGCATAAAAAATGTATAAAAAAAAGGTAATTAGCCTAGAACAATTAATCAACATTTCAGAATTCTATAAACAATTTACATTTACATTTATTCATTTACATTTATTATTACATTTTACATTTATTACATTTATTCATATTATACATTTATTCATTTAGCAGATTGCTGTCCTGTTGTCCTAATTGTTTATAGAATTCTATAAACAAATTAGAATTCAGTGTGTGTGTGTGTGTGTATGTGTTGGTGTGTGTGTGAGTGTGTGAGAGAGAGTGTGAGTGTGTGTTTGTGTGTGTGTGTGTGTGTGTGTGTGTGTGTGTTGGAGTGTGTGTGTGTGTGTGTGTGTGTGTGTGTGTGTGTGTGTGTGTGTGTGTGTGTGTGTGTGTGTGTGTGTGTGTGTGTGTGTGTGTGTGTGTGTGTGTGTGTATGAGTGTTTGTGAGTGTTTGCGTGCGAGTGTGTGTGTGTGAGCTCATCACTGATTAGTCGGTTCCTCCCTCTTTTTGTGACAGGCATCAATGTATCCTGCTGCTTTTTTTCGCCTAACAAATGTTGAAGTTGTGTTTTATTGTTTAATTTTACGAAGTTAGGGCAAAGTATTTCAAATTTTGTATAAAATGTCTCTCTAATGTCATCATAGTTTGTGCAGTCTCTCTCTCTCTCTCTCTCTCTCTCTCTCTCTCTCTCTCTCTCTCTCTCTCTCTCTCTCTCTCTCTCTCTCTCTCTCTCTCTCTCTCTCTCTCTCTCTCTCTCTCTCTCTCTCTCTCTCTCTCTCTCTCTCTCCGAGCGAATCTCGCACGACCACCGGCGTCAGACTTGCATTCAGCAGCTCTGTGGCAGCCATAGCAACAGTGTCTATTCTCACACACACACACACACACACACACACACACACACACACACAGTCAACCGGCCTTCAACTCTACAATTACTGTACAGCTGCAGCACGAGAAGATGCTCCTGCTGAGATTGAACACGGTTTGAGTGACAAAATGCAGGTCTCGCTCTCGCGAGTCAGGGTGGGTGTCGGAGCAAATCCTGCACTTAAACTGCCCTTTTTTACGCCACACTTACTTAAGACTAAAGCCAGTGTTCCGGGATTGACAGATGGATACACAGATACAATATTGCTTGTTTTCTGTTGGTAACAGTTTATTTTAAGGTGACGTATAAGTTACACATTTAAATATATAGACTACTGTAAAAGATATTTGTTACTTCTAAGTAAGACAAGGATGCATTAAATTGATCAAAAGTGACAGTAAAGACATAGTTGGCTAAAGAAATCCTCATATTAGAGTGATTTCTGAAGGATCATGTGACACTGAAGACTGCAGTAATGATGCTGAAAATTCACATAGAAAACAGCTGTTTTACATTGGAATAATATTTCACAATTTTTACTGTATTTTTGAAACACAAATGCACCCTTGGCAAGCAGAAGAGACTCTTACATTTACATTTATATTTATTCATTTAGCAGATGCTTTCATCCAAAGCGACTTGGATATAAGTGCAATATAAGCAGTTAAACTAAAAGTAGGACAACAATATGCAAGTGCTATAACCCTTCTCAGTTTAATCTAACGCAGCACATGTCATTTTTTTTTAGTTTACTGTATATAAAAGGGAGCAGAGCCAGTGGTTGTTCTGTAGGCAAACATCAGTGACTTGAATTTGATGCGAGCGGCAACTGGCAACCAGTGCAATTTGGTGAGGAGAGGAGTGACGTGTGCTCTCTTCGGCTCGCTAAAGATCAGGTGCAGAGGTTTGACCATGCAAGCTGGAAGACCAGCCAGGAGAGCATTACAACAGTCCAGTCTAGATAGAACAAGCGCTTGGACAAGGAGTTGTGTAGCTCTGATAGGAAGGGCCTGATCCTCCTAATGTTGTACAAGGCAAATATACATGACCGGGCAGTTCTAGCAATGTGCTCTGTGAAGTTCAATCGATCATCAGTCACAACTCCAAGGTTCCTGGCTGACCTTGATGGAGTTATGGATGACGAGCCAAGCTGAATGGTGAAGTTGTGGTGAAGTGTTGGGTTGGCCGGGACCACGAGTAGCTCAGTCTTCGCAAGGTTTAGTTGAAGGTGGTTATCCTTCATCCAGCCAGAAATGTCTGTAAGGCTGAGATGCGAGCAGCAACCGTTGGATCGTCAGGCTGGAAAGAGAGGTAGAGTTGTGTGTCATCAGCGTAGCAGTGATAGGAAACGCCATGTTTCTGAATCACAGATCCTAGTGATCTCATGTAGATGGAGAAGAGAAGCGGTCCCAGCACTGAGCCCTGAGGCACTCCAGTAGCTAGATGTTGGGTCTTAGACACCACACCCCTCCATGATACCCTAAAGGACGTGCCTGAGAGGTAAGACTTGAACTATTGGAGTGTTGTCCCCGAGATGCCCTTCATCTTTAGGATTAACAGGAGGAACTGGAGGTTAACTGTGTTGAAGGCAGCAGAGAGATCCTACAGGATGAGAACTGAGGATTTGGAGGCTGCCCTTGCCAGTCTCAGAGCTTCAATTACTGAGAGCAGGGCAGTCTCAGTTGAGTGTCCGCTTTTGAAACCAGACTGATAGTTGTCCAGGAGGTTGTTCTGTGTAAAGAAGGAAGAGATCTGGTTGAAAACAACTCATTCAAGAGTTTTCGCGATGAATGGAGAAAGGGATACCGGTCTGTAATTTAGAGTGGGTTTCTTAAGCAGTGGGGTTACCCGAGCCTGCTTCAATGCTGTGGGAAAGCTACCAGTGTGAAGAGAGGTGTTTATGATGTGTGTGAGTGTGGGTACAACCGAGGATGAAATGGCTTGAAGTAGGTTAGTGGGAATAGGATCAAGCGGACAGGTGGTAGGGTGATTGGAAAGGAGGAGTTTGGAGACTTCTGCCTCTGAAAGCAGAGAGAAGGAGGGTAGAATGTGTGTGTTAGCTGGTGAAATGTGTGTGTCAGTTTGTGGATTGGTAAATTGGCCACTGATGGTGGTTGTTTTATTTATGAAGAATGTGCAAAATCATCAAGCATACTCTTTACAATTGCCTTAGAAACACAGAAACACACACACACCTTGCATTACAGATTACAAATCAATAGCAAATACTTGCAAGGATTCACTTACAAGATTACAATGAGGCAAGGGCCAGTCGAGCACATAGGCAAATCTAAATTAAATAAATCAGTGTTTATTCCAAATGATTTATTGGTGCACATCATTATTGTGATAAGATTCATGTTCCTGGTAATCCTGAATCAGAATAACTTCAGCGACATGTCTTCTCTGATGACGAGGGCGGGGCTATAACCTGTCACTCACATGAGATCCACCAATAGCAAACCACAACCATCCAATCAATTCCCCTCAGGCAAAATCAAGCCCCGCCCACATTTGTTCTTGTTCCAGAAGCCATTTCACTACAAAAGGGAAGAAAGGACTATTGTTTCATCCCTACTTTAAAAGCCCCCTGAAATCAAAATTTAAGTTTTTTAACTTCTACTATGAATATGTTAGCCTTAAGGTTCTGAATATTCAATGTCCATTCAATGTCCCGCCTTTACTTCCAGTTTCAGTGGAAATTAAAAACAAAGCTGTGCGTTCCAAGGCACTTCAGTGGGCCTTAAATGAAGCACATACAAAACGCCTGAACTAGAAGCAATGCAACCTGTTTTATAGCAGTAATGGAAGTTTGTTGCACATAATGATAAACAATCATGAAAGATGATCAATAGCATACTGAAATATGCAACTACGAAATATTCAATAATTCTATACAAAAGTTAGGTACCACTTTTTGCATTTACCATAAAGTGCCATGCAAAAAACATAGTATATTTCAAAGCACCATAGTATTACCATCACTGTACCATGGTACTGCCAGAGTTATTAAGTAACACTATTTCTTTAGTCCACTTTAGACATTCTACTGACTATAAGTAACAGTCTACTAATACTCTAATGAGAGTTAGTTCACATGTAGGGGTAAAGTTACATATGGTTAATATGTCTAAAGACTATCAAGATAAAGTGTAACCGAGGGTTTTGTAAAGGTTGGCCAAATAAGCAGCAGGTTTGTCAAAAGCCTGGTTAAGTGGGACTAAGAAGACTCTGCGGTGCACAGCGGGCTCTCACTCTGTTAGCAAAATGTCAGGTTAAAAAACCACTCAATAACATTTAGATTTTTTTTTAAATCAGGGGAAGGGAATAATCCCACAATCCCCTTGCAATCAGCACTAACAACTATAGACAGGCTCACAGCGAGCACAACCTGCAAACAAGAGCTTGGTTTACTTCCCATCATGCCGACGGGACAAAATGCACCATTAGTTTGGTAGAAAAGCCTGCAGTCTGTGTGCATTTACAGATTCAGTCTTGACAGGTGAAGACGCCATTATCTGTCCCGACACAATGACCTGCCAGCCAATGACAGCCTGAGGACACATGCTGCAAAGCTTTGCTTTTATAAGGTTCACCAGTTAATGAATTAATGTGCAGACCTTCATTCTCATGGAAACAGCATGTATAGTTCCACTGACTTTTCCTGTAATTAAATGTCCCTTCATTTAGATTTGCTTTACAGTGCTATATATATATATATATATATATATATATATATATATATATATATATATATATATATATATATATATATAAACAATTGTGCAGATATCAGTGGAAAGGCCTGCTTTAAGTGGTTTATAGATGGAAAAATGAGAGTATGTGCCAAAGGGGTCAAGATAACGTAGAATTTATGTGTGGATCCATATTAGAGAAATTAAAATAGATTTACAATCATGTTCATTTACGTTTATCAGCTAATTCAAATTATGCTCATCCAATCACAGAATTCACCATTTTTGGTAACACTTCACTTCAAGTCCTTATGCATTATAAAGGTATTCATTATGTACATTATATATATATAGTACTGTGCAAAAGTCTTAGGCATGTTAATGATGGTGAGATCAGATCACACCGGCTGTTGTCAGACTCCTTGTGCAGACACAAATCTCACTGGATTATTACAATTAATGGCAAAAAGAATGTTTGGAAATGTAAACTGATATTTCCTACTGACACACTACAGCAAAAGATATAAATTACTGACTTAAAACCATTTTTTTGGGGGGGGGGGGGGGATATTAACATGCCTAAGACTTTTGCACAGTACTGTATACAGTATATATATATATATATATATATATATATTAAAATTGATTATTTTTAGATTGCTTGTTATATCTGAAACTGTTTGTTTGTTGGTGTTTTAATGCATTAAAGGTGTGTTCAGTGAATATGATATTATAACTGTGGTTACAATTATTCATAATGTGCATTACAAGGCATAATACATTAAATACTTTTATAATGCTTTATATGTAAAGGCTTTAAGTAAACTGTTACCCACTTTCTCTTGTTTTGAAGTATTTTAAGCTGTTTTAGCAGTCTGATGTCCGACTGAACCTGAGATTTCATTTGTCAAATATTTAATTCACTGGATTATCCAAAAATATGCATGATGGTTAAGTAATAAAAAAAAATAAAAAAAACATTTAATTACAAAATACAATATGTAAGTAAGTATATATTATGGGGTGTCTACAAGATATTTTTTGAAAGAAATTAATAATTGTATTAATCAAGTATGCATTAATCTGTTTAAAAGTGACAGTAAAGACATTTATACTGTTACAAAAGATTCTATTTCAAATAAATGCTTTTCTTTTGAACATTCTATTCATCAAAGGATCCTGAAAAATAAAATGTATCATGGTTTCCACATACATATGAAACTGTTTTCAACATTGATAATAATCATAAATGTTTCTTGAGCATCAGATCATCATATTAGAGTGATTTCTGAAGGATCATGTGACACTGAAGACTGGAGTAATGATGCTGAACATTCAGCTTTGATCACAGGAATAAATTACACTTTACTATATATTCACATAGAAAACAGATATTTTAAATTGCAAAATTTTTACTGTATTTTTGATCAAATAAATGCAGCCTTGGTGCCTTCAAAAACTTTTGAATTGTACTGTGTATATAAGCATTACTGCAATTTAATAATACTCATATACCATTATGTATACAATACTGATAGCGCACACCCTTAATGTGACCTGTTATTTAACAACCGCAATAGTAACTGGAGTGAGTGCAGAAAAACCTCTGCAGAAGGGAAACTTTTTCATTGCAGAGTCAATGAAAACACTTAATATAACGGAGTAATCTGGAGCATTTAGTGTGTATGTAGGACAGCATGGAGTCAGCAGTTTACCGGGACAATGCAGACCAGCTCTCCTTTCTCACGCTGTTCATCTCTAATGCTTATGGAACGCTGAGTTTGTTGGCCTTGGAGTTAATATGTCTTCTGATTTAAGCCAGGTGCACACTGGGCCTTGACTTCGCCATCTAATATCAGGACACAGAAAACATTTTTTTCAAAGGCAGTCTTAGTGTGACGCTCACCGACAGCTGATTAATTGCTTTGCAATGTAATAGTTTGAGTCTGGCTCAGCAGTCCTGCAGCGTGACGTCTCTCACGACAGCCTTCTGATAAACAACCAATTACAGCATGCATTACGCTAAACATTAATGCATAAATAAACATGTAAATTATGATTAAATGCATTTCACAGGCATCAAACTAACCCTAATCTTGCAAAAATATGGGAAAAACAAATGAGAGAGTAAATGTCTTTTTTTTCTACTTTGTCATCAGTTTGCATGTAAATTTAAATGATACATTAATATAATAATAATAATAGTGAAAATGAACATGTTGAGAGCTGAATGCACATTTCCTTATCTAGTAGAAAACATCATTTTGCAACAAGGTTGAGAAAACAGACTTGAACACTTCCCTCTTTGGTCAGCCATGCAGACCTTAATATTATTCCTTTTCCAGGCAAAGCATTGCAGTCATTAGCATAAGGGCTCAAGGGTTTCATTTAAAGGGGACCTATTAGTCTTGATTTTGGGTTTTGCTAGAACAGGTTTTCATGCTTGAATGTTGATTATTTTCCTCCATTGTTGCGGCTCCTCTCGTCTCAGTCTGTCAGTAACGCTCATAGACAGTAAAAGAAATGGACACAGCGACCCCATTGGATTCAACGGAGAAAAGTGAAGTCAATTAGAAGCTCTTCTTCCTGATGGCTGAGCGACTGTGCAGACTCACACTGAGCTTGACGACGTAGATGTGACGTGAGCAACCCGTCTGTCTTCTAGTAGCTGTACCGAGAGAAATCTGAATCATTCCCTTCTGAAACTCACAGAGACGGAGAGTGTGAGTAGGAGCTGTCCATGAGCTGGAGCAGGAGACACTTTTGCTAAGTATTCTGATTAATTATTTTGTCATTTTGCCTCCACGTCCCCCCGATCGCCCGCGAGCTTCTCCTCCTGTCCATACGGTAATCTCTCTACTGTGCGACAGAGAGTCGCGTGGTTATGACGCAATCGTTAGCCTATTTTTACAAAAACTGCTTCTACAGGGCCATAACATAAGATACAAGGTAATGGAGCCTTTTATACATTTTCGTGTTTCTTTAGAAATAAATAATGGATAAATGGAGTCTCAGTTATTCGCTGTCAAAGTGACGCCAAAATGAATGGGAGTCGATGGATTGCTAACCGCAGGTGGGGGTCCGCTAATCAATGGCGGCGCCCAGGGAAACTTCAATGTTTTCCGAAACATTGGCCCCCTGATAACGCTCTGTTTAGTTCCTGTCTCTATGAAGCTCCTCCTCCTGAAAAGCACACTGTGCTCTGATTGGTCGGCTGGAGCGGTGTGTTGTGATTGGTCAAGCGCTTCGAGTGTGTTTGGGAAATGTCCCGCCCCTTACCATAACCACCAGTTTAACACACTACTAACTAACTCAACCAGGCCCCGCCCCTTTATTCTGCATATGAATTATTTAAATGAGGAATGAAGTGACTGTGCATAAAACAACCACGCAACGCTGTCAATCACAACCAAAATCTTTAGATATATACTGTCAGTCAAAAAGAGTCTGTTGTGGATTTTACTCGGGTCATATTGCATGATCAGACCAGCACCAATTGACTAAGAAAAGGAGGATTATATAAAGAGAAAAAATCAGCTCCAAGTGGCATGCAAAATGATCTTGCGTGATTAAGTGTGTCATTTGCATTGTTTTTGGGTCGCTTTGGGTCGTCAAATTGATAATTATTAACAATGTGCAATTGTTTTGGCTTCTTTTGCCTTGATTGCCGGAACGGAGAGCCAAATATCCACGCGGGCGAGTAAATAAACTCAAGATGAAGTGCCGCAGTAATTGAAAGCGCATTATCACAGCTCTCAGATTTCCTTGTCTGAGTGAGTTCTGTTGAGCTTTGATCCCACAATTATCACTGAGACGTGTCATCTTTAAAGTGAGCATCCCGACTCCCGGCGTGGGAACGACTTCACATTTACACTCGAAAGACTTGATGTGTGTGCCGATGCCCGTCTCCAGGGCCTGGGGAATCTGGAGCATTCAAAGCAAGCAGCGATTCATGATTAAAGAAAGAGAACGTACAGTCAGACTTCATTATCATGAGATAAACCTTCACGACGGGGTCTGGGATCATCCTCAAGGAGTTTATTCTGCGGAAAAGGCCATCTGACTGTACATTATCCTGCTTAATGCATGCAACTTACCAAATCAGCTAATAAATAGTCATGATATATTGATTTGAGATTTTACAACGGCCAGTTATAACAGAATGCTGAAACAGACTGATTTAAATAATTTTCTTCAGAAATGAGATACATTTAAAATAAATCATCATATTTCTCTAAAAATCTAATTTTTATAAGATATATAAGATTCAACTCTTTTTTATGTTATATGAGATTCAACTATTTTTATGTTATATGAGATTCAACTTTATTTTTTAATAAGTTTTGCAGGATTCAACTCTATTTTTAATAAGTTTTATGAGATTCAACTATTTTTAATAAGTTATATGAGATTCAACTATTTTTAATAAGTTATACGAGACATCTTTTTTTAAACAAGTTATACAAGATTCAACTATATTTTTATGTTATACGAGATTCAACTATTTTTGCTAAATGAGATTCAACTTTATTTTTTAATAAGTTTCGCAAGATTCAACTCTATTTTTAATAAGTTATACAAGATTCAACTATTTTTTAAGTTATACGAGATTCAAATCTATTTTTAATGTTATAAAAGATACAACTATTTTTTAATAAGTTACACAAGATTCAACTATTTTTTAAGTTATATGAGATTCAACTATTTTTTAAGTTATAAAAGATTCAACTATTTTTAATAAGTTATACATTAAACTCTATTTTTAAAAAGTTATACAAATTCAACTTTTTTTAACAAGTTATATGAGATTCAACTTTTTTAATGTTATATGAGATTCAACACCATTTTAAAGATAATTGTTGAAATTATCTGTAAAACCAAGTTGATTATACAAAAAAAAAAGGTAAAGCAGTAACTGAAGTTAAGTTGAAATAGGTAGAAATGTTTTACAGTAGTTGAAAAACTTAAACTAAACAGAAAAAAATTGAAATCGAAGCACAAAAACATTAACTCAAACTAACTCAAACTGAAATAAAAATAAGTTAGACCTAAATAGCGAAATTGAAAAAAAAAAACTAATAAAATTAATTCGAATGAATCCAAAATTCATATGAAAACAGAAAATAATAAAATAAAAGCTAATTCAAAATATCATTTAATATAACTAAAATAACACTGATCTGAATTACACAACATAATTCCATAAATTATTTATGAACCTATAATTTCACATTGAACGTTAGCTAATAAGTGATGATGTTTGACATGCAATTCATGCGTGTATAACTCCATAAATAATAATTATTAAATTAAATAATAAACAGCAGCAACAACATGCCACTGGGGAGCTCCTGCCCTGATTTCTGCAGGATTCAGCATATATACTGTACACTGTGCATCGTTCGCAGATTTCCTGACCGAATACAGCAAAGACTGTGTGAATGTGTGTTTCCAGTCTGATAAATGAGACCAGCTTGACTTGTTTGATCAGGCTGTCAAAAGTTTGATTGTTTAACAGGATTGGATTAAATCCACAATAACAATCTTCAATTCCAAGGTATAAACTTTAAGCGTGTGAAAAATGTAGCATACTTGCGTTTGAAATGCTTTTCATAGCATATTACGCCTTGACAGTTTGCATGACACCTAATGAATTTGTTCAACCAACAAAATACACTATTTCAGTTCAACGTAACAGCTAGCATAACATATGCTAAATGCAGCTTATCAAACATAAATTTAACGAACAAGCAAGACATATTAGTCATGTGATTAACCTTTGCGTAGTCCCTCACAACCTAACCATACGCGCTACTGCTAACAACATTTAAATCATGCTAGCAACATGTTAAAACATGCTAAAGCATGGTAGCATTGTGAGAAATCATGCTAGCAATGTGCTTATTCATATAAGCAACATGCTAGAAATGTGCTAATTCATGATTGAAACATGCTAGCGAAGTGTTAATCATGCTGGAAACATGTTAGCAAAAATGTGCTATAGGATGCTAACATGTTAAAACATGTTAACAATGTGCTAATTTGTACTAATTTGTGCTAGAAATATACTAAAGCATGATATAATTGTGCTAATTCATGATATAAACATGCTAGAGAAGTGTTAAATCATGCTGGAAACATGTTAGCAGCAATGTGCTTAAGAATGCTAACAGCACATTAAAACATGCTATAATTGTGCTAATTCATGATAGAGACATACTAGCGAAGTGTTATATCATGCTGGAAACATGTCAGCAGCAATGTGCTAAAGAATGTTAACACTTTAAAACATGCTAACAATGTGCTAATTCATGCTAGCAACATGCTAGAAATGTGCTAAAGCATGCTAGAATTGTGCAAATTCATGATAAAAACATGCTAGCGAAGTGTTAAATCATGCTGGAAAGACTTTAGCAGTGTGCTAAAGAATGTTAACAACATGTTAAAACATCCTAGCAATGTGCTTATTCATGCTAAATTGTGCCATTTCATTCTAGAAACCTGCTGACAGCAATGGTAACCACAGAATCTTCAACAAACTATTTTATGTCAAACATAAAATGCTTAAAATAACACTTCATTTCAAAATCTATTATCCTTCTCCACTCATGCAAAGCATGCTGGGAACTAGAAATTGATTAACTAGAAAATTACTACAACTTAAAAAAAAATAACTAACATAAATTTCAGTTAAAACACAATGTTAAGTTGATGCAAGGATCATCATTATGTCAACAGAACTCAATGTTTGCAGCTTAAAATGTTTATCTAAAGTGATGCATTTAAATTTTTTACTCAGCCATGCATTTATTCAAGTTGTGGTAATGAACTTCTTTTTAGAGTGTACAAAAATAGTAGGCAATATATAAAATGCTTAATTTATAGTTTTCAAAACAAAACAGAAATGGTGCACTTTCCCACCACAATTTTGAGCTAACATGAAAATAATACACATTAAAAAGTGAATGGTGACACAAAGTGGGCTCCAAAATAATGATGCATTACTCAATCAATACCTTTTATTGCTACATTCCATCTAGTTGTTTAAGCCGTCAGCAATCAGACAGCAAAATTATTCATGCCTCATTCTGAAGCCAAACTCTACAGCTTGCCAAGAATCCCGATAAAGTGTTCAAACGATGAGTCCAGCTGTTTCTGCGAGACTTGCACCAGCGCAATTAAAAAAAAAACATGTCTAACAGTTCTTTATCTGCAGGTTGGTTGGATAAAAAAAAATAGCAGATGGTGTTAAACTGTTGATGGTTGAGAAACAAATGACAAAGACCAACAAGTTCAATAGATGCTATTCAGATTTAACATCAAAGCATGAATTACGCCAGACAGTTCAGTGACTGATTTTAACAAATCAGTGTTCATGGATGATCAGCTGTTGGTGGTCATGGAAAAACAAACATATTTTCTCAGAGGAGGAAAGGGAAAAGATGCTTTACAGTTTTACTTTACAGAAAATCATGATGTTAATGTTTATAATATCGTGACATCTTCATGCATTATAGTTGTATTTAGTTGCATTTTGTGACGATATACAGTGCTATGCATAAGTTTAGACACCCATGCTAAAGTTGGCTAAAAAGAGGAATAAAAAATCATCTTTTGGAAATTGAACTTAATGCCTTAATTTAAAAAATTAGGAAAAATCCAACCTTTAAGGACACCAATTTTCTTTGTGAATGAATAATGTATCGTAAATAAATAAATGTTCTTCCTTAAAATACAGGGTGCATAAGTTTGGACACCCCTATGTTAAATTCCCATAGAGGCAGGCAGATTTTTATTTTTAAAGGCCAGTTACTTCATGGATCCAGGATACTATGCATCCTGATAAAGTTCCCTTGGCCTCTGGAATTAAAATAGCCCCACATCATCACATAGCCTTCACCATACCTAGAGATTGGCATGGTTTTATTTCAGTTAGCCTAATAGCTTGATTTGCATTGAGAGATGATCTTATGGAAAGTACCCCATGCCAATCTCTAGGTATGGTGAAGGCTATGTGATGATGTGGGGCTATTTTAATTCCAAAGGCCAAGGGAACTTTATCAGGATGCATAGTATCCTGGATCCATGAAGTAACTGGCCTTTAAAAATAAAAATCTGCCTGCCTCTATGGGAATTTAACATAGGGGTGTCCAAACTTATGCACCCTGTATTTTAAGAAAGAACATTTATTTATTTACGATACATTATTCATTCACAAAGAAAATTGGTGTCCTTAAAGGTTGGATTTTTCCTAATTTTTTAAATTAAGGCATTAAGTTCAATTTCCAAAAGATGATTTTGTATTCCTCTTTTTAGTCAACTTTAGCATGGGTGTCTAAACTTATGCATAGCACTATAAGCAATCAAGCAATTGAGATTTGCTATACAGCCCTGCTTGTGGATACAATCGAATATATTTATTATCCAACTTTACTGTATATGAGTGATAATATTAACATTATGCGACTGATTTATAAAAAAAGGCAACTGTACAATAAGGTTTTAGTTAATGCATGAACTAACAATGAGCTAAATGTTCGTTTAGCAGTTCATATTTTAGTTAATAAAAATGTTCATGCTAGATCGCAGTGCATTAACTAATGTTTCAAACGTATTAGGCAATGTTGAGATTAACATAACTAAGATTAATAAATGCTAAAGAAGTAGTGTTCATGTTAATTAGTTGTTGACAAATTAAACATTATAAAATGTTACCAGAGAAATCTAGCAGTTGAGATTTGCTATATATATATTGCTTTTAGTGAGTGTAATGTAAAACTGTAACATTGTGTAATGATATTAACAATCGTGCAACAGTGTTTTACAAATATAATATATATTACTTTACGTAAATATGCGATTTGGATAAAGTTAGATCCAGCATTCCCGCTTTACATCAGACACAGAGATAATGTAGTGCAGTAGGGTTTCGTTTTGAATGAGTAAATCCTAGCATTTATAATTAATTATCGAGACAGAGAGAGACAGAGAGAGAGAGAGAGAGAGAATGTGAGTGTGTGAATTACCTGTGGCTATGCAGCATTTCTCTACTTACATGTATGAAAAAATTCTGTCTGGATTCAGGACCCATCATAGCACAGAAACTGCACTTGTTAAAATACAAGGCTTACCAAGGCTGTATCTCAATACTAGTTTTACTTGATCTTAGCTCTGCGTTCGACACTATAGATCATAAAATACTCTTAGATCGACTACAAAATTACACTGGTATTCAGGGACAGGCATTAAGGTGGTTTAGATTATCAGACCGTTACCAGTTTGCCTGTTTAAACGGGGGGAAATCTAAGATTACATCAGTAAATTATGAAGTGCAGCAAGGCTCTGTGTTAGGACCTCTTCTATTTTCAATATTTATGCTGCCACTTGGTAATATTATAAGAAAACATGGAATTAGTTTCCACTGTTATGCTGTGTTATGTATTCCGATGATACTCAGATAATTTACAGATTTCATCTGGTCATGAAGTTGACAGAGTGAGTTAAAGATATAAAATATTGGATGACCTGTAATTTTCTGCTATTAAATTCAGCTGAGATATTACTTATTGGACAAAAACCCTGTACACCGAATTGTAAGCACACCTTCCAGCCAACCAGAATCGAGTATTCAGACAGACCATGGTATGATTTGTTATTAATTACTCATTTATTAATTGAGTTGGGTTATTAATTTGTTTTGTGGTGATATTGAGAATTCTAAAACCTGTGAGGTTTTGTGCAATTTAAAGCAATTTGACATCCATCCAGAAACTTCTCAGTCCTATTTGGGAAATAATCACAGCACACAAATCAATACAGGGAGGTTTAATTCTATGGCATCAATCCACAACAGTCCAAATCCAAACTCTCAAAACTGAGGTCCGTGACTATAGAAAGTTTTCTCGGCGTCTGGGTGAATCACAGTGGCACCGATGAGAGCCAGAGATAAGCGATCATCTTCGTGACCAGCTCAATTATTTACTTCAACAACACTTCTACAAACTCACACAGCAGACTGAAAGTTTCAATCCAGTCGCATCCATCTGGCCGGCAATGATAAAAGATGTAATAGGAGGAGAAAAAAAATGTCAAGCTGCAAATCCAAGGTCAGCAAGCTTGCCTATTCTGATTCCGGCCTCAAAGCGTGGGCCGTTGCACAAAAGCAACACAACCAGCTCCAGAATAAGTTTTATCTGGGCTTGTCACTAGTGAAACACGGTTTCACAGCAGTCATTAAATCCTTTAGCTAGGGGAATCGTCCCAGCGTGCTTTACACCCCCCCACCCCCCTGTGCTGTAGTAGGTGTCCAGTGATTTGTAACAATTGATATTTCCTGACAAGAGTCCTTTGGGCGGTTGCCTTTAGGGTTGGTATTGACGGATCGCATTTGGCGGTCGAGTCGACTTTTTGAGCTAGAACAGTAATTCACCCGTGGTCTGTCCTCACTACCACCATTCAGGCAGGAAAATAAAGTCATGGAAAGCTGGGGGGAGAACATTTTCGGATGGAGTCGGGGTAGTCTTGCGTAGCCAGACTTCTGACTTTTGGCATAAAATATGTCTGTGAGAGCTGGAGAACGATAGATGTTATATCATGACAATTTGCAAATAATTTACGTTTGGGCAAATTGGTAGCCAATTTGTATGATCGAGTTGCTTGGACCTATATGCTTTTTTTTTCCTTCTAAAAATCTTACATTTTCCTACAATTCACTCTGTACAAATTCATATGAAATTGCCACCTTGTAAAATAGTTACATCTTCCCGTTGGGATCCTTCTCAGTGGCAGATGGCACAATGTCCAAAAATGATTGCACCATGTTTGAATGGCCTTCAATAGAGAAAGATGCATTTTGCCTGCAGAATATGTATCTACAGCATCAAGATCTGTCTGTTTAGCATTAGGGGTTAATGGGAAACTGTACCACTTGTGTCCATAATGCAGTTTATCCAACTTATTTTGTAATGTAGAATTAAGCTCTATTCATTGAATGTATAAGACTTACAATTCATTAGCTGCTATAGTGAAACAACTTCAAGATCAAAGTGCAGTAAATGGTCAAGCAATTTGTGAAACAACCAGTGTTCATGATTATGACAATGAAATCAAATATGATCATTAAAAATTTGCAATATAAAGCTGCATAACAGACTGTTTTGGTACAGTTAAAACATCTGGAAGCGAATGACACTGGAGGCTAATATAGAAAAACTACAAAATATATAAATTTCAGAAATATCCATGATTTTCCCATTTTTGTGATTTTAGTAGAAACCCTGCATACTGAACGACAATGACGCATCTCAAATAATGGTGCATTAGTGGAAGATACATTTCTGCATGTGAATATCTATACTTAATACTAAGTCAATCAAACAAAGATTTGATGCTACTTCCATGGCAAACTTTATGATCCAGCAGTTCTTTCTCAATGTTGGTCTCCTGCAAATATGAAAACCTTCCAGAATTTTTTTAACTGGTGGTGGCGCTACAGATTTGATGCTAGAGACCCCAAAGTTGGTCAGATTACTATTTATGACCATCTCCATCAGTGCACCAAATTTCACCATTTTCCTGTGTACGGATGATAAGGCTGCCATAGACTCTCATTTGGGAAGAATAAAAAGAAAACCAACAGAAACGGCATCTTCAGTGCTTGGCATCTAATTAAATATGTAAATTATCACAGAGAGACATTTCTGCATTGACAAAGCAAGAGAATTCATAAATTTTTAATGAGATTTAATAACAGTGACATTTGATGATACAATTTTTAATTCTATGCAAATGAGCATTGATGCAAATAGTGGAGAAGAAATAAAAGTAAAACCACTATGCATCAGATGGGTAAGCGAAGGGTTCAGTGCATGGACAACATATTGTAATGCATGGAAAATTGCTTTAGTTTGTAAATTACAATGCATTATCTGTCACACTTTGAAGCTGTGCACTTGTGCTTGTGATCTGCGCCCATGACAGGGTTTATTTTGGTATTGCATTCAATTGTAGGTTTATAAGATGGGAAAAGCCGCATAATCTTTTTGGAAGTCATGCCACACACTTCTGAGCTCATCGCCTTTGATGCGGGTTTGCGTGTGTTTGCGTTTTGTGTGTGTTGACAGCTCTGGTCGACGAAGCCGCTTGCACTTGTTTATCTGTTTACTCAACCCTTGTCTTCTACAGCGGCTCTGACACGACACTTTGTCAAGAGTTCAAGAGAGGATCCTGCAATCGTTGCGCGTGTTTGCTGATTCATGTGCACATGCATATCATTTATTCAATATAATTCAGCCATTCGACACTAAACCAACATGGTTTTGTACAAGAACTAGGCTGCAAGATTGCTTTGGTTTGGCTGCTTAGGACTGTTTTACAGCATGTTTGCCTTTGAATGAAATATTTAAAGACACACAAAGCCAACAGAAATAGAGCAAACCTGTTGTAGAGGGAAGTAGGAAATGAGTTTTAGCGAAGCAGCAGTTCTGAGGGTTTTAAGCCGAGCTCAGGACATAAACACCCCACGGCGCACACTAAACAAAGTAAATCCTCTAGTTTCTCACTCGCAAACAGCATCTAGTTTCCCTAATACTCCTGCTTTACTCACAAATGTTTCCTTGTCAGCACAGAGGAGCCTAGTTTTGATTAACTATGAGGCTGACGGGACTTTGAATGAATCTGCTAGAGCATAAATGGTCATCTTTATCATACCTGGAGAAAGCCATCCATTAGCATTCACATTAATCTCAAGCCTGAGGTATTAAATCTGCCATCTTTGCTCAGTTCTGGACACTAGAGAATCACCTGAGCTGTCAATGATGCTGATGGAACATCATCTCGAACCCTTCACGAGTGACTATGAGCTATGATGTCGAAGACAGCAGACAGAGAAAGTCTATTTCACACTTTTGGGAGCTTCCAAATAAACCTGTCACTGGATATAATATTGTAAAAATACTTCTGAAGTTCTTTTGCTTGCTGCTGGGTTTTTCTCGCCAGACGGATGAGGAGTGTCGTCTTTGGATGTGAACTTACTATGATTTTTACTTTTACAAGCAATGAAAGAAGTAACAAAAGAAGAACAGCAGAGGGACAAAAGTTTCAAAAACAACATAACCCATCATGATTTTTCACAAAATTAGCAGCCAGCTGACACAAGGAATTGTATTTAAGCGTTTGTTTTGCCAACCAAATTAAAAGTTTAAATGAAACTGACAATCTTTTCCTCATCCATGCACCCAATTAAAAATGTTCTACTTCACCATTGAAAGCCATGAAATTGTTGTAGCCAATGCATTCTGGGTCAACTCTACGTCCCAAATAAAGTTTGAGAGCAAATTGGACAGATAGATGAATTATTGAAATAAATAACAGCTTTACAGCCACCTTCAGCACCTCTTCTGAATCCAAAACACACCACAGTTCACTTTCAATTATCTCTGTGAATGATAGACGAGTTAATCGTCTTCATCAACTCTCAGCCAAGTAATTCTGGAGATCCAGATCTACTTTTCTCTCTGCTAATGCCAGGGAAAATGATTATATTCCCGGCTCGTGCACGAAAACCGATGGAATGGCACAGATACAACGATAAAGATTTTAATGGAGAGATTAAACGCCCTGCTCAGACGACGTCTTCATTTTTACAGAAAATCTCTGTGGTTTACGGAGAAACGTATCTTGCGATGCACGTCTGGCCCAGAGCTCAGACTTTAGAGAGTTTATCTGGTTAGCTCATCTCCTTTCATGTCTGGCATTCAAATCGCTTGTCTGCATCACGATAAGCCACATTCAGGAGGAGCGTTCTTCCTCATCCTACAAACACTTTCACAAACTTTTAACACGTACAGCTCTGTTCCGCTTTTGTAAGAAGTTGTGGAAAATATCCAGGGTTAGTCATGGCTCTTCAGACTGCCGTCTGCTGAAATCACATGGATGTCCCAGAGTGGCTTTATTGTTGGTTGTAGAAACGGTTTCTAACTGCAAAACTGGCCATAGCTTAGCCATAACTAGATGCATTGTCCGCTATTCCACAAGCAATCAGTTTTCTTCCAACTGAAATGTTTGAATATAAATTGGAGCAGTGCGAAACACATCACATCATGAACAAGACGAAAGATTATGAATGCATGAATCAAACTCACTCAGACGGCAGACAATTCATCACAGGGCTTTCCGCAGAGCTCTTATTATATCCCTGTGTGTGGGCAGAGAAAAAACATATTACAGTGAAAAAGGAGGCAGATCACACCAATTTCTCCACTATTTGCATCAATGCTCATTTACATAGAATTAAACATGGTATCACCAAATGTCACTGGTGTTAAATCTCATTAAAAATGAATGAATTATGTTGCTTTGTCAATGCAAAAATGTGATAATTTACATATTTAATTAGACGCCAAGCACTGAAGGTGCTGTATCTATTGGTTTTCTTATTATCCTTCCCAAATGAGAGTCTATGACAGCGTTATCAACCGCACACAGGAAAATGGTGAAATTTGGTGCACTGATGGAGATGGTCCTAAATAGTAATCTGACCAACTCTGGGGTCTCTAGCACCAACTCTGTAGTGCCACCACCAGTTCAAAAATTCACTTTTCTTTTGGTAATAACTTTTGAACCCTTTGTCCTAGAAACAAAATTCTCACACTGATCACAATTGACCTTAAATTTAGACTCCACCCATTACAGTAGTCACCATTTTGAAACATAACTGTATTCCTTTTTTTTTTTTTTACGCTATACTTCAAAATGTCCAATTCTCAACAAAACTGGCTCAGATGATCGCTGGAAATATTCCTGTGATCAAAGCTGAATTTTCAGCATCATTACTCCAGTCTTCAGTGTCACATGATCTTTCAGAAATCATTCTAATATGATGATTTGCTGCACAAAAAACAAAACAAAAAAAAGCTGCTGGTTTTTTGTGTGTTGAAACAGTGATACATTGTTTTCAGGATTCTTTGATGAAGAGAATGTTCAAAAGAACAGCATTTATTTGAAATAGAATCTTTTGTAACAAATGCATGTATCACTTTCGATAAATGTAACGTATCATTGGCTGCTGATTAAACAATTTCTGACGCCAAACTTTTGAACGGTAGTGTAACAGTGATTCCCAACCAGGCGTACTTGGAACGATTTCAATTTTGCGTCATTAAACATAAAACCAATGTTTAAGGGTTGACGACAGGTTAAAAGAAATTAAGGAAATCCATTATAATTAGAATTAAATCAGGTTGAAAAACTCTGATACAGTTTAAAAACTACTCATACCATGACATCAGATTCGATTCATACAGTACAACCTGATGCCGTATGACTTTTTATGGGGGAAAGTTCATTTTAAACAGCAGGTCTTCTTGAAACTTAATATTCGACCTCACCTGAAAACAAAGCTCAGCGGCGCTCACAGAAGGAATGGGATCTTTTGACGGCGTGTGACCTCTCCATTCTTCATATGCTGTTGTCCGGAGCGCAGTAACACTAATCATACACATACGCCGGGCCATAAAACCACAGATACGCCAGCCCAGGATTCACACAGGCAGCTGGACGCCTGCAGTGCCGTGGAAATGAGCGCCTGCCATCACTATCAGTCACACAATGGAGAGAGCTTCATACATTACAGCGGGTTTATGGTCCTTCAACTCTGTCAATGCCACAAAAACCTCTGAGAGCTGTTTTATTCCACCTTGTGCTTTCCAAAGTCCTGCTTATATTGAACTCTGGCACCGGCTGTCCCGCTGAGCCCATCAAGCCCTCAATCATGTTTTGTCAACCTTGATATTGACTGCCCAATGGAGACGTGACAAAACCGCGAGTCCCAAAGCACTTCTCAATGGCTGCATCCCAAAATGTCCTTAAATAACATGCTAAATTACTGTTAATGCTAAAAAAGCATGCCAAAGGTGAATTTTGTCAACCTTCAGACGCATGTTAATAGAGTAATAATAGAGCTCAAAACTGACAGCCACAAAACTCTCATTTAAATTTCATGAGGTCCTTAAAGTCCCTAGTCAATTTTATCCCTTAAAACTCATCTTTAATCACCAAAATGATATTTAAAAGTTTGTTCCTGCCTTAAAATATCTTGAATGTAACTCGACACCCTTGCCTCATTTAGTATGCGCGGTTCTATGAATATGCAAATGAGCCCCGCCTCCACTCACTCAGCTCAGAGATCCACTGGTTGATGATCACACGTTGATCTGATTGGTTACAAGGTAGTTTGTGACGTCAGAAACACCAGCGATTTCAAAGCGTGTTTTTGAGACTGTCTTTGGTTCACTGCAGTTTTAAGGAGGAAATACTCAGCAATGCTGTCGACTTATGAATTTACAACACATGGTTTGTCTTAAAGCGCATTAAAAACACCACATAGACATATAAACAACATTAAAAGCTTGAGTTTCACCGCAGCGGGTCTTTAAAACTGATTGACCAGTAAATATTAAATATGCCAAAGGAAAAAGGTTGCAAATGCTCTTCAGAGGAGAGTAAAAACAGCATGCTATTAGAAGAAACATTAACAGCATAAAACGAAAACAAAAATCCATCAAAAAAAAAATAAAAAAAAAGGCCTGGAAATAGTTGAAATCAAATCTTGAGCTATAGGCCAAATGTCTCTTATCACAACGGTAACCCTCTTTTTCGAGGCAAAACAACAAGCTGCAAATGATGCAGTTGAACTTTGTGTCACATCCGGCCATTATTAATATTCTCCAACCCCTAAATAGCTCATGAATCGTGACACAAACTGGAGAAAAAGGGCAAATCATTTCCGTGCATGACTGCAGATCATTCGATCCTTTCATCCGGAGTCAGAGGCGAATGAACGAATCACTGAGGTAATGAAGTAAACCACCACTGACCGGAGGAGCTGAGGGTAACAGAGGGTTACAGAATCTGAATACTGCAAATGATTTATTCATTTTTATTTCATTTAGATTTACTTTTATACAGCAAGGATGCATGAAATTGATCAAAAGAATCCTCAAACAATGTATTGTTTCCACAGAAATATGGAGCATCACACTGATAATAATCATAAATGTTTCTTGAGCATCAAATCATCATATTAGAGTGATTTCTGAAGGATCATGTGACACTGAAGACTGGAGTAATGATGCTGAACATTCAGCTTTGATCACAGGAATAAATTAGATTTTATAAAAAATTCAAATAGAAAACGATTTTAAAGTAAAAATAACATTTCACAATTTGTAAGTATTTTTGATCAAAATAATTCAGCCTTGGTGAGCAGATTTCTTTCAAAAATGAAAACAATATTTTAACTTTGGTTTTGTACTAAGATGCCAATGAGAATACCTTGATCTCAATAACTGTATTTTTTGATAACTCATGGTTTAAGTGCTCTCGTCTGGGTTAAGTTCTACAGTTGTAATCAGTCAAGTCTCCTTCATTTATACAGCGCTTTTAACAATATAGAGTTTCACAGCAGCTATACAGTGATAACAGGAGATTACAGTAACAGAGATTAGTTATTGTCCATCTTAAGTTAGTTTTGATTGAATCACTTCCACAAAGATCATTAGTTATTAACTTATGGGCCGTTAACACACACCGTTCTAACAGAAAACAGAAACTTTTAATGCGTTCTGGCCGTTCATTCGCACGACAACAGTGTTTGGAGCTCGAGAACACAAACTTTTTTTTAGATCAACAGTTTTTTATTGATTCTCAGAAACTTTCCAGAATACAACACAATACATCTGTACAGAATCAACATTTTTACTCCGATAACCCCCTCCCCCCTCCCCCCTGACTTGGTCACAACTTGACTACACAATTAAGTACAATTAAGATAACTTCCGGCATACAATAGTGAGGAAAAAAAATAATAATAGCATACATACATACAAGACCACAGAGCATGAGTTAAATCTCCATCCTCAGTTTTACACCTCCAGCAATACGGTGCACGATCTTAAACTGTATAAGGCGTATCTTTGCATCCCTATAGATGCCGTTTTGACATTCTTTAAAACTCTATTCCATTCCTCATCATCGAATATCAGATTCAGATCTCTTTCCCATATTTTCTTAAGAGCTAATAAAGCTCCATCACCAAGACTTTGAATCAACCAGGAATAGTACACTGATGCTTCATGACCCTTCCCATATGCCGAAATTACCATGCATCTGCTGACTCAGGAAGCTGTGAACTAGAACCAAAAGTAGTACAAAGTAAATGTGCCGGAAAAACTGAGATCTAGATATACCATACTGGTGTTGTATGTGTTCAAATGACTTCAGACTATACCATTTTCATAAAGGTCGCTTAAAATGGTACATAACGACACCCTTCTTAATCCATTCCTTCCATAGAAAGGGGGTTTTATTAATACGCAATTTAGGGTTCAACCAGATGCTTGAACAAGCATTTAGGTAAGGGTCAAAGCTTCGCATACGGGACATTTTTAACCATTCTGCATGCAAGTGTGAAATAACAGGATGTTTTTTCACCTCTCCTTTAAGTTTAATGGACAGACTCTGTGACAGTGAGATCGAAGGCAAGATAGATTGTTCGTTCATATACCAAGGAGGGGCTCGCTCAGGAGGAAGTGACCAATGAGCCAGGTGTCTAAGACTAAAAGCATAATAATAAAACAAAATATTAGGCAGGCCTAGACCACCTTTCTCAACATGCATCCAAGGTCGCTTACAAATCCAAATAAAAGCCTTACATAATCTGTCAAACTGTTTAAAGTAAAAGAGAGGTATTTGTATTGGGAGAGACTGTAATAGATAATTCAGTTTTGGTGTACAACTCATTTTAACTACATTGACTTTTCCAGCCATTGACATATGGAGTGGAGCCCATCTATGCATATCGCAGGAAATCTTTTTCATTAAAGGGTCAAAATTAACTCTCTCTAAATCATTCAAATTTGGGGGGAATAAAATGCCTAAATATCTAATGCCTGGCGTGAATGTGCCAAGGTGAAGCGCTGAGGCAGGGCAAAATGCAGTCAATGCAAGAGCTTTTGATTTAGACCAATTCACTTAGAAAAGATATCAATTATTCCAAGGAGACAAGGTATAGACCTACAAGGGTCAAAGACAAATAATAAAATGTCATCTGCATAAAGCATAAGCTTAAGCATAACCCATAAACTTCTAGAATTTTAAAAAGATACTTCCACTCCATCATGTCAAAAGCCTTCTCTGCATCTAGCAGAGCGTCTGTTCCTCCCTTACTGACCACCAAATGTCAATAAACCATCGAATGTTATCAGAAGAACTACGACCGCTAATAAACCCTACTTGATCTAGGTGTGTAAGTGATGATATAACTTTATTTAAACGATTAGTTAGGATTTTTGAGAACGCAAACTTTGAAACCGGTTCCAAGGTGCAAGTTTTGAAAACGTATTCATCTCAGTGTAAACTTGAGAATCTGTGAAAATGGTGTTTAGTCCATAGGTATGTGCGTTTGAATATATACAGTACAGGTCAAAAGTTTGGAAACATTACTTTTTTTTTAATATATTTTTGAAAGAAGTCTCTAATGCTTATCAAGGCTGTGTTTATTTGATCAAAAATACAGAAAAAAAAACAGTAATATTGTGAAATATTATTACAACTTAAAATAATAGTTTTCTATTTGAATATACTTTAAAAAATAATTTATTCCTGTGATGCAAAGATGAATTTTCAACATCATTACTCCAGTCTATCACATGATCCTTTAGAAATCATTCTAATATTCTGATTTATTATGAGTGTTGGAAACAGTTCTGCTGCCTAAAATATTTGATGAATAAAAGGTTAAAAAGAACTGCATTTATTCAAAATAAAAAAATATTTTCTAATAATATAAATCTTCTTTACTATCACTTTTTATCAATTTAACACATCCTTGCTGAATAAAAGTATAGATTTATTTTAAAAGAAAAAAAATTACTGACCAGAAGTGTACATTGTTGTTACAAAAGATTTCTATTTTTAAAAAATTTACTTCTTTTTTTTAATTTTTATTTATTTTTACTTTTTATTCATCAAAGTATCCTAAAAAAGTATCACAGGTTATGAAAAAAATATTAAGCAGCAGAACTGTTTCCAGCTTTGATAATGAATCATCATATTAGAGTGATTTCTAAAGGATCATGTGATAGAAAATTCAGCTTTGCATCACAGAAATAAATCATAATTTAAAGTATAATAAACTGAAAACCAATTATTTTAAATTGTAATAATATATCACAATATTACTTTTTTTTTCTTCTGTATTTTTGATCAAATAAATGCAGGCTTGATGAGCAGAAGAAAAATAGTTAACATTAAAAATAGTAATGTTTCCAAACTTGTGCGCAGGCGTGTAGTCTTTCTTTACAAATTGACATCACCAAATTACTTGTCTGGCATAATACAGAATTTTTAGTCGCTTCCAACGATCCATGTGAACTGGAATCATTTTGATAACGTTTTATCAGGGAAGTGTAGTTGCAGTGGCCTTTTCTGGCAGTGTTTGCATTCTGTAAAACTGGGACTGTTCCTGGAAAACACGATTAAGCCTCAAAACCTTTACGGCGGCCTTGCTGAATATATAGGAAGCATCTTAACTGAAATGGCACCTCACAAACAACCAGTTTATTCTAAATAGTGCTATTTATACAAACTGACTCACAGCTGGTTGCTACTATAATTTAGCATGTTGCTAGGCTTCACAAACAGCACACTAATATAGAGAGTACTTATACAGTCCATTTTACTTATTAGATAGGACTATTTTCTGTACTTATAGACCTTAACAAATTGTATTCATATTAAACAATGTTCTCAATTTGCTATCTTTGGATTTTTATTCAGTGCAGGATACTTAGAAAACCTCATTTAGGCCATAATTATGCAAGCCTGCCTTTATGTAAAAGCTTTCACATCTAAACATTTAAATGCTGCCTATTTAGGGAGCTCAGTGTGTTTTGGGGCAGAGAAGCACCTCAGTCAAGATGATGGTGAGGAAACGTAACATTTACAGCGTGTTCCAACATAGTGCAGATTCAGAAACACACCATTAAAATTCCCCTCAAGCTTCAGTCGTTGGCAGTTCAGCGGCGTCATCCTGCAGAGATCTGGGCTGAACTGCAGAAAAACTCAACGTTCAAAGGGATTCAGTGTTAAAATATCTTATAATATTCCATGTTAATATGCAGAGGTTGTCCAATCTGATTTGATGAGCGTCTCAACCACACTGTAAACCAGAATAATTTGGCAAAACTCAAAAAATGTAAGTCAGTCAGTAGCCTAAATTTTTTTAAGTTAAGAAATTCAATGTTTAAGTAAGCAGAACTGGCAGATTTGTATGTTGTACTCATACATTTTACTTGTTCTTAACTTGAAATGTTTGAGTACACTAATTCATACATTTAACTTCAATGTGAACTTTTTTTATTAGTATAAACTTACCTAGCTATAACAAGTTAGTTCAATAAATGCTAATTTGCTAACATGTTAACAATAGCATGGTATAGCACTTGCCGTATGAGTATGATTATAAAGCAGCTCTCAAACTAAGCTCATGCACCATGGTGACAAATGATGGCAACTCTCCTAAAACCAACATTAACAGAAATTCTTCTAAATTAGCATAACAAAACATTAATCACTATTAAATCTCCTACTTAACTTAATCTTGCACAAAAACAAATCCTATTCAATTACACTTAATTCGAGCATTTACTCTCGGTTTCGAGTGTCATGGGCAAATCATGCTGGGAAATGGAAATCCCAGCCCAGTTTCAGTTAAACTTAAGTTCGTCTAAATTAAAATAATTAATTTAATAAAACTCAAAACAATGAAACGGTTCCGTTTACTTAGAATATATCAGTTCTGTGAACTTGAAACAAAAAGAAAGTGCTAAATACTCATAAAAGTTAATTTGTTAAAGTATAATTAATTTAAGTTTGTCCTACTTAAACCAATTTGAGTGTTAGCGTTTACAGTGAAGCCCAACAGCAACACTGACTCAACCAATGGCATTGGTCGGGGGGCGGGACTATCTCTGTGGAAGACCAATAGCAAGTCACATTTATTTTCATAGTGCTTTATACAATACAGATGATTTCAAAGAAGCTGTAAAACTCATAAGATATGAAAACAACATCAGTCGAGCAGCTTTACAGCAGAAACTGAAGACTATAATGCCATAATTCAGCTCAAATTAGCCGTCTCAATTCTGCTTAATTGTTAATGTCGCAAAGTTCAGCAATTACAGTAGTCGACATCTGAAGTGGATCAAAACCTTTCATCAAAAGTTATACATGAATTTCGAACAATGCTCGTTCTTGTCTTGGACAACTTTGATTAACTTTTTTTGATCCACTTCTGTATAAAATGAGTTGAGCAGAGATAATAGTCAGCATTCAGATCAGTTCAGTTCACCGTTGATTCAGTTTTGTTCAATAACCGAGAAAAGTTGCCGTCATTATCCAGCAAAACTCAGTTCAAACAGTGTCAGTGCAGTTAAACTGATAATATTACTGTTAGTGTTCGGGAAACCCGCTTCAATTAGTGCCGTTATAGTGGCAGAGAAATGACTCACTTTAACTTTAAGGAAGTCATTAGAAGCAGAAAAGAAAAAAGCTTAATTATCTTGCTAAAGCTTTATAATTAGGCCTAATGGTTTGTAACTATTCCCTTCACGGGATGTCAGAGCTTTACTCGTTCATTGTATGAAGATCTGTTCCTACGCTTAGCTAATGGATGTCTTAATAGTTGTCCCTTGTGTCACAGGTTTTGATCACGGATGCTTTCAGTTCGTAGTTCTGGATTAGACACGTATTTGCATCAACAAACATCTCGTTACATGTGCACTGTCAAATTTACTTAAAGCTGGAATGTTGTTTCGACTTCTTGCGTCACCAAACGGAATTCAAAACATTTTTTCTGAACATTTTCGGCGATATTTCAGCTTGTTTTATCATCATCTAGTCACACATCATGAGTTTGATCACTTAGAAAAGTAAAAGCACATTTCTCCTCCTCAAGCTGCATGATTTGAGTTTTTATCTGTGTTAAAAGTGACAGTTGCCTTATTAAGTACTTCTATAAATACGTCCATTAGTGAACATCTGTCTCCTTATATCAGTGTGTCTGTGCCCAGTGTAATCAGATCATTAGTTTGTTTGTGTTGAGCTTCATAAAGAGTTCATTTCTGAGCGAGAGCCATATGGTCCGCTCGCCGGGCATTAAATATTCCTGCAACGATCAGCTTTTGACAGATCATTTGTTTCAGTGTGACAAGGTTTTGCACCAAACAATGTATTCATGAGATGCAATAACAAACAAATATGTAAAATACCATCTAAAAATGCAACTTGTCTCATTGGAAAGTGGAGATTTTACATTTGCAAAGTCACTTACGCCATCAGTCGAGCTCTGAGCGGTTCGGCCATAAAGGAGGAAAAAGCAGCGATTTCAGCTCTGAAAATTGGCTGAGAATTTATTCCTCGGTTCCTGAGGTAAGCAATGTGAAAACGCTGACACTTCGGGAGAATTTACCGGCCTCCAAACCTTGAACGAGTTTCTCAAACCCAAGGTTAACCCGCACAGAAAGCATTTGTCTAAATCACCCCAGGCGTCTGCAAAAGCCAGTCTGGGTCAGTCTGACAGTAAGTGCTCTCGGATTATCTGCTCAAAACGTTAAAAAACATCAAGCCTTTAGTCACAGCTCATTCAGGGGCTTCTGGACATCGTTACTGGCCGATTTATTAACAGTGGCCGCTTGAAATGCAGCGTGACACCAGTGCCATTGGTAATCACATCCACTGGGAACCTGGGGATTTAAAGCAAAATTGACTATGCTTATTTTTTTATTTTTTTTGGGAGGGATATGAAATATTGCAGAGCTTTTTCTAAGGCAGTTTTTAAAAATCTTTGCATTTTATATCAAAAACATCAGCTTTCCCTTCCTCTCGCAACAACATCCCTTCTCTCCTGACAATAACATAACCTGTCACTCATATGACATCACAGCAATTAGCAAACTACAACCATCCAATCCCTGATGGGCAAAATTAAGCCCCGCCCACATTTGAACTCGCTCATACACGTACGTCATAATACTATGGAAGCTTGTTTCCACGACAGAATAAAAAATTAAAAAGGTAATTGCGATCTCAGAAATTGCGTGATATAAAGTCGCAATTGTGTGTTATAAACTATAAACTCACAATTCTGACTTTATATCATGCAATCCTTGTGACGTCAGAAACACCAGCGATTTCAAAGCGTGTTTTTGAGACTGTCTTTGGTTCACTGCAGTTTTATGAATTTACACATGGTTTGTCTTAAAGCGTATTAAAAACACCACATAAACAACATTAAAAGCTGGATTTTCACCACAGCGGGACTTTAATAATGTTTTAAATTTATATTAGTTAGGCTTGTAGTTTTAGCTGTTGTGTCAAAATTGGAATGGAGATTTGTGAATTTTCACTGGTATCTACAATTTTGGTGTAATTAAATCAGTTTCATGCCCATTAAAATGGTTTATGGTTGGTAAATATTCTCAAGTCACCAGCCATTGCCAGTTTCGCGCCGTCATGCTGATCGGTTTATAATGGAAAAGTGAGGTCAGCTGAAAGCTAAAGCCGAGTCAATCATTGGTGTGTCTCCTCTATCAGCTCACGGAAGCCCGTCTCTCAGGACAGACACTCATAATTATCCCAGACACAGCTTGAGTCCGCATTCAGTGGCTCGTGCTTTATGACGAAGCATCATCATCATCATCATCTTCTTTCTGACTGACATGAATTCTCCCAAGGATCCTGGCCGTCTCAGGATGATCCGCAAGGCGGATTTAAGCGACATTACGGGAGGTCTGTCGGTATCTTTAGGACACACACACACACACATATGTCTGGTTCGCTATCTTTTTGGGGACTCTCCATAGATGTAATAGTTTTATACTGTACAAACTGTATATTCTGTCCCCTTACACTAACCCTACCCATCACACACACACTAACCCGACCCCTAAACCTACCCATCACACACACACTCTAACCCAACCCCTAAACCTACCCATCACACACACACTCTAACCCAACCCCTAAACCTACCCATCACACACACTAACCCGGCCCCTAAACCTACCCATCACACACACTAACTCGACCCCTAAACCTACCCATCACACACACACCTGACCCCTAAACCTACCCATCACACACACTAACCCGACCCCTAAACCTACCCATCACACACACACCTGACCCCAATCCTACCCATCACACACACACACTAACCCGACCCCTAAACCTACCCATCAACACACACACACACACTAACCCGACCCCTAAACCTACCCATCTCACACACACTAACCCGACCCCTAAACCTACCCATCACACACACACTAACCTGACCCCTAAACCTACCCATCACACACACACGACCCCAATACCATCACACACACTAACCCGACCCCTAAACCTACCCATCACACACACACGACCCCAATACCCATCACACACACTAACCCGACCCCTAAACCTACCCATCACACACACACTAACCCGACCCCTAAACCTACCCATCACACACACCTGACCCCAATCCTACCCATCACACACACACACTAACCCGACCCCTAAACCTACCCATCTCACACACACACTAACCCGACCCCTAAACCTACCCATCACACACACACACACACACTAACCCGACCCCTAAACCTACCCATCTCACACACACACACTAACCCGACCCCTAAACCTACCCATCACACACACACACACACACTAACTCGACCCCTTAACCTACCCATCACACACACACACTAACCCGACCCCTAAATCTACCCATCACACACACACACAGTATTTCTTGTCTTGGTCTGCAATCTTCAGTATTTTTCCTCTCATCACGCAAATCCTTCATTCATCTTTCCCACCCACACCTTTGCTAAATCAATATTTTCGTTAGGTTTTGAGGATTTACCAGATTACTCCAGAAGGGTTGAGACTCCTCTCGTCTTCTATCGCATGTGCAAAGGGAATCTGCAGTTGCCATGGCAATTTCAGAGATGAGGAAGAAAAAGAAGGGAGAAGTAAGAGAGTCATGACTTAACAGCGAGATAACTCGTTTCATTTTATTAATCCGAGGCAATGTCCATCATTACTGACAAGCTGATGTGAGCTGTATTTAATCAACACGACATATTTCAACGGCTCGCTGTAACACGCACACACACACACACGCGCGGAGGCCATCGAGATATCGGAGAAACACACATCTTCTGCTCTATTCCTCACACAATATGAAGTAGCCTACATGCTTGTTTTCAGGAGTAAAGGACACCACAGTCTTCAATGGTGAAGCTGGACTGAGCCCTATATAGTGCGCTGCCTTCCGAGCACCCTTACACTGTAAACATGGAGGATAAAACACGGATTCTTAGAAGGCGTTTACCAATAAAACCCTTTCTATTTTAAGATTACCTTTCTAATTTATGGAAGCTTGTGTCCGCCACAAAATGAAAAATTAAAAGGGTAATTGCTACTTTTTTCTCACAATTGCGAGTTTACATCTCACAATTCTGACTTTTTATCTCAGAATTGCGTGATAGACTAATTGTGTGTTATAAAGTCAGAATTGTAGGATATTAACTCGCAATTGTGAGAAATCAACTCAAAATTCTGACTTTTTCCTCAGAATTGCGATATGTAAACTCGCAATTGTGAGATAAAAAGTCGCAATTATCTTTTAAAGTGTTTTATTCTGTGGTGGAAAGATTTCCATAGAAATTTTACCATTTCTTGAATGTTTAATAAAAAATAAATTAAAAGTAGTCTCAGAAGCCTTCAAATTTGGAGATTATCAAGATTTTATTAGAGACTGAGAGAAACAATCCAGTAAAACTTCACATTTTAAAGAGCCCTTCAAAAACAAATGAAAAACTAATTGAGCCACTAGTGCATTTGACCAAAGATTGATTTTTTTATATATCATATTAAACCATGTTAGATAATAATCTAAACCTCGTATCGCTGCTGCTTAAATCCAGGTAAAAAGAACAAAAACACAGTTAGAAAAGAATTAGAAAAGGCTGTGGAAAATCTAACACTCAGTGCTTTTGTCTCCAAATTAATGTTTCGCCCACGCTCTGCTGCTAATGGAAATTATGAATACGTGAGTATAATCTTTACAAGAACCAGATAGACTTCTTTCAGCTACTAACTGAGCACAAGAGTGCAAAAAAGTGCAAATTTGCCTTCAAAGTGACAAATATCTATTCAGTCCACTCTTGATGTGACAAGTCCACTTTTGAAGCACCTACAAAGTGTTGTTTTTTTTTGTTTTGGAACTCAATGTGATCATAAAATGACAGACAGGAACACATTACTGCACAGTAAAATAAATGCATTCAATAATGTATATATATATATATATATATGTATATATAAAAAAAAGTGTAACACATTGGTAGCAATTAATCATGTTAATGCATTAAAAGCAAGATTTATTTTAGCTGAAAATTATTTTGATTAATTATGCAGTCCAAAAACTACTATATGCCTTATTTTAAAGACATTTGTAAATTAAATGTGTCGTGGCTTCCGATGTCATTCGGTTTCCAGGTATTTTTAGCTTGATGGTGTTTAAGCCCCCAATGGCTCCTTAGAGGCAGCTAACCCTACCCTCAACCTTAAACCTACCCATCCCCTCGCTGCCTGGAAGGCGCTGTTGGGGGTTTAAAACACCGGTATGCTTAGCTGTTCAAAAATGTTGCAAACTGGTAGTTTTTTTTTACAAATTATTTGAATGTATTGTCTTAATTATAAACAGTGGTTTGTAACGCAGTTTTACCGTTTACTGCACTTTATTATTGCTTTTGTGCATTAGTGCCACCTTTTCCAGCGGCGTTGGTTCCAGATGTATATTTTAACAAAAAAAAAACTATAGAGAAACAAAACTACTCATTTAAAAATGTTGATATACAGTGAGGAAAATAAGTATTTGAACACCCTGCTATTTTGCAAGTTCTCCCACTTAGAAATCATGGAGGGGTCTGAAATTGTCATCGTAGGTGCATGTCCACTGTGAGAGACATAATCTAAAAAAAAAAAATCCAGAAATCACAATGTATGATTTTTTAACTATTTATTTGTATGATACAGCTGCCAATAAGTATTTGAACACCTGAGAAAATCAATGTTAATATTTGGTACAGTAGCCTTTGTTTGCAATTACAGAGGTCAAGCGTTTCCTGTAGTTTTTCACCAGGTTTGCACACACTGAGGAGGGATTTTGGCCCACTCCTCCACACAGATCTTCTCTAGATCAGTCAGGTTTCTGGGCTGTCGCTGAGAAACACGGAGTTTGAGCTCCCTCCAAAGATTCTCTATTGGGTTTAGGTCTGGAGACTGGCTAGGCCACGCCAGAACCTTGATATGCTTCTTACAGAGCCACTCCTTGGTTATCCTGGCTGTGTGCTTCGGGTCATTGTCATGTTGGAAGACCCAGCCTCGACCCATCTTCAATGCTCTAACTGAGGGAAGGAGGTTGTTCCCCAAAATCTCGCAATACATGGCCCCGGTCATCCTCTCCTTAATACAGTGCAGTCGCCCTGTCCCATGTGCAGAAAAACACCCCCAAAGCATGATGCTACCACCCCCATGCTTCACAGTAGGGATGGTGTTCTTGGGATGGTACTCATCATTCTTCTTCCTCCAAACACGTTTAGTGGAATTATGACCAAAAAGCTCTATTTTAATCTCATCGGACTTTCTCCCATGACTCCTCTGGATCATCCAAATGGTCATTGGCAAACTTAAGACAGGCCTTGACATGTGCTGGTTTAAGCAGGGGAACCTTCCGTGCCATGCATGATTTCAAACCATGACGTCTTAGTGTATTACCAACAGTAACCTTGGAAACGGTGGTCCCAGCTCTTTTCAGGTCATTGACCAGCTCCTCCCGTGTAGTTCTGGGCTGATTTCTCACCTTTCTTAGGATCATTGAGACCCCACGAGGTGAGATCTTGCATGGAGCCCCAGTCCGAGGGACATTGACAGTCATGTTTAGCTTCTTCCATTTTCTAATGATTGCTCCAACAGTGGACCTTTTTTCACCAAGCTGCTTGGCAATTTCCCCGTAGCCCTTTCCAGCCTTGTGGAGGTGTACAATTTTGTCTCTGGTGTCTTTGGACAGCTCTTTGGTCTTGGCCATGTTAGTAGTTGGATTCTTACTGATTGTATGGGGTGGACAGGTGTCTTTATGCAGCTAACGACCTCAAACAGGTGCATCTAATTTAGGATAATAAATGGAGTGGAGGTGGACATTTTAAAGGCAGACTAACAGGTCTTTGAGGGTCAGAACTCTAGCTGATAGACAGGTGTTCAAATACTTATTTGCAGCTGTATCATACAAAAAATCATATATTGTGATTTCTGGATTTTTTTTTTTAGATTATGTCTCTCACAGTGGACATGCACCTACGATGACAATTTCAGACCCCTCCATGATTTCCAAGTGGGAGAACTTGCAAAATAGCAGGGTGTTCAAATACTTATTTTCCTCACTGTATGTATGAAACATATATATGATTGATTGATTGATTGATTGAGATACATACATACATATATACATATATATGCATGTATGAAGACTTCAGATGCAAAAACCTCTAAGTGCCATCTGAAATTTTCTTCTAAAATTAGCATTTTTATCAAGCTCGTATAATTAGGTTCAGTAATTTCACTTTAATGACAATTAATTGGTAATTTTTATTGCCATTAAAGTGAAATAACTGAACATAAACATAAGCTTGATAAAAATGATCATTCTAGAAGAAAATTTCAGATGGCACTTACAGGCTTATGCATGCATGCGTGTGTGTGTATGTGTGTGTGTATGTATGCGTGTATGCATGTGTGTGTATGTGTATGTATGCGTGTGTGTGTGTGTGTGTATGGAGTTCGAGTTAATTACAAGACTTTTTAAGACCCCCTGAAACCCTGATAATGTGGCATAAAGTTGCATCTACAGTTCAGATGTGGAGAGCCACCAATGATGCTTTAAAATGCACAGAAACACAGACGACTGCTTGGCAACCAACTAAGAGTGTTTCTACAATTACCATTTAATCAACAGCAGACGCAACCCTTCCATCGCATGCAATCGCTATTCCTTTGTTAGAAGTGACATGGAAATCTTTACGTACCATTTAAAGGGAATAACCTCCTGTGGAAACACACTACACCCTTCATAGTGCATATGATTATTCCCCATCCGACAGCCTCATTAAGACCACAGGCATTTAGTGCGCAAACAAGTCTGTCAATTCAAGAAAACCCTCACCGGTTAACTCCTTTAGACTGCAGGATTCTTCCTGCGACTCGGATAATGAACAAACACCACAAAGAAAAATAGACAGTTATGAGAGATGCATTCATTTTTATTGTACAAATTGCAAAAAATCTGTACAGGATCTCTCATCGAGCTCCTCATAATGGTGTGTGTGTGTGTGTGTGTTTTTGGAGATGGGAAAGGCTGGTTTCTCTCTTTAGCTGTTGTGACCCTGAAGACCCTCGGCCATGAACAGCTTCCCGAGGTTCTGCGAGGTGAACTCCTTAATGTTCTGGCAGTAGTTGTTGATTTGTCCTTGTGAAGAAGAATCAGAAAGAAAAAATTAATTATAGATATGTGTTATTCAGATGGAGGAGGACCGGACACACACGCACAGATCTGGAGAAACACGGTAAAACTACAAGTCACAGATCCGTGGTTCTCCATCTGGATCCCGAGGGAGCCCGGCATTGCACATTCTGAAGGATGAGCTCATGATATCAGTCAGGTGTGGAGAGACATCCAACGTTTCTGTTTTATTCACAGTTTTTGCTAATTCTGCTTATAGATAATGGAGTTTAATTGGCTAATGGATGTGTGTAACAGTCTTAGCTGGAAGGACTGAACATTGTAAACGAATCAATAGCTGTGTCCATCCAGCTATTATTATGTGCATTTTTGGATATCGCATAAAAATGTGCATCAATTCTAAAAATGCACATAAAGAAACGTATGTGCTCAACTGAGGGGGATGCATTTTTCATTCGATAAGACGGCATGCATAAACCACGATGGAAACGTATACTGAATAAATCCCAGGTGACTTTCTTAGCAGAGGCTGTGATTGGATAACTGGAGTAACCAGTGGACCAATGGCGTCGCAGCGTCTCTAATGTTGGTTTGGTGTTTCTGAAACGCCCGAGTCGAAGTGTGTGATCAGAATAATAAGGTTTAATTCCCTCCAGAAGCGTCTCACACACACGAGTGTGTTCCCGAACACCAGCATCCGAATGACAGCGTTTACTGTGTTTCGTCTGAGACACACTCGTTTATGATGGAGGGAAAACAGCCTGAATGCAGAAACCTAAGTTTATTACTGATATTTTGTACCAATTTCCCAGGAAGTGACGAGTTTATTCTCTTAAAGATATGGGAAGGAAATGATGCTTTATTTGTTTTACGCCATATTCAAATTTGCAACTTTGGATGAAAACAGTTATTATTTTGCATAGTATGCCATTGTGGAGTCATGATGGTCATTATAGATGATTATAATGATGGCAATAATAGTTATTATAGAGTTTCATGGCTGTATACAGATTATCTGCCATAATCAGCCCTTCCAATTTAATACCATTTGCAAGACCTTTCCAAAAAATTAAGACTTGCATATCACGACGCAAACGAACAAATCACCCTGCTCAACAGAGATATGAAAATGAACAATGAAAAAAAAAAAAAAAAAAAAAAAATTGATATATATATTTTTGTTATATTAATACTGGACTGAAAATATATAATAATTAATACATTTTACTTAGGGATACAAATAGCAATATAACAAGTGTAATATATTTTTGTTTTAACTCACTTTTATGGATTAGACCGATTTTATGATTTGAAAAAATTGGTGAAGTGAAAATGAAATTAAATCTTTACTGTCGTGTCAGTTCGATTGCATTAAGACATTAAGATATTTTAATGCTAATTAAGGCCTTATTTTTACATTAAAGAATTAAAGACAGTTTAACACTTAAGGATCTGCAGACACCCTGTTTGTAGTTTCCATATCACTGGTTTATATTGATTTTAAAAACAAAACAAAAAACAAACAGTGTAAATATAATAGTTATATCCATGAAAAAATAAGTTGCTAAAAATGTTAAGCAATATTGACAGTGCAAGTTAATTAATTAAATCTTTCCATTCCCTGATTTGCACAAAATATATAATATTATAATATTATAAATACATTTAGAAACAAAATGAAATTTAATTAAATGAGATTAATAGCAAAATCATGTTAATAGCAAAAAAGAAAAGATGGTTCTCTGATACAAGAGAGCAAACCTTCCCGCTTCTCCATCAGGAGAAGAACATACTGTGATAGATTTAAGACCTGCAGTAATTCCCATTCCCATTTAAACTGATCCGTTTATTGCTGAACTGACCAATTCATGGATCAATTCTTCTGGACAGAGGACAATAAATATCCAATGGCCTGCAGAGCACAATACCGTGCTGTGGGAAAGGCTGAGGGAGAAGAGTACCTGCGATGAGGAGCGTGTCCATGCGAGGAGGAGCCTGAGGAGGTTTGAACATCTTACTGATGTCTTCCTCCGGTAACGGCGGCTCTCCACGACTCTGGCGCTGCGTGTTCTCCTGCTGACGCCTCTGCAGATACTGGGAGATGCAGGAGAGAAGAGGAAATGAGCCGAGGAAGGTCAAAAAAAAAAAAAAAAAAATCACCTGTGGAAACTTTTCATGGAGGAACAAGCTAGACTTGAGCCGTGTGAAGGAACACACAGAGATTTCACACTATTCCCATGACCTCTCTAGATGATTGAGATTATTTTCATTACACCAATATATAAGCCCTAAAACTAGTCTAGACAAAAGAAAGAACTTACAGAATGTGGCTTATTCGAATTTAGAGTCAGATTCATATATATATAAAAAGTACAACCAAATAAAAAGAGGGGATTGAAGTAAAAACTGTGTGAATACATTTATTAAATTTATGTAAATGGTTTACATCTATTAAAATGTAAGGATATCCACTCAGGAGGTATAAAAAAAATAGAGGAATAAAAATGAAGAGAAATAAAGAACAAAAAATAGAGAAAAAAGGTTAAATAGAGAAATAAAAAGGACAAACCAGGAATGAAGGAAGGAAGGAAAGGAGTAAAGAAATAAATAAAGAGGGAAAGGAAGAAGAATGGAGGAAAGGAAGGAAATAAATAAATAAAGAGGGAAAGGAAGAAGAATGGAGGAAAGGAAGGAAATAAATAAATAAAGGAAAGAAGGACAGGAGGAAAGAAATAAAGGAAGGAAGGAAGGAAGAAATAAAGGAAGGAAGGAAGGAAGGAAGGAAGGAAGGAAGGAAGGAAGGAAGGAAATAAAGGAAAGAAGGAAATAAAGGAAGGGAAGGAAATAAAGGAAAGGAAGGAAATAAAGGAAGGAAAGAAAGAAGGAAAGGAAGGAAAGAAAGAAGGAAAGGAAGGAAGGAAGGAAATAAAGAGGGAAGGAAGGAAGGAAATAAAGAGGGAAAGGAAGAAGAAAGCAGGAAAGGAAGGAAATAAATAAAGGAAAGAAGGACGGGAGGAAAGAAAGAAATAAAGAAATAAAGGAAGGAAGGAAGGAAGGAAGGAAGGAAGGAAGGAAGGAAGGAAGGAAGGAAAGGAAAGGAAGGAAATAAAGGAAAGAAAGAAAGGAAGGAAGGAAGGAAATAAAGGAAAGAAGGAAATAAAGGAAGGGAAGGAAATAAAGGAAGGAAAGAAAGAAGGAAAGGAAGGAAAGAAAGAAATAAAGAGGGAAGGAAGGAAATAAAGAGGGAAAGGAAGAAGAAAGCAGGAAAGGAAGGAAATAAATAAAGGAAAGAAGGACGGGAGGAAAGAAAGAAAGAAAGAAAGGAAGGAAGGAAGGAAGGAAGGAAGGAAGGAAAGAAGGAAGGAAGGAAGGAAGGAAGGAAGGAAATAAAGGAAAGAAAGAAAGGAAGGAAGGAAGGAAATAAAGGAAAGAAGGAAATAAAGGAAGGGAAGGAAATAAAGGAAGGAAAGAAAGGAAAGGAAGGAAAGAAAGAAATAAAGAGGGAAGGAAGGAAGGAAGGAAGGAAATAAAGAGGGAAAGGAAGAAGAAAGCAGGAAAGGAAGGAAATAAATAAAGGAAAGAAGGACAGGAGGAAATAAATAAATAAAGGAAGGAAGGAAGGAAGGAAGGAAAGGAAAGGAAGGAAATAAAGGAAAGAAAGAAAGGAAGGAAGGAAGGAAGGAAGGAAGGAAAAAGAAGGAAAGACGTAATTAATATATGAGTAAATAAAGAGGGAAAGGAAGAAAGGAGGAAAGGAAGGAAAGAAAGAAAGAAATAAAGGAAAGAAAGAAGGAAGGAAGGAAGGAAGGAAGGACGGAAGGATGACAGAAGGAAGGAAGGAAGGAAGGAAGGAAGGAAGAAAGGAGGAAAGGAAGGAAAGAAAGAAAGAAATAAAGGAAAGAAAGAAGGAAGGAAGGAAGGAAGGACGGAAGGATGGACAGAAGGAAGGAAGGAAGGAAGGAAGGAAGGAAGGAAGGAAGGAAGGAAGAAATAAAGGAAGGAAGAAATAAAGGAAGGAAGGATGGACGGAAGGAAGGAAGGAAGGAAGAAATAAAGGATGGATGGACAGAAGGAAGGATGGACATAAGGAAGGAAGGAAGGAAGAAATAAAGGAAGGAAGGACGGAAGGATGGACAGAAGGAAGGAAGGACGGAAGGATGGAAGTAAAGAAATAAATAAAGAGGGAAAGGAAGAAGAAAGGAGGAAAGGAAGGAAAGAAAGAAAAAAGGAGGAAAGGAAAGATGGAAAGGAGGGAAGACCCTATCTGATGTCATTAGTGCAGCAGAAGTGTAGAGCGACTGATCCGACATGTGGAGCTGTGCCGTTTCAGGAGTCCTGGATCTGCCCTCGGTGTGTCGGCGCTACCATTCGCCTTTCTCTTAAAGATGTAGTAGATCAAATTTGAACATGAGAAAAAATATGAGGAATTCATAACCAATTTGAGTTTGTGCGACTTATGTCCCCGCTGAGGATACCGGCCATTTCTGTTGAAATTAGGCATATGATTTAGGAACGCACACTGCCAACACAGCGGCAGTTCTCTTTGATATTAAATGGTGATTGATGCGGGTCATTTGGTTTATATGGTGCACCGGGGCCGGAGTGTGTGTGAAGTGTGTGTGGAGACGGGAGGGATATGATCGATGACAGCAGTAATTACAGCAGATTTCAGCGTGGTTGATATAGGAGCCGTGGAGATGACCTGCGCGTGACCAGGCCTCGTTCAGGACACGCTTTAGATTCCTCTGAAAGGCTCAACCGTCCTGCCAAACGAAACACTGCACAAACGTCTCCCTGACCACAGTGTGTTCTGCTCTGGGAGAAAGCAATGTTTTTTAAAAGTGCTAATGAGGAATATTTCAGCCCACCACACCATCAAGTCATTTGTAAACCATATGAATTCATGGAATCCAAAATGAGAAGTTTAGTCTCGGGAACAGTCTGTTCCGGAAGTAAATCTCCATTCATTTTCTCCATAAGGAAATCAATAACTTATAAAGTGTTAAAGTCAGCCCTACTGTGAGAGACGAGGTTGTTAATCGATGCTATTGATGCTATACACCAAACATATTGTCTATTCTGTTGAAGCCGTTAGTCTGCGTTATTTATATATTAAAATAATCGTGTTTAACAGAAGAATTCATGGTGAAAAACTACATTACCCATGATGCTGTGCAGAACATTCCACCAATCAGAGTCAAACTAAGCAAAATGCGCCAAAAGATCTCGTTAGCTCCGCCCACTCCCATGAAGCACTGCGAATGATGTAATCGAGTTATGTAATCTCCCTACACACATTTTATTTATTTATTTATTTATTTGTGTGTGTGTATATTTATGCATATTTTGCAATAAATTTCAGGTTTATATATCACAATTTTTAAATGGTTTTATGTTTGTCCATCGTTTTTTGATTCGATTATGCTGTTCGCAATGCTTCATGGGATTGTAGTTTGTTCCCTCACTAAAGCTGTGAAGTTCAGTCTTGTAATGTAATATTTTTGTTCCGATTTTTAAATACTTTGTTTCAAATCAGAGTTTGTAATGTTGTGATTCTCCTGGTCGCCGGTTGCTTTGGTTCATGGCTTATAACGCTTCAACAGACTTTTTTTTATTCTTATGGGATAAACGAATGGAAAACATTCTTCCGGGCGACACTAATGTACTAATGTCGAGCTACAAAAACGACAAAAAATGCCTCATAAGTACCATAAAACACCTCATTTGATTTGCTTTTTATTATATACTTGATTCTGCTGATTGCTGATATTAGAAGGGCCAAAAAAACAAACAAACAAAAAAACACTTTACCTTTAAATTTTAGTTGGTTCCTGATGCAAACTAGGGATGCACAATATATCGGCCACCATATCGGTATCGGACGAAATATGATCATTTTTAATGTTATCGTTATTTGCCTGATATATTAAAGCCGATAAATAATGTATTATTTCCTTCAGCTGAGACACAGACGCGCACTGACGCGACTGACGCTCTCAATTTTAGATTTGGATTTAGATTTCTCGGCCGATATATCGGTTATCAAATATAAAGAATTATCGGTTATCGGTATCGGCCAAAATGTTCATATCAGTGCATCCCTATGGAAAACTATTGAAAGTCTAGGGTTTTCCTCATTTTTGGAGCTAAACAACTTTCACATGACAATCAGTGGCTGTCATTTCTCGGGTTCGCACCGATACTGTCAAATGAAACTCCAGAACTTTTAAAGCACTGCTTTTTTGGTTTTCAAGGATGACAATCAGAGATCTCACTTATCTAACTATCTTTATTATCCTTCAAATCTAAAAAAGGTAAATAGATACATAAAAATAAGCAAATAAAGGTACAAATAAAGTGCGGCACATGCATTGCCTGGTTATTTTAACCAGTGAAAGGATACTATGACAAAGATATCGTTTTCCTTATTCAAACTGATTTTTCTTCTCATGAATATATTTCTCCTGAAGAATGAACGCTGAATCATATACTTGGGTATTTATATGAGCAATATCACGCTCAGCAATGTAAAACGGCTCTCTCTATATAGATCAGATTGGATGCAGTGCTAATTAAGCATCATTAAAAATAATAATGATAATCAAATAAAATAAAAGCATCAAGATCTTGGAACTGATTTCAACATGACAGCTCAACAAACCAGGAGAAAACATGAGATCAAGTATGTGAACTTGCAATAGAACACATTATTATTTTACATTTGATTTTATTTATTTCTACATAACTTCATTATATGTTGGTGTGCCTTAAGCCTTTATTTACTACTTAAATTATGACTACAATATGTAATTATTTGTCCCATTTTTATTTAAATAATTTAGCACTTTTAAAATAATTTGTATTTTAAATTGTGTATGACAGATAGGATCATCATTTATTATGCATTATGTAGTTTCGTGCACGTGTGAACATCATGGCAACGTACAGCACAAAGTACCTCACGCGGGAAACACTTAACGCGTAAATGCGTGTAACTAGCATAAATGAAGCAAGCTAGTGCGCATAGGCCACGAAATGTTGGTGGAATAACACATTAGCGGACCGGAGGGAATAATATGGAATGTTTTACAGAAAACTTCTCACACAAAATAAATTCAAGCACTTTCAAGGACCTGTATATGTGTGTGCGCTTATTTTCAAGAACTTTCCACGGCCTTGAATTATTTGATTTTTTTCAGATTCTCAAACTTTCAAGGATTTCAAGGGCCCGTGGGAACCCTGCAAGCATAAGCACCTTGTATGAACCCTGGATGAACCATTCCTTTAAAGCCTTTTGTATTTTATCCAGACATTTCTTAGTAAATAACACTCTCCATTGAGCTTCGTTCTCTTTAATGAACGACCGTAGTCTCCGTTCACTGCTGAAGTGGAAAACAAACAGACACACACTTTGACAAATGTGCAGCCGTTTCCGTCACATTCCCAGCGTGAAGAATAGTGTTCAGTGTTGTCTGATTTCAGGGGTGGCCTCTGTTCAAATGATCCTGTTGTACTTGCATAAGGTCAGATATAAGGCGACTCGAAGCCTCCCGTCGTGATTCACGCTCCTCGTTCTGTTATCAGAACTCATGTTTACAAAATGCCAGCAATGCAAAAGCCTGTAAATGTCAAGAGCATTCTGGCCAATTTGTCAGCCTGGCGAAATGGATGAAATTATGAACCTGAAGCAAGTTGGGATTGTAAATTAGATGGCCATCCTGAACCCTAAATAACATCTATTGAGTGGTTTTATCTCAGGCAGAGCGACAGCAGACATTTATGGTGCAAGTCAAATCATATATATTGGATCAAATATATAATTCACAATGTCAAAGATGGAAATCACATTAGTTTTCTTACTATATAAGAATATATATATATATATAAGAAGTGAACATGAGGGGGACTTTTGAAATCATTTCACTACTTAATTTTTGTCAATATACAGTTTCTTATTTCAATTAGAGCGAGAGAGAAAAAGATTCTTGGGAATATTGTTATAAATGATCTATTAATAGCAGTGTTTTTTGGATTATTTCTATACCATTATAGCATTTAAAAATATATTGAAATATCTTTATATTTTATATTTTCAGTTTTCATTTTCATTTAAGTTGTACTAATTTTGTTATGTGCTTTTGTCAACAATCAGTTACAAAAATACAAAAAACAATAAAACCAAGCAAACAAACAAGTCATATACATTTTTTTTTTAAATTAACATATGAAAAAAAAAATCTTAGGCATAATCTTAATCTTACTAAATAAGTCCTCAAGTGAAATAACTTCATAAAAGAGCATTCTACTTGTGTTAAACCCAGGACAGTCCAATAAAATATGTTTAACAGAGAGGGGAATCTTACAACACACGCTTAGAGTTGGTCTTCAGCTTTAAGCAAAAAAGCACGAGTTACGACATCTGGAGAACACCACTGGATCACATCTAGTTTCAATAGTGACTAAAAGACTGTTTGAAATTTTTGGATGAATTTCATATAGCTTATTATTCTTGCACATGTTCCACTCCTCTTGCCACTTATCCAATATATACCGACTAATAATAGGTCTGATATCTGAGGGAGGAATTTCTTTAGACGAAGAAACGGGGAAGAAAGAGGAAGAAACGGTGTAAAAGAGGATGAAACGGTGTAAAAGAGGAAGAAAGTGTAAAAGAGGATGAAACGGTGTAAAAGAGGACGAAACGGTGTAAAAGAGGACGAAACGGTGTAAAAGAGGATGAAACGGTGTAAAAGAGGACGAAACGGTGTAAAAGAGGACGAAACGGTGTAAAAGAGGAAGAAAGTGTAAAAGAGGACGAAGAAACAATGTAAAAGAGGAAAAAACGGTGTAAAAGAGGACGAAACGGTGTAAAAGAGGAAGAAAGTTTAAAAGAGGACGAAGAAACGGTGTAAAAGAGGATGAAATGGTGTAAAAGAGGATGAAATGGTGTAAAAGAGGAAGAAACAATGTAAAAGAGGATGAAACAGTGTAAAAGAGGATGAAATGGTGTAAAAGAGGAAGAAACAGTGTAAAAGAGGATGAAACAGTGTAAAAGAGGAAGAAACAGTGTAAAAGAGGATGAAACAGTGTAAAAGAGGAAGAAAGTTTAAAAGAGGATGAAGAAACAGTGTAAAAGAGGAAGAAACGGTGTAAAAGAGGATGAAACAGTGTAAAAGAGGAAGAAAGTTTAAAAGAGGATGAAGAAACAGTGTAAAAGAGGATGAAACAGTGTAAAAGAGGAAGAAAGTTTAAAAGAGGATGAAGAAACAGTGTAAAAGAGGAAGAAACGGTGTAAAAGAGGATGAAACGGTGTAAAAGAGGATGAAACGGTGTAAAAGAGGAAGAAAGGGTGTAAAAGAGGACGAAACGGTGTAAACGAGGAGGAAAGTTTAAAAGAGGATGAAACTGTAAAAGAGGAAGAAAGTTTAAAAGAGGATGAAGAAACAGTGTAAAAGAGGAAGAAAGGGTGTAAAAGAGGATGAAACGGTGTAAAAGAGGATGAAACGCTGTAAAAGAGGAAGAAAGTTTAAAAGAGGATGAAGAAACAGTGTAAAAGAGGACGAAACGGTGTAAAAGAGGATGAAACGGTGTAAAAGAGGATGAAACGGTGTAAAAGAGGAAGAAAGGGTGTAAAAGAGGACGAAACGGTGTAAACGAGGAGGAAAGTTTAAAAGAGGATGAAACAGTGTAAAAGAGGAAGAAAGTTTAAAAGAGGATGAAGAAACAGTGTAAAAGAGGAAGAAAGGGTGTAAAAGAGGATGAAACGGTGTAAAAGAGGATGAAACAGTGTAAAAGAGGAAGAAAGTTTAAAAGAGGATGAAGAAACAGTGTAAAAGAGGAAGAAACGGTGTAAAAGAGGATGAAACGCTGTAAAAGAGGAAGAAAGTTTAAAAGAGGACGAAGAAACAGTGTAAAAGAGGATGAAACAGTGTAAAAGAGGATGAAACAGTGTAAAAGAGGATGAAACAGTGTAAACGAGGAGGAAGAAAGGGTGTAAAAGAGGAGGATGATGGGACTGTACCTGCTGCTTCTGCTGGGTCTGTTTGCTGAGGTTTCGACAGTACGTGTTGTACTTGACGATATCTTGGTTGGCGTCATCCACGCGGTCCATCAGCAGCTGGAGGCTCTTCTCCAGGTGGTTACTACGGCAACAGATGACAGAGAGTTTAGTCCAGCAAAGTTTGCGTAATAAACGGCTGACTGCACATCAAAGCGTAATTGCTCCACAGCGATCATTTTCTCAATTAAAAACCCAAGATGACAGAAGCATGATGTGCCTGATAAGGATGACTATCTGCTCTGTATTTACACGGTTCAGAGAGACGTCTAATCGTAGCATGTGCCACCAAACATGATATATCGGCTCTGTTCCAAAACCTATTAGGCTGCCTATGTAGGGAGCGCATTAAAGGGCTGTGCTGAAATAAAGCCTGCATGCATGCTTTTCCAGAAAAAAAAAAAATCCTAAAGCAGTATTGCATGCATCCTTCCCCGAGACAGCAATCCCATAATGCACCTCCCAGGTTTTTCAGACCGTTTTGTGACCCAAGTTGCTGCTTATGTAGTGTGTTCCAAATTAGTCACTTATGAGGCAATGCACTAAAAACTAAAAAGGGATTTTTCGCAGCAATGCCATAAAACGTTCTTAAAATAGTGTGGAGAACTTTTTAAAACCTTTTTTTCACTAGAATGAATCTTATGTGTAATGGAAAGCTTCCATGGTTACAAGTTCTTTATGAAAGCACCGATGCCAATAAGGAACGTTTATTTTTAAGAGAGCATTAGGGGTGTGCGATATATATTAGTCTCTGATAACATCATGATTGTTGTTTTAATGATGTGTGATCTGATATTATGGAGTGTGTCTCTCACTTCACAGAAACACATCTATAGAGCGCACACATGCACTACATGTAGTCTAGTAGGTTACACTAGTGCGCTTGAGCATTTAGACTATTAAAATGCATTTATAACGCCCTTAATATTCAAGATAAGTGGCAAAAATACCTTCTTTATTTTTATAATTTAATATAGTTAATCAACATCACACAAAGAGTGCCATTTTTTTCTCTAAAAATCATACAAATGTGATTCTGAACAGTTCAATAAACAAGTTAAAGGGGTGGTATAATGGCCCTTTTCGCAAGATGTAAAATAAGTCTCTGATGTCCCCAAAGTGTGTGAAGTTTTAGCTCAAAATACCCCACAGATATTTATATATAGCATGTTAAAATTGTCACTTTTTGAGGGTGAGCAAAAACACACCGTTTTGTGTGTGTTCCTTTAAATGCAAATGAGCTGCTGCTCCTGGCACAGTGGGCGGAGCTTCAAGAGCTCTTCTGTTAGTAGAACCTCTCACACACATGCACTGAAAATTTAAAACAACTTTTTGCCTTTTATGTTCAAACCGAAGTCAGACAAAGATTGAGAGACTCAAGAAGTGACAACATGTAGACAACATTTCTGAATGTTTAGTTGATGAATTTATGTAGCTTGTCATGATAATCTATAAATCGTGTTCCGGGGGCGGGGTTTATGTAAATTCTAGGGTTGGTGATGTCACTAACCCGGGAGGAATGTGGTGTAGTCTCTACCAGCCGTTTGTTGTAGTCCTTAAAAATCGATTTCTTTAAAAGCAAATATCTCCCTTTGCTTTGAACTTTGAGCGTCGTAACTTTGCAGATGTTGTTTATGATCAAACAGCAACATTACACACTAACTAAAAGAGTGAGAAAAGTCAAATCATAATAAACCACCCCTTTAATATTTAGTGACTTACATTTTAGACACAATATCGCCTGTTTTTGCTCCATTTCAACACGAAAATCATTCCAAACAAAGACACGACTGTTTCGCGTCTCTGAGCGACACGGCGGAGTTTCATTACTGACTGAACGAATCTGTTGAATGAATGATTCAATGACTCACTCATTTCCTGAATGAATCAGCCGTTTGAATGAATCGGTTGAATGAATGATTCAATGACTCACTCATTATTTCCTGAATGAATCAGCCGTTTGAATGAATCGGATGAATGAATGATTCAATGACTCACTCATTTCCTGAATGAATCAGCCGTTTGAATGAATCAGTCGAAACTCAACGACTCGCTCACAGTGACTTGCTGTCTCCTACTGGCGGTTTTAATTTGATTAAGTATCTAATCATTTTTTAAATCATTTCAAAGAATTTGACAAAAGATGATGCATACATATAATTAGGTAAAAAAAAAAAAAGCCCGTATACCACACACAGAATATGAAGAATATCCAAAGCTTTAGGAGTCTGCCGTCCACGCCAGTCCAAAACCAAAACATCATCTAATTAATAATTTCTTGTTATCAATAAAATCCCAGATAATATTGATATGTTATTATTTTTGTCAATATCTCACACTCCTAGAGCACAGCAGGGTTTGGACAGAGCCATTTCACCTCGTACTGTAATTCCCCAAAGGCCAAGAGAACACTTCATTAATCAAGATTAGGCTTCCGAAGAAAAAGTCATTTCCATTTTTATTTGGGGATAGCGTGCCTTCGAGAACATTCTGCAGTGCTAGGAAAGAGATGACATCCGTCCACATTAAACACCTTGACGATAGTGTAACAGTCACAAACTACAGTTAAAATGTTTAAATGATAGCACTAAAACATCTAGTTAACATCAATCATTGTTTAATCATTATGTTCCCATCATATACAGTATATTGGATAAAATATTAAATTCATAATGTCAAAGATGGAATATCACATTTAGTTTTCTTGCAATATAAGAATTAAGTGAACATAAGGGAGACTTTTGAAATAAATTTCACTACTTTTGCCAATATTCCAAGTGTTTATTTCGACTAGAGCGAGAAAAAAACCTTTATTGGGAATAGTTTTAATTGATCTATTAATAGCAGTATATTTTTGTATTATTTATATACTATTATAGTCGTCAAGTCATCTTCATTTATATAACGCTTTTAACAATGTAGATTGTGCCAAAGCGGCTTTAGTATTATTAAATTAAATAGTATTTAATAATATATTGAATTAGCTTTTAAATGTTTAATAATTTCAGTTTTACACATTTTATTGTATGCTTTTGTCAATTTTACTAGTTTATTATATTTCTATTTAGCTTTAATTTATTTTTAACCACAGTTTTAGGTTCAGTCATTTTAGTACTTCAACAAACTTATTTCAGTTTTGTATTATTTATATACTATAATAGTATTTAATAATATTTTGAATTAACAACATTTTTCATATTTTCACTTTAAGTTTAATTATGTGCTTTTACCATTTTTACTAGATTTATATATTTCTATTTAGCTTTAATTTTTAACTTGAATTTTAGATTTAGTCATTTTAGTCCTTAAACTTGTTTTATTTCAGTTTTGAAACAATTTGAAATTAGTTTTGTATCAACTATAATAGTATTTAATAATGCTTTGAATTAGCTATTATATTTTTCGTATTTTAATTTAAGTTTTAGTAATTGTATGTGCTTTTGTCGTGTTTACTAGTTTATTATAGTTTAATAATTACTATTACTTGTTCACTATTATAGTTCTATTTAGCTTTAATGTATATTTAACTTCAGTTTGAGTCATTCCAAACCATTCTTTGAGTTTAACTACTTCAAAATAAATGAAAATGAATGAAGACGCCTCCAAAAATATGCAAAAGCACCATAAAAATATAACGGTTTATATAACTCGTGCACAATACTCTAAGCCTAGACATTTTCTAGAGATAAACCATGTTTACTAGCTGTTTAATTCACAATTTAAAGGGGTGGTTTATTATGATTTGACTTTTCTAACTTTAGTTAGTGTGTAATGTTGCTGTTTGAGCATAAACAACATCTGCAAAGTTACAACGCTCAAAGTTCAGAGCAAAGGGAGATATTTGCTTTTACAGAAATCGCTTTTTAAGGACTACAACAAACAGCTGGTAGAGACTACACCACATTCCTCCTGGGTTAGTGACATCAACCCTAGAATTTACATAAACCCCGCCCCCGGAACACAATTTATAGATTATCATGACAGAATATGCTAATCAATGACTAGAAGATAACTACACATTAGGGGTGGGCGATATAGCCTCAAAATTATATCACGATATTTCAAGAATATTTGCGATAATGATATTTATGACGATATAAAAAAAAATTTAGACAATTTTTTTTATTACACTTATCTCACCTAAATGTTTGCACACTCATTGTGTTTTTACAATTGGGTAATTTTGTATTTCAGAGTTTACACAACACAAGAAAGCTTGATTTCAATCTTTGAATTAAATTGAAAAAAGTAGCAAAACATATATACAAAATAATAAAGATACAAATAAAGAGAAACGTTTTTGGGTAGTAGGTCTAACACTATTCAGAAATACTACATAAACTGAATAAGGTAATCAAATGTAAAATAACACTAGTCCTGACTAAATTAAATTAAAGGCTATTGATTCTGATTCCTTACAATGAAAGCTATCTTTTGTTGTTTTGACGACAACATTAATGACAGACACATATGGCTGCTGTCACTTTTAGAGCTAGTGCCCGGATCCATTACTGTTATACTGTCTGTCACACTGTCACGCACGTTTTATGGTTATTTCAGACATAACCGACTGTTTACGAATATACTAACCATGACCGGAATTTTTACACAATTTTGCGTGTTTTTTCCCCCGTTAAAGCAATATAATCCGCGAAATAGAACTTTTGTTACTCGCGAGCTGTTTGTGAGGCGGCTTTACTGTATGCACGCAGAGTAAACATCTCTCAGAGAGCGCGCGAGAGTCCTGAATAGTTTAAAATCGCAAATGTTTAAACTGATGAGACTTAAAAAGAAGTGAAAATGATAAACTTTAGTTACGATGCAAGTGACAAAAGACAATTCCGTCATGTCCTGACTGCTAAACACAAGAGTGTGGTATCGACGCTTGACTTGTGCAACCCATTTTGAAAGCGAGAGAGAGAGAAGACGCGGCACCGCTGAAAACTCACGCGGTTAGTAAAATCAATATTTGCGGGGGAATTTCCCGCATTATAAGTGGTAGACCTGCGGGAATTATTAAAATACTATTGAAGTAGCTCCTTTTTAGGTACTAAATCGTCATTGGAGGCTGACTTGCTGCTCTCGCGCTCAGACAGGTGTTGTTATTGTGCGTGCTAAGGAACGTAATGCGCCATACGTCATTGCGTCGCTATATCAGTGATATCGCGATATGTCACTTTTTTATCATGTAAAAATTTATACCGGTATTATCGTGGACGGTATGATATGGCACACCCCTACTACACATCAGCTTCATAAACTCATCAACTAACCATTCAGAAATGTCCTGTTGCTTCTACATGTTGTCACTTCTTCTTGAATCTCTCCATCTTTTTGACTTTGGTTTGAACATAAAAGGCTAAAAGTTTTTGAAATTTTCAGTGCATGTGTGTGTGAGGTAAAAGAACACAAGCTCTTGAAGCTCCGCCCCCTGTGCCGGGAGCAGCAGCTCATTTGCATTTAAAGGGACAGACACAAATACGGAGCGTTTTTGCTCACCCTCAAAAAGTGACAATTTTAACATGCTATATAAAAATATCTGTGGGGTATTTTGAGCTAAAACTACACACACACACTCTGGGGACATCAGAGACTTATTTTACATCCTACATTTACATTTACATTTATTCATTTAGCTGACGCTTTTATCCAAAGCGACTTACAATTGCTATACATGTCAGAGGTCGCACGCCTCTGGAGCAACTAGGGGTTAAGTGTCTTGCTCAGGGACACATTGGTGTCTCACAGTGGATTCGAACCCGGGTCTCTCACACCAAAGGCATGTGTCTTATCCACTGCGCCATCACCACACATCCTGTGAAAAAGGGCATTATAACACCCCTTTAAAAAGGTTCTAGTGAAGGAAAATCTAGTGCACGAGTCGAACGAAGAGCTTTTGCACCCTTTAGGCCCGAATTCATTGTAAATGCATGGGAGAAAAAAAAAAAAACAACAACCTTAAATAACTTTTGGAACGACATGATGGACAAGCAAATGAAGACAATTTTCAACAATTTAACATTCAATATTACATGCTTTCAAGCCTCTGTTTTTGGAGTGACACATCTGCTCTATAGACCTATTGGTATTTGCCAAGAAAGGAAAGGGCATCTCTGCACACCGGAAGACTGAAATTACATGAATACATTATCATTATCTGCGCGCTGATGGGAAGGCTGAATGATTTCACCGGCAGGGCCGATTAAACACACCAACTCCTGGGATGTTCTGAACTACAAATGAAAGACTTAGTCAAAATGGCAAAGATAGTGCCGACTCAAAGCATTAACTATAAAGACCAAAACACCTGCTCACGTCTCAAGTATTTAGTCTATCAATTAGTGTGATTGAGATGAGGGTCCTGAACAGCTGTGGCTGCTGGGAAGCATGAAGTCAGAAAAATTACATTTTTAGCTCATGTGTTCATTAAAGAAAAAGAACAAAAAGATGATATTTCTTGCTTTTTCGAAATAAAAGATATCAATGCACTCACAATGCAATGTAGATCAGAGCTGGGTGATATAGCTAAAAAAAAACCTTGATATTCTTCAACCCTTTGATCACGAAACTCTAAATATATCAGTGTTTATCTTTATGCACTGAAATGGTTTCTTAATCTTTTTTTTTTTTAAACAAACAGTCATTGCAGCCTCAATATGTCTAATCTAGAAACTAAACTGATGTAAAGGTCTAGTTTAAAAATAGTCAAGACATGCTTTCCATGCAATTTTTCACTAAATGAACAAGAATACTTTAACTACTGTTTAAAAGGTTACGATTTTTTTTAAATGTTACGTTAAGATTTTTAAAATGTAAAAAAAATAATTAAAGAGTGCACTTATTTGGAAATATTATTGCCATTTAAAATAGCGGTTCTCTATGTGAATATATAGTAAAGTGTAATTTATTCCTGTGATCAAAGCTGAATTTTCACAGGGTTCGTACAGATTCTGTAAAATGAAATTCCAGGACTTTCAAGGACTTTAAGCACTACTTTTTTGGATTTCAAGGACTTCAATCAGCACTTATCAAACAATATCTTTATTTAATTTAATTTTTTTTACTCAAATTACATATATATGATATCTAACGTTTCACGTCATAGAGATCAATCCATTGACCAGCGCTGTCAGGCATGGGAAATCACCTTAACCATTGAAAGGATATTGAAATATTGATTTTTTTCCTATGAATATATGATTGACCTGAAGAATGAAAGTTGTATTATATACTTATCATATACTTAATATCATGCTCATAGCCATGCAAAATAGCTCTATATCTCAAACAGGTTGCAGCGTTAATTTAGCGTGAAACGATTATTAACATTTTTTTAATTAGGGATGCCCTGATAACACTTTTTGCAGAACGAGTACGATACCGATACTTTCATTTTTGGTACTCGCCGATACTAAGTACCGATACCTGAATTGTCACTGAAACCAAAAGAATATAAATCATATTAGTTGGCTTAATTTGTTCATCAAATATATATTTCAGTTATTTTCATGCTTAATTAAGCCTGCTAAAATGCATTGTAAGAGCTTCTGTTACTGTCAGAATTTCAACTAGTAAGAAAAATTCTTGATATCAACAATTGATTTTGAATGGCAGTCTATGGTGACATTTCACTAGTGAAAATACAATTACAGATCAAAAATAATCAAGAATTATAGTTTTTACTAGTTGAAATTCTATTCTTAATATCTAGAATGAGCATTTTAACTAGAAAAAAATGTAAATTGTTGATATCAAGAATTAGCATTGTTACTAGTGGAAATGTAATTTCTGATATCAAAAATTGTCATTGTTACTAGTATAAATCTAATTCCTAATACCAATAACTATAATTTGAACTAGTGAAAATTGAATTGTTGATATCAAGATAACAAATATCTATTTGTTGATAACAAAATGCATTCATATCCTGGAAATCAATAAAAGTTAAAACGGCTTGCCATACAGCAGTGTGTTAATATATCGGTTGTTGGTATCGGAGCATTTTAACGAGTACGAGTACATGAGCTCGGTATCGGTGCTTCCGTATTTTTAATAATTCAAGCACTTTTCAAGTACCTCTTGAAAAATATGGCTGTTTTCAAGGGTTTTCCAGGACTTAAATTTCAAAAAGTCAAATTCAAGCACTTTAAGCACCCTGTACGAACCCTGTTTTCAGCATCATTACTCCAGTCTTCAGTGTCACATGATCCTTCAAAAATCACTCTAATATGATTATTTGATGCTCAAAAAACATTTCAAGGCCTATTCAATATATTCAACAACTTGGCAAAATGGATTTAACTCACATTCAGAAGTAAAATAAAGGAAAAAGAGCCAGAGTGGAAATGCTAAACTAGAAAGAAAAAGAAAATGCTATAGAGTATGGCCCTTTTATAGACACTAATCACTGCTCTAAATTCAACACGTTTAACATGCTGTCCTTGAAGCTCATATTAGTAAAGGGAAAAAGAAAATTCATTCCGAATGTAATGAGGCTCATTTCTGGGAACTGCTCTCCTGGAAACAGACTCAACTCAATCTGTAATAAAATTCAGTGGGATCTAACTGGATTAGCCAAATTAATTTAGAAGAGAGGACTATTTGCAGGAGAATAAAACGTCCAGCTCCGGATAGCAGCGTTACTGATGGACCCCCGGAAACTTAATTTTAGGGCAGTGGCTCTCATCTGGTATAGAAAATGATGTTAAACGCAAATAAAATGCATTTAATCATGCAAAATAAATAGGCTTATAAACTTTTACAATGCTTCCTTATCATTTTTGACGTCTGGTCAAACACCACAGTATAGTGGCACAGATTCCGATGGTAATATTGCTAATACTAAAACCATATTAAATCACACTTTATATTAGGTGTCTGTACTTGCATCAATGTGTTTGTGTTGATGTGGGATTTATGGGTAAGGTTCAGACAGGTTTGGAGGTATAAATAGGTTTTAAAGTCCCCCTGTGGTGAAAATCCAGCTTTTAATGTTGTTTATGTATCTATGAGTTGTTTTTAATGTGCTTTAAGACAAAGCATGTGTAAATTCATAAGTCGACAGCATTGCTGAGTATTTTCTCCTTAAAACTGCAGTGAACCAAAGACAGTCTCAAAAACACGCTTTGAAATCGCTGGTGTTTCTGACGTCACAAACTACCTTGTAACCAATCAGATCAACGTGTGATCATCAACCAGTGGATCTCTGAGCTGAGTGAGTGAGTGGAGGCGGGGCTCATTTGCATATTCATAGAACTGTGCATACTAAATGAGGCCAGGGTGTCGAGTTACATTCAAGCTATTTTAAGGCATGAAGAATTGTTTTTCATGGAAAAATCGTTTAAATATGTCATTTTGGTGATCAATGATGAGTTTTAAGGGAGATAATGATTGACTACAGGGGGACTTTAAGGGGTCAACATTGTAATTATATTACAGAACTACAATGTAAAAACATTAAGTGCATTGCATCAGATTAGTTTTAATGTTTGTAGACACAAAATAAAGTGGGACCCAATATTAGATATAAACCCAATTAAGAAGCACAGCTTTTGGGTTCTAGTGAGGGATGATGATAGACTAGGCGCTTGTGCTTATATTTGCAAACGCTGGAATAAAATCACTGCTTCGCATTCGCAGCATTTCTCTACTCCCAGAAGGCTGTTTCTGTAACTATTACAGGCCCTATTTCGAGTGTCAAGATTAAACTGTGAGCATGTCAGCATGTATTGCATTTCCTCGGTCAACCTGTGCGAAACAGAGCCGTGACAGAGAGGCTTAAAAGACACGAACTGACGAGATGAATCAGCAAACAACATATTTTCCCCCCAAAATGGCAATGTGACTGCTGGGTCGCAGAGGTCGGGGTGATTCTGACCTGCTGGACAGATTGAGCAGCTCGTGCTTGTCAGCCACCGTACTCTTCTCCTGCAGATGCCACATGAGCACGTTTATGAGATGAGAGTTCTTGATGACGATGGGGACTTCCTCGAACATGTGCTCGAAGCCAACGCACGCCTTCTTCAGCCTGGGGAAACACAGATGTTCAGAGTTACAAACCAAACATTAGGAAAATACACACCACCATTCAATATATACACAGTATATATTTTAAGAAATTAAGACTTTTATTGTGCAAAGATTGTGGGAAAACATGCATCAGTGAAACATTAAAGTTCCCCTATGATGCTATTTTAAAGGTTTTGCATTTTGTTTGCGACTCCTAAAGTAGATTTACATGTATTTAAGATATAAAAAAAAAAAACACTTTAGTTCTCAAAATATACATCACAGCATCTGAAACGGTTAGTTTGAAGATTCAGTCTCTCTAAACTCCGCCTCTCCGAGAGCTGCTCTGCTCTGATTGGTCAGACGGCACAGTCTGTTGTGACAGCTCTATTACACACTGCATGAAAGGGAATATCTGAAAAAGCATATTAAAATAATAATGTAAAAGTTTTAGGTCAGGCTTACAATGTGGAGGAGACTAAACGGCTGTGAGAAAGAATTCAGTATGCAAATCTTACAATGACCTTCTCACCATTTTGAATACTTGTCTTTCTATTAATTTAAGACAAAAAAAAAAAAAAAAAAAGTTTACATCTTCGACAACATTAACATCTCATGTGATCCAGTGTCCAGAAATAAATACAGGTGTAAACCGGGTTAAAAATGTTGCATTCAAAGAACGTAACGTAAATACAAAAGCACAGTTGAAATACTTTTAATTTCTTTTTACATGTTAATGCATCCAAACAACACCTAAAGACGGCGTACTCAAGTGTCAATCATCTACTTAACTTAAAGAAAATAATGATTCAACACGTGGAAATGCCCAGATTGTGGAATATCTCCAAAAAAGAAAAGAGATTTGTGTTCCAAACATCATGTTTGCAGTGAGATTAAAATGCATTAGGGCTGTCAAATAAAAATTCAAATTTCAAATATTCGTAGAAATAATAATAATAATAAAAAAAAAAAAAAAAGCAATCGAACGCAAAAACAGTGCATTCGAATTTTTGGTGTGTCAAGAGGCGCGCGAGACATGACGTAACTGACGCGGTTTGTGTGTTTGTTAGCTTATCCAGTATACAGTATGCTGAGTGTGTGTGTCATCAGCCGGAACACTGTCAACAGAAGTGCTCAGCACTCGCTCAGATCAAGAGCGCCTGGTGTCTTTGATTAACAATATGTAGATGTAGTGAGTAGAAGTGTTTCTGAATGCCAGTTTGCTGTTGTGTGTTCATGTAGTTCATTACGCGTGTTTTCTCAGTTACTGATGCACGAACAAGTTTTATGCACGATTGTAACCTAATTTTCCTTGCATGCACATTAAGAAAATTATATTTTATTTAAGAACAATTATTTTAAAAGTCAATGCACTTTAAATAGTGAATATTTCATTTCAATAAAAGATGCAATGCTTTAATTTATATTTGCTTATTGTGCTCGCTTGCGCCCTCTTTTGGGCATAGGAGACAAAATAGTAAATCTTTCCTCTAACATTAAGTATTGCCTTTAGAATTCGAATATAATTTGAATCTTGCTAATATTTAAGAAAGAAATTTTTATTTAGCTTTTCAGCCATTTTGACAGCCCTAAAACGCAGGAATATATTGAGAAGCATGCGTGTCTGATTTCATGCACTGATGTAAGTATGCATGAACTCAATCAATGCAGTTCAATGAAACTAGGCTATTAGGTGCAAACGGCCATCGGTCATTCAGACGCAGTTGAAGGGTCACTGGACCCTCCGGCCCGAACGCTATCCATCATCTCAATGAGTCGGTGTGTTCTGCCAATCGAGCTGAATTGCAGAAACTCATGGAGGAGCAGGAGAATGTTTGAGGAATATCAATATAGCACTGGCTCGCACAGATTTCAGATTGATATTCCGTATGAATCTGACAAGCGATCTTGTATGCATCATTCACGATGACCCCCCCCCCCACCCACCACCACCCTGCTTTCTTCACTACACAAATAAAGGCTTATTTTCATAAATCAATAGCAGTGCTCTTCTTAACTAGCTGAATATTCAAGAAGCACCGTCGCATGACGAGTGTCGACCCGGCAGATGACAAGGTCAACACGAACATGTCTGATGTCAACATGAAACACTGTGCTTTACCCATTAAATCTGTAATATGACATGGTTCTGAGTGAAACCAGACGTTCTAGGAGACACCAGCTGAAAGTAGTACTGTACACGTTCTTTAATTTTAACTCAGGGAATGTGAATGTAAAAGGTCTGCAAAGTGTAATATATATATATATATATATATATATATATATATATATATATATATATATATATATATATATATATATATATACACACACACATATATATATATATATACACACACATATATATATATATATATATATATATATATACACATATACACACACACATATATACACATATACATATATATATATATATACACACATATACATATACACATATATATATATATATACACACACATATACATATATATAAACAAGCGCATGAATATAAAACCTATAAAATAATATTGAATAACTAATTACATTATGTATTTATAATAAATAAATAAATAAATAAATAAATATATAATCTTATTGTATATAAAAACATACTAATTGTAGATCATTTAATATATATTCATTTATTTATACATTTTAACTAATGATAATTAGTAACAACATTTAACAATAATAATAATAAAAATAATATTTCAAATATGTTTTTCATATGTATATGAAATATGTATTTCAATTTTTCTCTCTGGTGGATTTCAGAGTTTATATATTGACTCGTTGAAATACTTAAAGCACTGCAAAAATTACATTTCATCATATCAATATATCGCCCAACTCTAGCTTTTTAACGTTTAATAGATTAATTGAGCACAATAAGATCTGTAACATTAAACGGTTGAGTTTCCTGCATCTGCGATCCCTGTTTGCCCACAGCGAACCCTTCAGAGTTCGAGTCCCCGAGCGAAAGATAGTGTTATCCTGATTGCTCAGACGTCACTGCTTTGCTGATACATTCCCCCATTAGCCTTATGTCTAGCAGCAATTTAAAACCAATTACCATCTGCCGAGAAGCCAGTGAGGTTGTAAACTTTGTGCATTTGTTTGTAGGCAGACAGTGCTGACGAAGACGCCCCATCGTGACAAATAAAAGCCACGGCTCTTTCTGAGCCCAAACACACTTCTGTTTGTGCGCTGAAGACGGTTCTCATTTGCAACAGATTAATAGTAACAGGAAAGGGAAGTGACATGGGAAATGTAATGTAGTGCTTTAAAGGGATAGTTCACCCAAAAATTAAAATGAGTCCATGATTTACTCACCCTGAAGACATCCTAGGTGTATATTAGGGCTGTCAACGAATATTCTAAATTCGAATATATATTCGAATAGTTTTAAAAAACAGGAATTTGAACGTGAAAATTAATATTCGAATGTGAATTTCGAATATGGAAAAACACGCCCGCGGAAGCAGAGGCGCAGCTGTCTGCTTTGCGAGTGGGCACGCGCGCTGCAGGGACAGGTCACACGAGTCTAGCACAGCGTCACTGTCTTTTTAGTGCACTGTCAACTTTCAGCAATGGAATAAATTGCAGTCAGTTTTTCCTTTTTTTAATACAAGCACCAATAACGTGGCACCGGGCGGCAGTGGCTCAGTGGTTCATGTAGGTTGTCTACAAACCGGGAGGTTGGTGGTTCAATCCCCGGTTCCACCTGACCAAGTGTCGAGGTGTCCATGAGCAAGACACCTAACCCCAGCTGCTCCCGACGAGCTGGATGGCGCCTTGCATGGCTGACACCATCGTCGGTGTATGAATGAGTGAATGGGTGAATGTGAGGCTATGTAAAGCGCTTTGGTGGCCATAGGTCTGTGAAAGCGCTATATAAATGCAGTCCATTTACCATTTTACCATAATGTAAGTAGCCTTTTTCTTTTTTAATAGCACTTTATTTATGAACCTCAGGGTAAAATTTCTTTGTTGTCACATTTCTCGGAATTGTGTGCCTCATTTTATTTAACGTTAAACAGAAAAGTTCAATGTTTACCACAGCACAGCTCGCTCGTAGCGTTCAATGTCGGTTCTATGCTGTAAAACTTCAATTAATGTTAATACATTTGTTTCAATCACTGAATAAAGCCTGCTATATTTGGGACAAGAGTCGCGACCTTAAATTGCTTGCACAAAACTCTTGATCAGCACTCAACATGTGCTTATTGTTGTTGTTAATTTAAACCATTATGCGCAGAGAGAGCGTGAGCGCGAGGGCGAGAGAGAGAGAGAGAGAGAGAGAGAGAGAGCGAGAGAGAGAGAGCGAGCGAGCGAGCGAGAGAGAGAGCCTGCGAGTGAGCGAGAGTGAGGTCTGCGGTCTTGGCCTTTAGTTTATTTACTTGGTTTTGTGTTGGTAATACATTGTCAAATATGTTTAAACTTAAATTTAGGCTACTACTTATACAAGTAGTTATGTCTCTTTGTATTAATTTGTCCTGTTATTGACGTAATGCGCGTCATTGACAAAATGCGCAACCAGATGTTCGAATAGTTCAAATATCCGTGTGTTTTTTAGAGGGAATATTCAAACGTCATTTTTGAGCAATTTTGACAGCCCTAGTGTATATGACATTTAATGCAATCTGTGTTATATTAGAAATGGCGTGGTTCTTCCAAGCTTTATAATGGGAGTGAATGGCTGTATGTCTTTGGAAGTCCATCCAAGTGCGTGTCATAAAAACATCCATGTTTAAAACTTTAGCCATGTGGAGCACTTTTATCACCAATGGATGCGCTTTAATGGACTTCCAAAAAATTGCCTACACTTTATTTTAAGGTGTCATTGTTACAGTGTAATTATATATTTAAGTACTGAGTAATTACAATTCACTACATGTACTTACTATAGGGTTAGGGTAGGATTAGGTTTTGGTTGAGGGTTAATTGCATGTAATTATGCATATTTTACTGTTATTACTATGGTAAGTACATGTAACAAGGACACTGTAAAATTAAGTGTTACCAAAAAATATATCCATTAACTCCCATTATAGAGCTTGGAAGAGCCAGGACATTTTGTTATATAACTCCGATTGCATTCGTTTAAGTTGGCAAGAACAGAAAGTGTCTTACCCCTCCGGACTGAAGTCCTTCTCCTTGCAGATCTCCATTAGTTTGGGGGTCAACCTGTAGGCCTTCAGACACAGAGAGCCCTGCGCAGTCTTTATGGGATCTATGAAGCAAAAAACAAGCTAGATTCACATAAGCTGTTTCTCAACATGCATTCTTGCCTGTAATTGTGTTCTTGTGAAGCTTCATCAGTCTTTACCCAAGTACTGTTCCAGATCAACGCTCACATCTAGTCAAGTACAGTTAAAAATCCCCAGATATGTTCTTGATCCGCCTCTTATCGAGGATGCATCAGGGGGTGACTTGAGCTTAAGACAACCAGGTATCCCAGAATGCATCTCGCACCAACCAGCAAGCGTCAATGGCGGAGGAGAACACCCACGTAATTTTAAAAATACTACTGCTATTGTGTCACCACATACACACACACACATATATACACGCACACATTCACATATATACATACACACACACCTCGTTGTATTAGAGCACCAACTTTGTACATTTTACTGAAATTGTGTCTCTAGCTTCTTATACTTTATACTTAAATAATAGCTATAATTGTTAATTAAAACTTTTTTTTCCCTTGTATGAATTTTATTATAAAGCATGGTGCATTGGAATGTTGTAATATGCAGATACGTGTACGTGGAATATGATTGTTTTTATTGTATTTTATTTAGGGATGCACCGATCCACATTTTTTCACTTCCGATCCGATCCCGATACCTGAATTTGGATATCGGCCGATACCGATACTATTCCGATACCAGAGCTGTGTTTGCTTTAATATTATTATTATCATTATTGTTTATTTTATATGATGCTGAAATAAACTTCTCTCAACAAGCAAGTAATGATATGTTATGTAAGTTACGTAGGCTATGTATGCATGCATGCATATGTCCCCCAAAAGGCAACTTGAGGTAAGTATAAGGTCAGAAAAGGAAGTCAGAAAAACAGGAAATCCTGTTAACAGGAAAAATCCCATTATGAAAACAAATATGCAACTGGGGTTTCAGATTGATTGTCATGTCAATATTTATTACATTCCCAAAATGTCAAATAACGTTACTTGCGTCTTGAAATATAAGAAAAGTGCAAGTGTAACGTTAAACATCTTACACACACACTATCTGAAGGGTGATCCTCGCTCCGATGCAGTAAATGCTCGATCAACATCAGCATCGTGCAAACAAACAAGCGGATTTTGCTTCAGACGCGCGTCAATTTCGCTTCAAACTTTTGCTTTTTACGCACGTCAATTTTTCTCTGGACGCGCGAATGGATTCAAAATAGACGCGGTAGACTCGAATTTGACGCGCTATTCGCATTTGGTGTGAACGCACAGTAACGTGATGCTTTTTTAAATGTTTGATTGAGTTCGTTGTGTTGTACGACGCGAGGGAGCTTCAAAAGACTCTGAATTACAGCTTTGCAAACATTACATTTTGCTGTCTTGCTCTGCGGTGTTTCCAGTGTGAAGTATATCCACACAGCAGACGTTGTTGGCTAGCCGCAAACTGCGGAATGGATTTCCTGAGCGGGGGCGTGTCTCATAACTCTGTGTCTCATTGAGCCGCGCCTCCGTTCAGGAAATCCATTCCACAGTTTGCAGCCAGCTAGCAGACTAGCCGGCGGGAATCACTTTTGGAGTCATTTCAGCAGACGTTAAAGCGAGCACAGACATGACTCATGGATATCGGATATCTCCGCAGGTTGGATCGGGAAAATCCGATACGTGAATTACGCTGGTATCGGTCCCGATACCGATACTGGATCGGATCGGCCCCATCCCTAATTTTATTTATTTATTTTTTAGTTTTTTTGTTTGTGATGTGATGCCACTTAAACTTAGAGACATACATATGTCTGTATGTATGTATGAGATATATATATACTGTATATATGAAGAGTTCAGACGCAAAAGCCTCTAAGTGCCATCTGAAATTTTCTTCTAAAATGATCATTTTTATCAAGCTTTATATTTAATTTCAGTAATTTTACTTAAATGGCAATGCAAATTACCTATGAATTGTCATTTAAGTGAAATTACTGAACTTCAAGCTTCAAGATTCAAGCTTGATAAAAATGATCATTCTAGAAGAAAATTTCAGATGGCACTTAGAGGCTTTTGCATCTGAACTCTTCATATATATATATATATATACAGTGAAGATAATCAGGTTATCCTCAATATGTGTATATAGTCTAAGTCGGAATCACCAATGACGCAAGCCAAACTCTGCATAGTTGGTATTGAGAAATGCCAATAGAGTTTGACATTAGCATGTTTAAGTCAGCTATAATGGTGAAATATACTCTATAAGCAGAAAAAACGTGCATGCACAAATACTGGGTAAAATAGTCTGAATCATTTTTTTTGGTATTAAATGAAAAACACATTTCTTTTGCTTTGTCTGTCCTCTTGAATGGATTTTTCCCAATACATTCTGGTTTGCCTAAAAAGAGGTCAAGGTGATGCTTTGAATCAAATATTTGGATACATTGTTGTCAAATCAGTTAAAGACACTTACTCATGTCTGTCCACAATGGACTGAACAGAAGAAATGAACCGGAAAAAGAGTTCCACCTCAAAGAAGGCGGAGCCTCAGAGCCACACCCACTTATTACATCACCACCATGGACCAATGGGAGTTCAAAAGTGTTAACCAACCAGAGTGAACATTTTTTTGTAAATTTCGAACACCAAACGAACATTGTGTCCTGAACTTGTTCGAGATGTCACACCAGTACGTTCTTAACAGTATGTCCTGCATGTAATGGAAGACATGATTAAAATCAATGTTGAATGAACACGGTGTCTGATCTACAATGGATCTGAACTCATATACAGCATCAGTACCTCAATGTTATGAGAGATGGTTTCTTTCAGCCACATTAAATCACAAATATAATGGTTCAAAAGGACAAAGGAAGGAATTGAATATTCTCTCTGGCAATGCAGACTAAAGCCTTCGTGAATGGCAGATTTTAGGGCTGGGCGATGCAACTATAAATCAATTACTTTTCATCATATCTTTAATGATATTTGACGCACACCGCCATTCAAAAGTTTAGAATCGTGTTTTAAATAGGCTTTTGCTAAATTCTGCTCACCAAGGAAGCATTGAATTGATCAAAAACAACACTAATGCTGAGAACTATAATTACTGCTTGAAACGATGGCTTTCAAGAAACCTCATCCTTACAAAATAACTGTGCTAATTCGGTACTACAGAAACATTTCTTATTACCTTAGTACTGTTTGGAATTGCTCTGCTACTTAATGAAGCGTGGAAATGGTAATACAATGTCTTTTTCAGTTGTTGAAATATTGAGTACACTTTTCCTCAAGCCCAATTTTGGTTTTACAAAGAAACTGCATTTCCTAGAAACTCTCCAGTAGAGAGAGAGAGAGAGAGAGAGAGAGAGAGAGAGAGAGAGAGAGAGAGAGAGAGAGAGAGAGAGAGAGAGAACGAGAGAGAGACTAAATCACTTCATTTACAAAACATTTTTAGTGAAAGCAGAAAAAAAGCAGCTAGAATGAGCGCAATGGATTTAAAAACAGTCCCAAGATGTGAAATAGCATCTTAGAAACGTAACAGCCTTCTCGAAAAAATAGAGGTTTGTACCTTTCTTTCCTTTCCATTACAATCAAACTTCACTCATGCATGAATTTGAAGACAGCCATCAGGGTCAACATCACAAATACATTTATATCCAAGTCATTAACCAACTTGTAAACTCTATATTGATAAAAGATTTTATTAACACTGCAACACTTTAACACTGCAAACGCATCAGCTGATCCACCATCATTCAGAGAGAGAGAGAGAGAGAGAGAGAGAGAGAGAGAGAGAGAGAGAGAGAGAGAGAGAGAGAGAGAGAGAGAGAGAGAGAGAGAGAGAGAGAGAGAGAGAGATCAGAGTTTGTAGTTTGAGATGCATTTTGGGATTAAATATCAGGTTTATCTGAGAAGAGAAAACAGTTTCACTGAAAAAGCTTTACTAAACAAGGTTCAAATGCACAATAGAACAAAAGATTAGATGGTCGGGTTTTACGGACGGATGAATCTGAGTTTTGTAAGAAACACCACAAGCTAAACCACTCCTGCTGGAAGAGCCTGAAAGCATGAGATTAAAAACCTCACATGAATATTAGTGATACGCCACAAATTTTCTGCCAAAAATGCCATTTGCTGCAAAAAACCCCGAATGGATAAAAAGGCAGCATGCACATACAAAGATCCAGGTTTAATCATATTTAATGTAAACACTGGCTGATCTTGCTAGAAAGATGTGAGAGATATTACACACAATGTGTGAAATACGACACATTAGCACTTGCCTTTTATTCTAGAAGCAAAAGCAACATCTCATTTGATGCATTACATGCATTTTAATGAAACAAATCATGTCAAGAGTCATTTGGGGACCATTGGGTTTAGTTTATCATAAACAGCACATCTTAAAAAAAAAAAAAAAAAAATATATATATATATATATATATATATATATATATATATATATATATATATATATATATATATATATATATATATATATATATATATATATATATATATATATATATATATAAGACAACACTGAGAAGACAGCTGAAAACCCATCTCTTCCGTGAGCACTTAAGGCGAGACACTACAGGTGAACAGGGTACAATTTTTAACTAGCAGATATCACCATGAAACTTTCCCAAGTTGATTACCTACATTAAGATGAGAAAAAAAATGTATTACAAGTTTTCTGTAAGTTAATGTTTAAATATGCAAATTAGCCAATATCTAATTAAATATGCACTAATTTGCATATATTTTAAAAACAAAATCTGAGTATTGGATAAAGCCATTTTAAATTAATTTTTCATTGTGTTCATAGATGTTAGATGGGGGAAAAAAATTACAGAGGGATTTATGGATATCTACTTTTGTTATCCTGTAAATCAGAATATACTGTCAATAGCCTTAAAAAAATGATTTTGGAATAAAATGTTATATAAATCAGGTTAGGAATAATATATTTACAAATCCCTCTGTAATTGTCTTCATAATATAACAAGGTACAAGACTGGAGAGTTTGGTGTATATCGGAGCAACTGAAGTGGAGATTTCGGACTTGGAGAATGAGAGAAAAGCCATTTTGAGAAAACGGGCTTTAAAGATTTATATCAGCCAATGAGATTGCGCATTCAGCCCTTTTACCTTCACGATTGGTTGCTGATATAAAGGAAATGACCATATTTGGATCCGACAGCATTGTACAGGAGAGAGAGCGCTTTCCAGCGGTGTGTGTGATGACAGGGAGCAGACAGTGATCGCGGAGCGAGGATTTACAACGCCAACTTTTGTTGAATTTATGAGAAATCTACAGACGCAAACAGACACAGTGTAGTAAAATAAAGACCTAAATGTGTATTTTGGACTTTTTTTCACCACAAGTCTGAAAGAAGACATGTTATTGAAGACAAATATCCCAAAATCTGAGTTGACCAGTGAAAAAAAAAAAAATACTAACCGTCAGTACATTTTATCGTGGTTTATAGTGAAACCGGTAATCGTCCCATCCCTATTATCACCAGCAACAACAAAAAACAAACAAACACAAATTTATTGTGAATGTTCAATACATAACCCAGCCCTAATCGTTACTTTGATGCATTTCAAACCACAGATTCAGGTTACGTTTAGACTCAGGTTACGTTTACAGATTCAAGTTACGAGATTATTATTAACATCATTACAGATTATCTTTAAACTATGTCTTTGAGTAGAGGAGAGAACTCAGACGAGCGATACAGTGTCTTTAATGGTCCATTTGAAACGGGAACAAAGCGTATGACAATAACAGAAAGGTCACAGAGTTAAGCGCCATAAAACAACCACTTCCATCCAGCGCCTACAAGACATTTATATTCACCCGCCGGATAACCAATCTCAGGCACGAGGGCCAGGAGGTCACGCAGAGAAGCTTTGTCTCCTCTTTCATAAAGAAATCATGGACTGCAGGAGCTGTCAGGTTTCATATTCAAGCTGCGCAACCACACAAGCCCTCACTGCTTTTAGTGAGAGAGATGTATTGAATTAATGTGCTTGTCAGAGAGTTGTCAAAGACTTTGAAGTGTTCACACAGGTCTTATCAGAGCTGCCACTCTCACACACACACACGCTGCAGAGGGTCCTGCGCACTTTGCAAACGTCCTTGCTTTGCCAGAGGAACGGCCATCTAGGAGTCACGGTGGCCATTTTAAACGATGATGCAATGATAAAACAGAAGCCAGTGCAAAAATCAACATTTCAGCATCAACATGGCGTCGCACAGTCACATCGCAGAATGTGCAATGCCAAATTAAATAAAAAAGTCCCCCTGTAGTCTATAATTTTATCCCTTAAAACTCACCAAAATGACATTTAAACTTTTTTCCATTGAAAATTTCATTTTAAATGTTTCTCTTTTATAACTGTTTTAATTTCCCTTGCTTTTATTTTGTGTTTATTTTCTATGCAAAGCACTTTGAATTACCATAGTGTATGAAATGTGCTATATAAATAAACTTGCCTTGCCTTAAAATAGCTTGAATGCAGTAACTCGGCACCCTTGCCTCATTAATAAATCTTTATAAAACTTAACGGCGTATAAAAAAAATACAATATTCACAATGCACTAATATTTTTCACCTGATGAATGCAATGCAAGTCGCTTTATGTAAATATTAGGATTAAAAGTCTGCTAATTGCATAATTAAAAAAATATGCAAAAGTAAAAAACGACGTGTAAAAAAAACATGTCATGTGAGATTTGTCTTGTAACGCACTGGAGTGAGTTTCCACCAAAAGCTCACAGCTTTCTCAGAAAGAGTCAGATCTGATGAACTCAAACACAGAAACTGTCTGAAACGGCGAGACTTCTTTCCTCGGTACGCAGAGAGATGTGAGCAGATTTTTATTTAGACTTTAATATATCAGCCTGCATTATTGATGGGTTTAAAGGGGGCAAGATTAAATATAAAGCACAGCAGCCGTGAACCGAGTCTAGAATACAGGGCAGTAAAATACTCATGATCCTGAACACACACTTCACCCACCATTGTACCAATGCACTTTTCATTCACACCATTGACGGATGTGTTCATCTCAAGCGTTGCATTGCATTCAAGGCATTTATTCTGCAAGTCTGTGTATCGACAGACTTTAACATTGAAACGGTGTTCTCAGGCATAAATGTAGAGCAGAGAACATAAAGTCTCCTCAACAATGGGGAAAACACTCAAAGCACTTGCAGCAAACACAAACAGGTGACATACATACATATATACATATACAGTACCAGTCAAAAGTTTGGAAACATTACTATTTTTAATGTTTTTGAAAGAAGTCTCTTATGCTCATCAAGCCTGCAGTTAAAAAAAAAAAAAAAAATGTAATATTATGAAATATTACAATTTAAAATAATGGTTCTCTTTTTTAATATATTTTAAAATGTAATTTATTTTTGTGATGCAAAGCTGAATTTTCATCAGCAAGTACTCCAGTCTTTGGTGTCTTATGATCCTTCAGAAATCATTCTAATATGATGATTTGATACTCAGTTATTATCAATGATGGAAACAGTTGTGCTGCTTAATATATTTTTTTGGAATACTTTTTTCAGGATTCAATGATGAGTAAAACGTTAACAGCATTTATTCATAAAAACAGCATTTATTCAAAATAAAAACATTTCTAACAATATAAATCGTTACCATCACCTTTTATCAATTTAACGCATCCTTGTTGAATTAAAGTACTAATTTCTTTTAAAAAAATAGTTATTGTTCCCAAACTTTTGAACGGTAGTGTATATTGTTACAAAAGATTTCTGTTCTAAATAAATACAGTTCTTTTTAACTTTTTATTCATCAAATAATCCTGAAAAAAGTATCTCAGGTTATAAAAAAAATATTAAGCAGCACAACTGTTTCCAACATTGATCATAAATCATCATATTAGAATGATTTCTGAAGGATCATAAGACACCAAAGACTGGAGTACTTGCTGATGAAAATTCAGCTTTGCATCACAAAAATAAATTACATTTTAAAAGTATATTAAAAAAGAGAACCATTATTTTAAATTGTAATAATATTTCATAATATTACTGTTTTTGTTTTTTTTTAACTGCAGGCTTGATGAGCATAAGAGACTTCTTTCAAAAATATTAAAAATAGTAATGTTTCCAAACTTTTGACTGGTACTGTACATATATACATATATATACACATATGTACATATAAATACCATTATGGCATTTTCAGAAAAAAATAAAATATTATAAAATGATTGTTGCAGCACTAAATGCAAAATCCAATTATGAGACACACACACACACACTGACACACAAACACACACATTTATACATGCGTCAAACATTTGAAGTGGATAAAAAAAAAAGTCATCAAAGTTGTCCAAAGACAAGAACAGGTATTTGTTCAAAATTCACGTATAACTTTGATGAAAGGTTTTGATTCACTTTTTTTTGTACTTTTTATCTGCAAACACGAGTGAAAAGCTCTTGCTGTCGAGCCCTGAATCCAGGGTTATTAAGTTGGCTTGAGAGAGCCAACTTACTGAAATCCTATTTAAACTTATTATTATTAAGTTGGCTTGAGAGAGCCAACATATTGAAATCCTATTTAAACTTATTATTATTATTATTATTATTAATATTATTATTATTCTTCTGTAAAAAAACTGTTGACTCAAACTCCTCCTAGAGCTTTAACTCTACATACTCCAAACTCGGCTCAGACACTCAAACTGATCTGAAGTTAGTTGCTATATCTTTTCAGACTGAACGGACTTACGGTTTTCCTAAAAATGACGATCAAAACTCGGAAAAACTCCCATTGACTTGCATTGGGGAGTTCTAAAAAATTCAAATTTAGATTCAAACTCACCAACCGACGAAAATTCAAATCAAAATACCTTGAAGACTAAACCAAACTGCCGTTCTATATACTATATTAGCCAATGAGACTCATTTAAACTAATGAACTCTAAACTCATACACTTATAAACTAATTAACTTATAAACTCATGAATTCATAGACTTATGAACTCTTAAACTCATAAATTAATAAACTCTGAACTCTTAAACTCATTTAAACTTATAAACTCTAAACTCATTTAAATTTATAAACTCAAAAACTCATACACTTATAAACTCATCAATTGATACACTTATAAACTCTAAACTCATAAACTCTTGAGTGTGCGTGTGTGTCTGAGTGAGTGTGTGAGCGAGTTAGTGTGTGTGTGTGTGTGTGTGTGTGTGTGTGTGTGTGCGCGTGTGTGTGTGTGTGTATCTAACTTATTTATCTATCTATCTGTCATGAACTTCAAACTACTGTAAACTACTTTAAACTTCAAACCACTTTAAACTTCTTACGTTTAAAGCTCCCAGCTCCCAAGCAACTCCATAGCAACCAAACTTGAGTACCCTAGCAACCGTTTTGCAAGACCTATATCTCTGTATCAGAACATCGTATAGAGATGAGGTTTGGCTCTTTTGACTCATGCTAGCAAACAGCACTTCCAACATGCTACACATGCTAGCAGTGAATAGCTACATGCTAATAGCTATTAGTTAAGTGCTATATCATGCCAAGATCATGCTAAGAACTCTATAAAGACTCCATAGTAACCATCTGTGACAACTACCAACCACGTAGTAACATCATAGCAACCACCCAGAATACCTTAGCAACACCATAGCAACCACCCAGGACACCCTAGCAACCGCCTAGCAACCACCCAGAATACCTTAGCAACTGCCTAGCAACACCATAGCAACCACCCAGAACACCCTAGCAACCGCCTAGCAACCACCTAGAATACTCTAGCAACCACCTAGCAACACCATAGCAACCACCCAGAACACCCTAGCAACTGCCTAGCAACCACCCACAACACCCTAGCAACCGCCTAGCAACCACCCAGAACACCCTAGCAACCACCTAGCAACACCCTAGCAACCACCCAGAACACCCTAGCAACCACCCAAAACACCCTAGCAACCAACCAGAATACCCTAGCAACCGCCTAGCAACCACCCAAAACACCCTAGCAACCACCTAGCAACCACCCAGAACACCCTTGCAACCGCCTAGCAACACCCTAGCAACCACCCAGAACACCCTAGCAACCGCCTAGCAACACCCTAGCAACCACCCAGAACACCCTAGCAACCGCCTAGCAACCACCCAAAATACCTTAGCAACCGCCTAGCAACCACCCAGAATACCCTAGCAACCGCCTAGCAACACCATAGCAACCACCCAGAACACCCTAGCAACCGCCTAGCAACCACCCAGAACACCCTAGCAACCGCCTAGCAACACCATAGCAACCACCCAGAACACCCTAGCAACCGCCTAGCAACCACCCAGAACACCTTAGCAACCACCCAAAACACCCTAGCAACCAACCAGAATACCCTAGCAACCGCCTAGCAACCACTCAAAACACCCTAGCAACCACCTAGCAACCACCCAGAACACCCTAGCAACCGCCTAGCAACACCATAGCAACCACCCAGAACACCCTAGCAACCGCCTAGCAACCACCCAAAATACCTTAGCAACCGCCTAGCAACACCATAGCAACCACCCAGAACACCCTAGCAACCGCCTAGCAAAAAAACGTTCTGGTCCAAACTTTCTCAAGCCAACTTAAAGTTTGTCTCGACGAACTTTTGCATCTAGTTATTATTATTATTCTTCTGTTAAAAACTGTTGACTCAAACTCGTCCTAGAGCTTTAACACTACATACTCCAAACTCGGCTCAGACACTCAAACTGATCTGAAGTTAGTTGCTATATCTTTTCAGACTGATCGGACTTACGGTTTTCCTAAAAATGCCGATCAAAACTCGGAAAAACTCCCATTGACTTACATTGGGGAGTTCTAAAAAATTCAAATTTACATTCAAACTCACCAACCGACGAAAATTCAAATCTAAACACCTTGAAGACTAAACCAAACTGCCGTTCTATATACTATATTAGCCAATGAGACTAATTTAAACTAATAAACTCTAAACTCATACACTTATAAACTAATTAACTTATAAACTCATGAATTCATAGACTTATTAACTCTTTAACTCATAAATTAATAAACTCTGAACTCTTAAACTCATTTAAACTTATAAACTCTAAACTCATTAAAACTTATAAACTCTAAACTCATTTAAAACTTATAAACTCTAAATTCAAAAACTCTAACACTTATAAACTCATCAATTTATACACTTATAAACTCTAAACTCATAAGCTCTGAGTGTGTGTGTGTGTGTGTGTGTGTGTGTGTGTGTGTGTGTGTGTGTGTGTGTGTGTGTGTGAACACACACACACACACACACACACACACACTGAACTCATTTAAACTTAAACTCTAAACTCATTTAAACTTGTAAACTCAAAACTCGTAAACTACTTTAAACTTCAAACCACTTTAAACTTCTTAAGTTTAAAGCTTCAAGCTCCCAAGCAACTCCATAGCAACCAAACTTGAGTACCCTAGCAACCGTTTTGCAAGACCTATATCTCAGTATCAGAACATCGTATAGAGATGAGGTTTGGCTCTTTTGACTCATGCTAGCAAACAGCACTTCCAACATGCTACACATGCTAGCAGTGAATAGCTACATGCTAATATCAATTAGTTAAGTGCTAAATCATACCAAGATCATGCTAAGGACTCTATAAAAACTCCATAGTAACCATCTGTGACAACTACCAACCACCTAGCAACACCATAGCAACCGCCCAGAACACCCTAGCAACTGCCTAGCAACCGCCCAGAATACCTTAGCAACCGCCTAGCAACATCATAGCAACCACCCAGAACACCCTAGCAACCGCCTAGCAACACCATAGCAACCACCCAGAACACCCTAGCAACCGCCTAGCAACCACCCAGAATACCCTAGCAACCGCCTAGAAACACCATAGCAACCACCCAGAACACCCTAGCAACCGCCTAGCAACCACCCAGAACACCTTAGCAACAGCATAGCAACCACTCAGAACACCCTAGCAACTGCCTAGCAACCACCCAGAATACCTTAGCAACCGCCTAGCAACACCATAGCAACCACCCAGAACACCCTAACAACCGCCTAGCAACCACCCAAAACACCCTAGCAACACCATAGCAACCACCCAGAATACCCTAGCAACCGTCTAGCAACAGCATAGCAACCACCCAGAACACCCTAGCAACCGCCTAGCAACCACCCAGAATACCCTAGCAACCGCCTAGCAACACCCTAGCAACCACCCAGAACACCCTAGCAACCGCCTAGCAACACCATAGCAACCACTAAAACACCCTAGCAACCGCCTAGCAACCACCCAGAACACCCTAGCAACCACCCAGAACACCCTAGCAACCACCCAAAATACCATAGCAACCACCCAGAACACCCTAGCAACCGCCTAGCAACCGCCTAGCAACCACCCAGAACACCCTAGCAACCGCCTAGCAACCACCCAAAATACCCTAGCAACCGCTTAGCAACACCCTAGCAACCACCCAGAACACCCTAGCAACCGCCTAGCAACACCCTAGCAACCACCCAAAATACCCTAGCAACCGCTTAGCAACACCCTAGCAACCACCCAGAACACCCTAGAAACCGCCTAGCAACCACCCAAAATACCTTAGCATCTGCCTAGCAACACCATAGCAACCACCCAGAACACCCTAGCAACCACCTAGCAACCACCCAAAATACCTTAGCAACCATCTAGCAACACAATAGCAACCACCCAGAACACCCTAGCAACCGCCGAGAACACCTTAGCAACCCACTAGAAAACCCCCAACAACTTTTTAACTTTAAACTACCTAATTTAAACTTTAAACTACTTTAAACTTCAAACTAATTTAAACTTTAAACTAATTTAAACTTCAAACTAATTTAAACTTTAAGCTAATTTAAACTTTAAACTACTTTAAACTTCAAACTAATTTAAACTTTAAACTACTTTAAACTTTAAACTACTTTAAACTTCAAACTAATTTAAACTTTAAACTACTTTAAACTTTAAACTAATTTAAACTCCAAACTATTTTAAACTTCTTTAAACTTTTTGGTCCGGCTTTCTCAGGCCAACTTAAAGTTTGTCTCGACGAACTTTTTAATCTAGTTAACTAATGAGACTCACCATAAATGAGCACCACAGACTCTTCGATGGCGTGCTGGTAGCTGAACTGCGAGTCCAGAAGAGCTCGGCTGACGAAAGACCCGTAGAACGTGGACTGGTACCAGCCGACGTGAAGATGGTCGATGTTCACGTGCCGGAGACTCCTCATCATCTCCATCTGGTATTGAACTAAAGGAGGCAAAGAGAGAGAGAAAATGAGTTTATATCTGCTTTATGAGAAATGATCGTGCTGGGTAACGAAAAGTTTGACATTTCCAGGGCCGTTCATTAGTCAAAGCGAAAGGCTTCGAGCTGGTGCATCATGGGAGATGCTGGAAGAACAATGGCTGGGTGGGTTCCCAGTATCACTTTTCCCCAGTGCACTTTCATTTGACCAAAAGCACTATAAGAACACAGTGACTTCCCAACATTGTGTGACGAATTAGAGAGCTCCACGTCATTATAACACACCTATATCGAGATACTAGCACAGATATGATAAAAATGTAACAAATTATTATTGGATGACATGTATAAAGCATAGACAACATGCCATGTAAAAGGCAGAATAACTATTTATTCGGATTATAAAAGGAAGCAACAAGAAAAAGCATAACATTTGTATTAGATTAAACTAAGATTAAAAATTTAAATAAATGTTTAAGTTGTGCTTAAATTGTATGCAGTGTTTAAAAGCAGAAACAACGCTCATATCTCAATTAAAGTGCTTACACAAATACAAAAAGTGTGTTACTTGAACTTTAAAAGTTGTTAAAATAATTTCTAGGTTTATGAAATTTAGTTATGCAGATGCTTGCCTTAAACTGAGCGTCACACAGAGGCGTTTCATTCCTGAATGAATGAATCAGTTGAATGAATAATTCAGTTGAATGAATGACTCGATTCATTAAGAGAGTCAAAATGCTTCGTTTCTGAATGAATCAGCCGTTTGAATGAATCGATTGAAACTCAATGACTCCCTCATTAATAGTGACTTGCTGCCACCTACTGGCGGTTTTAATTTCACATATAAAGTATAATTTCAAAATTTCTACATTTTGTTTAAAACATCAAAACATTATGAAACTGCTGGTTAACCTCTGATCTGCATTAAACGGTCTGTGTAAAAGCATCGAAACGCCACTTTAGACGCAGATTTTGTGCAAAGATGAATTTTGATGATGCCGATTTCATTTGAATGATAACAGCACTATTATGTTTTATTATTTTTATAGAATTTATTGATTAAATGTAAGAATTTGACTCCGAAGATGGTGCATACATTTATTTGGTTAAAAAAAAGCCTTTATAAAAGGTAAAAATGCCCATAAAAGATTTCTGTCACTGCTGTGAACTGATCACCACACAAAATATTGAGAATATCAAAAAACTTCAGTAGTCAGCTGTTCACAGCAGTCCTAAACCTGACAAGATACCAACACAGTCAGCAAAACATCATCTGATTTTCGTTATCAATAAAATCCCTGAAAATAGAGATATAATTGTCAATATCGCACACCACCTACGAAAACTACATCCTAATCCGATAAGCCTCAAGGCAAATTTTAGGTGCGCTGTCTGTAAAAACACAAGTCAAGCCTCTGCAAGTTTGCAGGAGTGATCCGGCACAGCCAGACAGAAGAAAAGAAAAAAGAAGGGCAGCAGATTATGAGGAGAGATGTCAAGTCTGCAGAATGCCAGGTGAAAAGGGGACAGCGTGAACTTTAACAAGGATTTACACAGGGACAGCTCACTTTCAGATGGAGAGGAGAGAAGCAGAACACACGAGACCGACTGCTTATAAATAAACCCAAGCTAATGTGTAGTGCACACTCCAGGAGACAGCGCTAAAGACACCGGGATTCTCTCCGAGGAACTCGAGTCAAACACATGCACTGGGGAAAGTTTAATTGCCTGTGCCAAGCTTTTCCGGTGGGATAGAGAAGCGTGGGATGACTCGAGGAACGTCGGGATCCTGACATGCTGTCGCCACTCGTGGCTGTACGGGATTACAGCTACACCGGATGAAAGCAGGAAAGAATCAATCCTCATGGAAATTGCCTTGAAGAGGCTAAAGTTGATGGAGCATTGGGTTTTTCTCTGGATTGAGCAAGGGCCTGAAACACTTCATTCAACAACACTTCCTTGTTGAACACAATTATGTAAGCCATTGTGCTTTAATGGTTGTAACAAACCTCAGAACTCAATAGAGTTACTGAACTTCAGAAGTTTCTGGCCAGGTGATAATACCTAGAATATTAAAATCGACTGCTGGCGGAAGATCCTTTTCCTATTTAGCACCTAAACTTTGGAACAGTCTCCCTAACATTGTCCGGGAAGCAGACACACTCTGAGACTTTAAATCTAGACTAAAAACGCATCTCTTTTACCTGGCATTCACATTCAATATTAGAAATATATAATCAGTTAAATGATTATTAGGCTGCATAAATTAGGTCAGCCGGAACCAGGAACACTTCCCATAAATCCTGATGTACTCGTTACATCATAAGAAGAATGGCGTCTACGCAAATATTAGTCTCTTTGTTTATTTCGAGGTTTACTCAAGTCAGCCGGATCCGGGCCGTATCCAGATCAGATGGAGGACCTGCACCTGGACACGTCCACAACGCATGTAGTCGGCCGGATCCGGGCCGTATCCAGATCAGATGGAGGACCTGCGCCTGGACACGTCCACAACGCATGATGTAGTCGGCCGGATCCGGGCCGTATCCAGATCAGATGGAGGACCTGCGCCTGGACACGTCCACAACGCATGATGTAGTCGGCCAGATCCGGGCCGTATCCAGATCAGATGGAGGACCTGCGCCTGGACACGTCCACAACGCATGATGTAGTCGGCCGGATCCGGGCCGTATCCAGATCAGATGGTGGACCTGCGCCTGGGCACGTCCACAACGCATGATGTAGTCGGCCGGATCCGGACCGTATCCAGATCAGATGGTGGACCTGCACCTGGACACGTCCACAACGCATGATGTAGTCAGCCGGATCCGGGCCGTATCCAGATCAGATGGAGGACCTGAACCCGAACACGTCCACAACGCATGATGTAGTCGGCCGGATCCGGGCCGTATCCAGATCAGATGGAGGACCTGCACCCGAACACGTCCACAACGCATGATGCAGTCGGCCGGATCCGGGCCGTATCCAGATCAGATGGTGGACCTGCACCTGGACACGTCCACAACGCATGATGTAGTCGGCCGGATCCGGGCCGTATCCAGATCAGATGGTGGACCTGCACCTGGACACGTCCACAAGGCATGATGTAGTCGGCCGGATCTGGGCCGTATCCAGATCAGATGGTGGACCTGCACCTGGACACGTCCACAACGCATGATGTAATCAGCCTGATCCAGGCCGTATCCAGATCAGATGGTGGACCTGCACCTGGACACGTCCACAACGCATGATGTAGTCAGCCAGATCCGGGCCGTATCCAGATCAGATGGAGGACCTGCACCCGAACACGTCCACAACGCATGATGTAGTCGGCCGGATTCGGGCCGTATCCAGATCAGATGGAGGACCTGCACCCGAACACGTCCACAACGCATGATGTAGTCGGCCGGATCCGGACCGTATCCAGATCAGATGGTGGACCTGCACCTGGACACGTCCACAACGCATGATGTAGTCGGCCGGATCCGGGCCGTATCCAGATCAGATGGTGGACCTGCACCTGGACACGTCCACAACGCATGATGTAATCAGCCAGATCCGGGCCGTATCCAGATCAGATGGTGGACCTGCACCTGGACACGTCCACAACGCATGATGTAGTCGGCCAGATCCGGGCCGTATCCAGATCAGATGGAGGACCTGCACCTGGACACGTCCACAACGCATGATGTAGTCGGCCGGATCCGGGCCGAATCCAGATCAGATGGAGGACCTGCACCCGAACACGTCCACAACGCATGATGTAGTCGGCCAGATCCGGGCCGTATCCAGATCAGATGGAGGACCTGCACCTGGACACGTCCACAACGCATGATGTAGTCGGCCGGATCCGGGCCGTATCCAGATCAGATGGTGGACCTGCACCTGGACACGTCCACAACGCATGATGTAATCAGCCAGATCCGGGCCGTATCCAGATCAGATGGTGGACCTGCACCTGGACACGTCCACAACGCATGATGTAGTCGGCCAGATCCGGGCCGTATCCAGATCAGATGGAGGACCTGCACCTGGACACGTCCACAACGCATGATGTAGTCGGCCGGATCCGGGCCGAATCCAGATCAGATGGAGGACCTGCACCCGAACACGTCCACAACGCATGATGTAGTCGGCCAGATCCGGGCCGTATCCAGATCAGATGGAGGACCTGCACCTGGACACGTCCACAACGCATGATGTAGTCGGCCGGATCCGGGCCGTATCCAGATCAGATGGTGGACCTGCACCTGGACACGTCCACAACGCATGATGTAGTCGGCCAGATCCGGGCCGTATCCAGATCAGATGGAGGACCTGCACCTGGACACGTCCACAACGCATGATGTAGTCGGCCGGATCCGGGCCGAATCCAGATCAGATGGAGGACCTGCACCCGAACACGTCCACAACGCATGATGTAGTCGGCCAGATCCGGGCCGTATCCAGATCAGATGGAGGACCTGCACCTGGACACGTCCACAACGCATGATGTAGTCGGCCGGATCCGGGCCGTATCCAGATCAGATGGTGGACCTGCACCTGGACACGTCCACAACGCATGATGTAGTCAGCCGGATCTGGGCCGTATCCAGATCAGATGGAGGACCTGCACCTGGACACGTCCACGACGCATCCCTGAAGTGCCAGCCTCATCAGCCCTGTGAAGGCCTCATTGACGCGACAGCCATTGGCACTGATCCTCAACAAAGTCGTCTCCATTCCAGCGTGACTCCGATATTCAACCAGATGGAACTGGATATTCTGATTGTTCCAAACCAATCTGACTTCTGACCTGTAATGCTGCCTGAATCATAAATCACACACTGTTCGCTCGCTGGCCAGAGGAGAACTGAGCGACTGAGTCTGGGGTTCTCCCAAGGTTTTTTTCTTCCTTCTGTCCCAGATGGAGTTTTGGTTCCTTGCCACTGTTGCCTTGGCTTGCTTAATATTCAACAATATTAATGATCTGCCTTAAGGTGGATGATGACGCAATTTTCTTCTAGAAAGAAACTTTGTTGTATTATTTTCATGTTATCACTATGAAGCTGCTTTGATACAATCTGTATTGTAAAAAGCGCTATATAAATAAAGGTGACTAGACTAGACAAAATAACATCCATGTTGAAAAGCAACACTTACATTTCACTTCAGACATTTCAAAATGCAACAACAAACAAAGAACGTTCTTGCATAAAGTATTACATTCAACAGCACAGTGTTTTTACAGTCTCGAGGAAGAACGGCCTTCGGAAACACAAAACAAAATAATCCAAAGACACAAAAATATTAATCAGGATTGATTGAATCAGTCTCAACAGGTGTGTGTCTCAGGCCCTCTTGACCTCTCTACGGTATTACATCCACAGACACAATATTTCACCAAACAAACAAACTCTCATCAAATATCAAGAGGATTAGGCCCCGATCACAGTGAGTGCATGTGCAAAGGACAAACTCAAGTCTAAAATTGGTCTTGGCTAAATAATAAAAAGCATCAGATGAGATCCGTTAACTATAATATCTCCCAGAGGAGACAAGCAGATAACGAACTCAATCTCACGTGTGCAGGAAAGCATTGATGCACTGATAAAGATGAGTCTGTGGTGAAGTCAATTCTACAGAAAAAAATAAATGTAATTTCTACATGAAAAAGGTAGTTCAGGCAAGAATTAAAAAAACAAACAAAAGTAAATCCTATATTAGTACTCAATTCAAGCTTGCAGAAATTAAAGTGTAAATCTCAATGATATAAAGTTAAGTAAAACCTACTCAACTTTTCTAATACTGGTGTTCCCATCATGCACTGGGGCATGAATTATTAATAAAGGTTGATTTCACACATTCATACTCAAAAACGATCCATCAAATGTTACCATCGCTGTATATTGTGTAACAAGAATTGAAGTCTCTGTGTTCAAATGCTACTTTAATATAGATACGGTATGGAATCTATACAATATCTATTGTATTATTTACTTAGTTAATACAATAGATATTCTTCTAAGTAAAGCATACACTTTAAAAGTGTGGATTAATTCAGTGTTATATTGTTTGAGTAAAAAATGTAATTGTAAAATTTACTTAACTTAAGTAGAAGCTAATTTAATTTCACAAATAGAATTAAGTAGCCTAATTAAATATAATTAAGTAAAATTTACTTTAATCCTACTCCTAACAATATGTGCCATTAATATTTTATTTTGAGTTATTATTATTGAATAATATATTATATTTATATTAGGATTTATCACTTTTATTATTATTATATAATATTTTACAATAATATCTTCTATT